>NC_138563.1:7508125-7561702 GCF_964273705.1 Natrix helvetica
AAAGGGATTGAACAGACAGAGACATTCTGTTGTTTCCTAACTGCAAACGTGAATTTTACTGTTGGGCCATCCCAGACAAAGGTGCTGTGTCAATCTTTTGCAGCTTCTTTAAGGCCAGGCCCAGTTCCTGCAACCGTTCTTCGTATGTTTTGGTCTCCAGGCCTTCAAACCATCCTAGTTGCTCTTCTCCACATAGATGATCTTCCCCAGAATTTTGGGAGGATTCCTTCCAGATCCAACCCACTAAGGAAATCCGCTTTCCATACTTAGCAGTTTAAAATTACTGACGAATAGGGCCAACGTTATTCCCCCGAAAACCCCAACGTATATGGTGCAAGGCACTCTGCACGTGCTCCAAGACACCCCGTGCTTTGAGCCTTCCTTCTGGTCTTGCAGCTGGAAGCAGAGAGCGCTGGGGATAAAAATGTGGGTGCGGCTGTCTTCGTTTCCCCCCCTCCCCTCTGTGCCTTGCATTGAAGTGGCATACTGCTGCCAAAGCCGTGTGGCTTGGATTAAGAGCAGAGGATTACTCGTCTTTGTCCCCGGCTCCATCGGGGGATAATAGAGGAGCCATTTTCCTTGCCCCTCCCTGCCCCCTCCCCAAAATGCTCCCCCTGCTTTTTGGCTCTCTGTCTCTGATGCAGCTGAATTGCATTTTTGCCATTCCGGGCACCCGAGTATTGTGTGTACACTCCTGTGCCCGGCGTACACCTCTTTCTGTCGGTCCTTGCCCCTGCCAGCTCGTCCGTCCGATAGATCTCGGTTCGGGGGGGGGGGGGGTTGGTGCCCTGGCAGCCCAGTCTGAGCAATGAAGTCTTGATGTAGCCTGACAGGTGAATGGAGCCACGTTGCCGAGCGATTGATCCTGTCCCGTTGCCAGGTAACCGAGATCGGTGGGCGAAGTTGTCAGAAGAGGTGGAGCGGGCTGCAGAAGTCGGCGCCAGACAATAACCCCCCCACCCAAATGACGGGCTTCTGTTCCCGTGAATGCCTGCACCCGAGCGTGGGCTGGCGGGGCAGCCCTAAGACCCACATTCAAATCAGCTACTCTATTGTTGCGTGCCTGTTTTGCAGGAATCTTCCCAAATGGGCAGCTTTCGGCTGGGAAAGATTAGACTCAAAGGCATTGGGGATTGGGGTGGGGGCCTTGTACCTGCCCTCTTGTGCTTACATAAGGATTCCAGACTATTTCCCCCCTCCCCAACTTGAGCCATCTGGGATGGTTGCTCCCCAACAGCTCACCTGCTACCCCCTTCCCCAATTTCAAGGCCCCGTCCCTATTTGTGCCTGGAACTCCGGTTCGCTTCTGCACCAAATCAGTGACAGATCTAGTGACTGCATTGGGATGTTTGGTTAGGTTTAACCTGGTTTAGGTTTATGAGCCGTGGTGGCGCAGTGGATAGAGTACAGTACTACAGGCTACTTCTGCTGACTGCCGGCTGACTGCAGTTTGGCAGTTCGAATCTCACCAGGCTCAAGGTTGACTCGGGGTAAAATGAGGACCCAGATTGTTGGGGGGCAAGAGGCTGACTCTGTAAAACCGCTTAAAGGTAAAGGTTCCCCTCGCACATCTGTGCTAGTCGTTCCTGACTCTAGGGGGCGGTGCTCATCTCCCGTTTCAAAGCCGAAGAGCCAGCGCTGTCCAAAGACGTCTCCGTGGTCATGTGGCCGGCATGACTCAACGCCGAAGGTGCATGGAAGGCAGTTCCCTTCCCACCAAATGTGGTTCCTATTTTTCTACTCACATTTTTTACCTGCTTTTGAACTGCTAGGTTGGCAGAAGCCGGGACAAAGAACAGGAGCTCACTCCGTTAGGCGGCGCTAGGGATTTGAACCACCCAACTGCCGACCTTTCTGATTGACAAGCTCAGCGTCTTAGCCGCTGAGCCACCAAATCCAGCCCATTTTGGTGAATTGCTGGTTGCTGGCAAAATCCAGAAGGCACTGAATTCTGCCACCCAGTTAAGCATGTTAGGTCAATCCAGGCCTACGAGGCAAGCTATCCTGGTTCCATACAAGCCTCGGTTTGATGAGTTGATTATTGAGTGCATCACGTCGCCAACCCAGAAATCTAAGCCTCTGTAAAACCCAGTTCCTTCCCTTCCTTAGATTTGGACTCCGATATTAATTCACATTAATTAATTCACTCCTTCGCAATAAGCCACAAGGCTGCTGTCGCCTTCAGGGATGGATCTGAGTGTGATTCCCAGCCTTCCCCTCTCACCATCCGTTCCTTTCCTTCTTTTTCCGCAGTCATTTTTGAGCCGATCGACTATTTATTCTGCTTTTTTCTTTTTTAAAACAGTGGTATTGCTGGTGGGGATTGGATGTTTTTATGCTGCTTTAATAGTTTTAGAGGGTTGGGAGTCAATCCTGATGCAGCTGGTCTACAAACATGACAAGTAAATAAATGGATTATCTGCTTCTTTGGAGCCAAAGGGGCAGTTCAGGAACAGAGGGAAGGGGGCTTCGGCCAGAGGCAAGAAGAACAAAGAGAAGGGCCAGGGAAAACGTGATAGCACCTTCCAATATTTGAGGGGCTGCACAGAGACGAGGGGGGTCAAGCTGTTCTCCAAAGCCCCCAAAGGCCAGACAAGAAGCAACGGATGGAAACTAATCAAGGAGAGATTCAACCTGGAAATGAGGAGGGATTTTCTGACAGTGAAAACAATCAACCCATGGAACAGAAGTTGCCCTCGGAAGTTGTGGGAGCTTCATCCCTGGAGGCTTTCAAGAAGAAGGAGAGAGGAAGGGGAAGTAGAGAAGAGAAGGATGACAGAGGGAAGAAAGGAGGTGGCGGGAGGAGGAGAGAGAGAGAGAGAAGAAAGTGATGGACAAGGTTCAAATATGGTGCATGGAGAGCAGAAGAGCCAATAATTGTTTTTGGGAGTTGATGGTAAGATGAATTGATGTAAATATCTAATAATATAATACGATGTTGGTTACTTAATAGTATACGTGGTTATTTGTTATCAAAATGAATATATATATATTATATGTATATGTATATGTATATATGTTGTATTTGTGCTGATAAATAAATAAAGGGAGACTAGTATAGATCTATTTCAAGCTATTTAGCTCTCATCAGCTAGCCCTACCCTTACTGGGAATTGAACCTGGGCTGTATTACATATTAGGCAGGAGTCTTAGCCACTAAGCCACAGGCTCTCCTCCTTACACACACACACACACACACACACACACACATACATATATATATATATATAGAGAGAGAGAGAGACTGGACTGCCCATCTGTCAGAAATGGTGTAGGGTCTCCTGCTTGGGCGGAGGGTTGGACTAGATGACCTCCATGATCCCTTCCAAGTTAATCTAATTTAATAGTTTGCCCCAAAGAGTTAAAGGTATCTTACTGCCCTCCAGAGTTAATTTTCCAGATCTTCTTCAGTTTTATTCAGATGTTCCCAGATTCACACTTAGTTATTAACAGAATTAACTCATTATCTGGGGCTGAACATTGCATCCATCCATAAATGAACTTGCCACCATTCCTTTAGTGACTGGTTGAAGTTACAAAGGCACTAAGAAAAATCCCATTGGCTTATGACCGTTTTTCACACTTAATGACCGTCACAGTATTCTCGTGGTCACATGATCAACATTTCAGGCTCTTGGGTAGATATCTATGATGGTTGCCGTGTCCCAGGGTCATGCGATCCGCTTTTACGACCTTCTCACAGGCAAAGCCAATGGGGAAAACGGATTCACTTAACAACAAGTGTTCTAACTTTACAACTGCAGCGATTCACTTAAGAACTGTGGCGAGAAAGGTCGTAAAATGGAGCAAAAAAAAAGTCCCTTAACGAATGTTTCACTTAGCAATAGAAATGTTGGATTCAGTTGTGGTCATAAGTCAAGGACTTCTTGTAATCTGGCTTTGCATCTTCGACAACGCCCCCATGGGAACTCAGCAAGCAAATCCAGGTTAGATTACAGAGTAACAGAGTTGGAAGGGACCTTGGAGGTCATCTAGTCCAACCCCCCAGCCCAAGCAGGAGATACTATCGTACTGCTGGCTGCTGCTTAATTTAGGGATCATAAGAACACACAAGTGGTTTTCACATCTATCTCTGCCAAGCCAGCTCACTCCCATCCTATACTGATTAACAGAGTTGGAAGGGACCTTGTAGGTCATCTAGTCCAACCCCACTTCCAAGCAGGAGACCCTACACCATTTCTGACAGAGGGCAGTCCAGTCTCTTCTTGAAAGCCTCCAGGGATGAAGCTCCCACAACTTCCAAAGGCAACTTCTGTTCCATGGGTTGATTGTTTTCATTGTCAGAAAATTCCTCCTTATTTCCAAATTGAATCCTTGTTCAGTTTCCATCCATTCTTCCTTCTCTGCCCTTCGGATGCCTTGGAGAATAGCTTGACCCCCTTCCTCCTCTCTGGGGCAGCCCCTCAAATATTGGAAGATGCTCTCCTGTCTCCCTTGGTCCTTCCCTTCCCTAGACTAGCCAGGCCCAGTTAGGTTGGTTGTGTGAAGGCAGCTTAGAAACGGAAACAGGGAGGCGTGGGGGAAACGGCCAACTGAGAAAAGCTTTTTGGTTTCCGGCTCGGCCAAGACCTCCGCTCCCCTTATTTTCCCCCGGCGAGCATCAAAACGACGAGACCCAAAGTGCTTGCGAGGCCTTGAGGAATATATAGACGACTGCACCTAAATGGCCCAACAGAAATGCCTGCCAAAGAGGCTGGCAGCCTTTTAAGCCAAGCCACGTCATCTCTGGATTGCAGAAGCGTCTCGGAAATGAGAAAGGAGAGGTTGGGGGGGGGGGGTTGTGTGAGGGAAAATAAAAATAAAGCTATTTATTTTGGGAAGTTATTAAGAGAGAGCACTGCCTGGCATCTTTGCAGTGGACATGCCAGAAAAAGAGAAATAAAACCTCAGCCCCGAAGCCCCTGGAGTTGGGCTTTGACGGGACCGGAGCCATTTGGGGTTTTTATGGAAGGCAGGTGATGCCCGCCAGGAAACAAAATCTGTATCTTCAAACAGGAAGCGGCCATTTTTCTGACTGCGTTGCTATTAGACATTTCTTGGCACTCTCCGCCGCTGTGTTTTCGGGTATTTTCTTGGCATGAAGGCAGCCTTGTCAAAAAAATAAATAAAAAGGAGCCATTTTCCTGCCTGGCTGCCCTGAGGTGGCGATGGCAGCCATTTTGCATGCCGCGTTTGATAGGTTTCATTGGCGCCTATCAAATGGCCACATCGCCTTTCGAGAAAGCCCAGAAAAGCAGCTCCGTCCATTTAAAAAAAAAAAAAGTGCTTTTCAATTAAGTTTGGAGGATATGGAAATTATAGGGAAACCACATCTGTACGGGGCGGAGCTCAGGTTTCAAACCGCACGGCTGGTTTTGCAAACTGACCCACGTTGGCAGGGCTGAAGACATCGGCGGCCATCTTGGTTGCTGAGCCGCCATGTTGAAATCCGATCCAATCAGGGATCTCTACTTTTAAGTCCTGTGGACTTCAAGTCCCAGAATTCCCCCAGCAATGACGCCGGGGATTCTAGGAGTTGAAGTCCACACTTCTCAAACTTTGCCCCGGCTAGGAACCGTTATTGCATGGAGAGGGCAGCATCTGATCGATCAGGAATTTCTAATTTTAAGTAGACTGTGGACTTCAACTCTCAGAATTCCCTAAGGATTCTGGGAGTTGAAGTCCACACTTCGCAAACGTGCCCTGGCTGGGAACCATGGAGATGGCAGCATCTGATCAAGCCAGAATCTCTGCTTTTAAGTCCTGTGGACTTCAACTCCCAGAATTCCCTACCCAACAAGACCATTGCTAAGGATTCTGGGAGTCGAAGTCCACACTTCTCAAACTTGCCCTGGCTGGGAATTATTGAATGAATATGGCTAGGGAATTCTGGGAGTTGAAGTCCACCCATCTTAAAGGTTGAGAAACAGCGGGTTAGAGAAATAACACATTTCTTTGTGGGTCCATCCGTATGCCCCCACTCCCTCCCGGGAATTTTGCAGACCAGATCCGTAGCCCCATTGGGGTTTCCGTCTTACTCGCTGGCTCACTCAGGCATTTGCAAGATTTATGGCGAGGCTGAGCTTCCATCCTTCTCCATTTTGGAGTCTCACTTTGCTTTCAGCCTCATCAATTCATTTTCTCCTCTCCTCCAATTCCCCTTCTTATATATATATTTTTAATGTCCAGACAGAGTGAATGGCATAAATCTCCCTCAAATGAACCAGCCAGCCAGATTTAGGAAGAGCTATATTTTCACTGCTCGGTAAAGAGCCGTAAAAAGATGGGCCGCTCTGAATTTTAGGTAGAGCATCCTTCCAACTGATGTGGGAGACTACATCTCCCATCATCCCCGCCCAAAGCATTGTCCCCAATTCAGCGGAGGGTTTCACATTTTGTTTCCATGGTTCGCCCCATGCGCCACTTCTGTGCATGCGTCCTGCCTTCCGTGCATGCGTTTTGCTCGTGCGCGTGCCTTCCACGCATGCGCCCAGACTCAAAAATGTCCTTAAATAGGACGGCATAGAGCCAGAACGGGTGGGTGGGCCCGGGTGGGTGGGCCCACCTGTGATTTCCGCTGCCAGTTCGGGCAAATTGGCTGAATACCACCTCTGCCCGGTAACGGTATTCTATTTTCTTCACTACCGGTTCGTTAGCGAGAGCACACATCTGGGCATGCCCAGAACTTGGTCCCTGATGACGTCTGGGTGGGTGGGCGGAGCCTCGCACCGCCGCCACTACCAGTTCGCCCGAACTGGTGTGAAACGACATCATAGCACCTCTGCCTCTGACCCAATTGTGGGAAAGCTCTTTTTTGGATTCACACAGCAGCTGGGTTTGGTGTCTGAATTGATCTGTTTTCTTGAGTTTGATTGAGGGAAATCGAGGGGCCGAATTTAACATCGGGTACAAACTAACCCAACTTAGCATGTCGTGTGAATGCATCTTTGGGTGGTCTTCCCACCCGTTTAAATAGCGCACGCCCTTGCACGATACCCCCATCGTCTCTCTTCAATCTTGACCTGCTGTCCTTCCCTAAATAACCTGGATGTCAACTTGTAAAGCGTTTCCATGACTACTATCAAGTTGGCATAGAGAAGGGAGGAGAATTCCATGCATACATTTGGCCAGAGTGAGGTCTCATATCCTTGCAGCTGGCATGTCAATGCGCATGTCCATAACCTGCCGTAGCACCTTGTTGGTGAACGTGATTTATGACACAGACAGAGGGGAGGGGGACACAGGGCTAAAGTTCAGATGCCATTAAGTGGAAATCAGTTTCTGGATTTGGACTCCTGCCAGCAAAACTCCCCAAGGATGATAAAGGTGTTGAAAGGAGGATATGGTTACAGGTAGGCTAGCCCTCAACTTGCAACAGTTCACTTAGGGACCGTTCAAAGTTACAACAGCGCTGAGAAAAGTGCCTTATGACCCTTGCACACTTTGCAGCATCCCCATAGTCATGTGATAGCAACAGCAACAGCACTTAGATTTACACAAGCCAGTTGCCCGGCATCCGAATTTTGATCACGTGACCACTAGGTGGTCACTAAGTGGGGAAAACGCTCAAAAGTCCCCTTTTTCAGTGCTGTTGTAACTTTGAATCGTCCCTAAACGAACTGTCGCAAGTGGACGCCGATTTGTACAGTGTTTGGGATGAGTGTGGTGTCTCTGCAGGAATTAATCAAAGGTTGCCTTTGGAAGTGTGAGTCTCTGCTTCTCCTCTGCTTGTGTTGCTTGTGCGTGTGTGTCTGAAGTATGGAATGGATTGCATTCGTTCCATTTGGTCATATGACCAAACCGGGGGGGGGGGGTTAAAATACAGATGCATTGGAGTTGTATTCTCCCTCCTCCCCTGAAATCCAGTCCATTTTCAAACTTCATTGTGCTTTTGCAAATTTAGTCCCTTTCTGTTCTGTTTTTGGAGCTGGCCAGAAAGAAAATAAATAAATAAAGGATGACATGATTAAAAGTTTGAATAACAAATAGAAATAAGACAAAAGGGGAATATTAGCGTATACAGTTTTATATAATAAAATAAGAGCAATAATAAGAGAAAATGCGGGATAATTGAATAATGACAGATTGCAACTTTATATAAATATGTATTGCTATTAGAAATACATTAGTTGGTTGAAAGTAATAACTATGACTAATGCTATTAGTTTTATTTGTATTAGAATGTACGATATCCAGGCGCCACACTGATATATATAGATAGATATAGATAGAGATAGAGATAGAGATAGAGATAGATATAAGATGTAGAGATATAGAGATATATCTCTATATGGATATGGATATAGATATAGAAAGATAGATAGATGATAGATAGATAGATAGATAGATAGATAGATAGATAGATAGATAGATAGATACATACATACATACATACATACATACATACATACATACATGTAAAGGTTCTCCTCGCACATATAGCCATTTGTCTGAAACGGTATAGGGTTTCCTGCCTAGGCAGGGGGTTGGACTAGAAGACCTCCAAGGTCCCTTCCAACTCTGCTATTATATTGCATTGTATATGTGCTAGTTGCTCCCGACTCTAGGGGGCGCTGCTCATCTTCGTTTCAAAGCAGAAGAGCCAGCGCTGTCTGAAGATGTCTCTGTGGTCATGTGGCCGGCATGACTAAACGCCGAAGGCGCATGGAATGCAGTTACTGTCAGGGTTCCAAATAGCATCCAAAAGTAAATCAGAGTCCGAGGCAAAGTCTTGCTCAAAGTTCCAATTTATGAAAAGAGCCATGTCGGCGCATCTGGGAAAACCCAAATCTGAAGGCTTCCTGGTTTTCCCAGTTGAAAGTTCAAGATCTTGCCCCCACACCCACAAGCCCATTCCACGGTCCAATCTCCCACTGCCACGCTGGCAGCTTCCACCCATCCAGGTGCAGAGACAAAGGATGACCTTGGCTTTCTAGAAAGAATATTGTTATGGCTACATATCATCTAACTCTGTACAATCCCCCTTCCCAGTTTCCCACAATACAAAATGCACAGTAGAATAATAGAAAGTGTGGCGGGCCTCAGATCCACAAGAAAAGATGGCTGCAGGCCTGACAGTTCCCTTCCCACCAAAGGTGGTTCCTATTTTTGTACTTGCATTTTTTATGTGCTTTCGAACTGCTAGCTTGGCAGAAGCTGGGACAAGTAACAGGAGCTCACTCTATTACGCGGCGCTAGGGATTCGAACCTCTGAACCGTGGATGTTTCTGATCAACAAGCTCAGCGTCTTAAATCTTTCTAACCTTCTCTTAGATTGGAAGCAATTATTTTTTTTAGAAAAAGGAATTAATATAGCTAATAAACAGTAGGTAACGCTGTTTGACTAAAAGCTTCATTCGGTTAAGTATTTTTTTTTAAAAATTATATTTTTCTGAAGCTCTTTGTTACCACGTCAGCTTTGCAGCCGGAGCAATTTCCCTACACTTTAAAATAAATATTAAATATTAAAAGTATTTTAATTTTCCCCTTTTTTTCCCCCTTGCCAGAGCGAATCTGGCAAGTCAAAGCAGCAATTGAATCCATTTCTCATCTCTCATTGATTTATGCGCTCTCGGAAACGTGGACAATAGACCAACCACAAGGTTCGCTATAAAAGATTGTTGGATATTTTTCCTGGTTTCTTCAGAGCTTTTCCTTTGGAAGGTAAAAGCTTTCTTGGACACTGCCATTAAAGATGGAAAAGCCTAGTAAATTGTTTGCAACCTTGGCAGCCTAATCTGGAAAGATTGAAAAAAATATATAACGGAATAGAAGAGTTGGAAGGGACCCCGGAGATCTTCTAGTCCAACCCCCTGCTCAAGCAGGAAACCCTACACCATTTTAAACAAGTGACTCCTTAAGTCTCTCCTTAAAAACCTCCAGTGATGGAGGAGCACCCACAACTTCTGGTGGCAAGCAGTTCCTCTGGCTAATTGTCCTCGCTGTTAGGAAGCTTCCCCTTAATTCCAGGTTGCTTCTCTCCTTGGTTAGTTTCCATCCATTGTTTCATATCCTGCCTTCTGCTGCTTTGGAAAATAAATTGACCCCCTCTTCTTTGTGGCAGCCCCTCAAATACTGGAAGACTGATATCATGTCCCCCCCCCCCCAGTCCTTCTTTTCTTTAGACTGGCCACACCCAAATCCTGCAACTGTTCTTCGTATGTTTTAGTCTACAAGTCTTTAATCATCTTAATTGCTCTTCTTTTCACTTTTCCCAAAGTCTCAGCATCTTTTTTGTAATGTAGGGACCAAAACTTGGAATCCTGCATTCAGTTTTGGTTGCCACGATGTAGAAAAGATGCGGAGACTCTAGAAAGAGTGCAGAGAAGAGCAACAAAGAGGATTAAGGGACTGGAGACTAAAACATATGAAGAACGGTTGCAGGAATTGGGTATGTCTAGCTTAAGAGAAAGAAGGACCAGGGGAGACATGATAGCAGTCTTCCAATATCTCAGGGGTTGCCCCAAAGAAGAGGGAGTCAAGCTATTCTCCAAGGGTAGAACAAGAATCAATGGGTGGAAACTAATCAAGGAGAAAAGCAACTTAAGAACTAAGGAGAAAGTTTCTGACAGTTAGAACAATTAATCAGTGGAACAACTTTCCAAGTTGTGGGTGCGCCAACTCTGGAAGTTTTTAAGAAGAGGTTGGATAACCATTTGTCTGAAGTGGTTTAGGGTTTCCTGCCTAGGCAGGGGGTTGGACTAGAAGACCTCTTAAGGTCCCTTCCAGCTCGATTCTGTTCTACTTAGTGGACCGTTCTACAGCTACGACAACACTGAAAAAAGTGACAGGTCTGTTTTTCACACTTGCGATGGTCATAGCATCCCCTTGGTCACATGATCTAAATTCAGCCCCTTGGCCACTGGCTCATATTTATGACGGCCACAGTTACGTGATCCCCTTTTGCGACCTTCGGACAATCAAAGTCAATGAGGAAGCCAGATTCACTTCACAACCTTGTTAAGCCACAATGGCGCAGGGGTTAGAGTGCAGTACTGCAGGCTACTTCTGCTGACTGCCGGCTGCCTGCAATTTGGCAGTGCGGATTTCGCCAGGCTCAAGGTTGACTCAGCCTTCCGTTCTTCCGAGGTGGGTAAAATGAGGACCCAAAATTGTTGGAAAAAGAGGCCGACACTGTAAACCACTTAGAGAGGGCTGTCAAAGCACTGTGAAGCGGGATATAAGTCTAAGTACGTAATAACTGCAACGCTTCCCTTAACAACCGTAGCCAGGAAGGTCGTAAAATGAAGTGAAACTCCCTTTGCAAATGTCTCACTTAACAAGATAAATTTAGGGCTCAATTGAGGTCCTAAGTCGAGGACCACCTGTAAATGCTCTTCTCTAATGCAGGGGCAGCTCCTGCAAACCGGAGAGGTCTCGGGCACTCCGGCCTTCTGACCAATGCAACCTTCTCCTTGACCTGCAGGGGGCAGCATTCATAAAGCCCCAACGTCCCATGGCTGAAATAATCCAGGTTTAATGCAATAATTACATGCATCACTCTAATAAAGAACACAAGCACCCAGCAAGCCAGCTGTTCCCACCCCGTGGCATTAATCACTGCTTAGCATAATAATCCTTTAATAATGCCCTGCACATACACACACACACACACAGACACACACACACCCCTTTCCCCACTCCCTGGATGCCCGTTGCATAGAAATTTTGCTGTGTTTTCGTCGGATTTGCAGCCGACAGCAATTCCTGGGCCAGGGCTAAAGGCCCGATATTAAGCGAGCCTCTTTTCCCGGGGCCAATCAAGACGACTCCAGCCGTTTTAAATGCCACAGAAAAAGCCTTGTTGCTGACCCAAGCGTTCTGTGAAGCACAGAACGCGGCGCATTTTCTCCACTGACCTAGTAAGAACCCTTTTGGCCCCTTTTTAGTATTCGGTGCGAAACGGACTGTCCTTCCTTGTTAAGGGAAATTCAGTTCAATCAGCTGGAAGGGACCTTGGGGATCTTCTAGTCCAGCCCCCTTGGAGATAGATTCAGATGAACAGAGTTGGAAGGGACCTTATAGGTCATCTAGTCCAACCCCCCCCCCCACTCAAGCGGGAGACCCCACACCATTTCTGACAGACGGCAGTCCAGTCTCTTCTTGATCTTCTAGTCCACCTTATAACATTTCTGATAAGGGCCTATCCAGTCTCTTCTTTAAAACCTTCAGTGAGGGAGAATCTACAACTTCTGGTAGCAAGCTGTTCCACTGGTTAATTGTCTTCACGGTTAGGAACTTTCTCTTTAGTTCTAGACTGGATCTTTCTTGAACAAAAAAAAAACAGAGCTGGAAGGGACCTTGGAGGTCTTCTAGTCCAACCCCCTGCTCAAGCAGAAGACCCTATAGTACCATTCCAGGCAGGTGACTCATTAAAAGCATCCAGTGATCGAACATTCACATCTGGAGGGAAGCTGTTCCGCAGGTTAATTGTTCTCACTGTTAGCAAACTTCTCCTTAGTTCCAGGTTGAAATAGATCAGACAAGTCCCAGTATCCCTATGGTGCTCCCTCAACCATGATGCCCAGTATCCCTAGGCAGCAAAAGCAGTGATTTGCCTGTATGAATGTATGTATGTATGTATGTACAAGCTGAGCTTGTCGATCAGAAAGGTTGGCAGTTCAGCGGTTCGAATCCCTAACGCCACATAACCGAGTGAGCTCCCGTTCCTTGTCCCAGCTTCTGCCAACCTAGCAGTTCGAAAGCATGTAAAAATGCATGTAGGAAAATAGGAACCACCTTTGGTGGGAAGGGAACAGCGTTCCGTGCACCTTCGGCATTGAATCATGCCGGCCACATGACCACGGAGACGTCTTCGGACGGCACTGGCTCTTCGGCTTTGAAACGGAGATGAGCACCACCTCCTAGAGTCGGGAACGACTAGTACAGATGTGCGAGGGGAACCTTTACATGTATGTATGTATATATGTATGTATGTATGTTATATATAGATAGACAGATTTATTTATAAATTTATTTATTTCCATATTTACTTTCAGCGTTCGTGTCCCTGAGTATTTGCACCCGTTTTGTTAACTGAACTCATCATTAAATCTAATCTGAAAGAGAATTTCTTAGAAGGAAAAACAAATCTGGGTTTAAAATTGCAGAACTGCTAAGCACGGATTTACATCTGCAACCGAAAGTTCAAACTGTCTTTTGCTGTCCGCCCCAGGAGAAAAGCAAGGTCTGCATGGAAGGGGGGGGGGGAGGAGATGTCTGGCGTCTAAAGCCCCCCACTCACCCCTGATCTGAGGGCTTGGCTGGCTACTTAGCCCCTCTGCCAAGTGCCGGTTGTTGCTTTAGGGGTGACAGCTTCTTGAATTGTGACCCTGGGTGCTGCAAAGCCCATAACTCATCTCGAGCTCGTTGTAACCCCCTAAAGCCCCATTGCTCACCAAGAATTATGGACTAATGAAAAATATGAGTTGTAATGCTGGAGAATGCTGTTCTCACTGAGGCTTTCCAAGAGCCTGAAGCAAATTCCTGGTCCAGACAAAAAACCCTTTCATTAATTGACTGTGAATTCTGCTTCTTCACATCCAGCAAAGTCTTTCAAGGGAGGATTTACGGTCACAGACCTTCTCTGGCTTGGAGAGCTGCCAGGCCGACATCTGCAAAACTTGGCCAGGAGTCTCGGAGAGTCAGGAAACAATGAAGCGAACTAATGGCCTCCTGCAAACTCCACTCCCCTGGCGCTCCTCTTTTATTCCCTCTGGGAGGGGCCCTTCATCATCCACCTGTGGCCTTCCTCCCAAGTCGATCCCTGTTCTTCAGCTCTTCCCTTCGTTTGGCAGCTCTGCGCAAGCGCACACTGGGAACAGGCTCCAGCTGTTCTTCTGCCTCACTGATGCCTGACTTCGAAGGCAGCTGATAACTGTCAGATGGCTCTGGCCATTCACTTAACAACTGGGTTGCTCACTTCATCAACTGTAGTGATTCCCTTAGCCACTTTGGCAAGAACTAAAATGGGGCAAAACCAGAGGTGGCATTGAGCCGGTTCGGATCGGTTCGCCCGAACCGGTAGCGGAAATTTCCTTCCTATTTAGGCACGACTTTGAGGCTGGGGTAGAGCGCATGCACGGAAGGCGCATGTCTGGGAGCAAGGCACATGCACGGAAGGGGCGCGTGGGACTGCAAAGCAGGCACATGCGGGGCAAACCGGTGGTAACAAAATGTGAAATCCAACCGCTGGGCAAAACTCACTTCATGTCTTGCTCCACGTCTTGTGGTCGTAAGTTGAGGACTGGGGAAATGCTGATGCTAACTCTCCTTTAGCCAACTGATCCCAACCCAGCCAGACCTGTTCAGAGCTGCTCCGTTGTTACAACCCACCTCTGGCCCAGCGGATATCGTCCACCCCCCTCCCTGCTGCGCACCTCTGGCAGAGGAGCGGACGCCAGAACCAGGACTCGATTGGGCAAAGTCCCCCCTCCTGATACCTCCAGCCTGGTGCACCCAGCTGGCTGCCAACTTCTACCCTCCAGCCTAAGTCATCAGCCTCCCAGGTGCCCCCTCCCCGCTTGCCAGCCACTCAGCTGCATGGCGGGATTAATTACCATTCTGCTGCAAATGAAATTAAGTTGGCGCAGTGTCGGTCAGCAGCTGCCGCTGCACCGGGGTGTGGATTAATGCAGAGTCGCTGCTGCAAGTGAAGTGGTGGAGCCCCCCACCCCTCCTCATCCTCTCCCCCCCTTCCGAGGACTGGGCAGGAAGAGGAATCTTTTCCTAGATCTTGGCAGCTTTGCTAGGATGTCTTGCCAGTCTGGTCTTCCTCCAGCATCCGTGTTATGTTTGACCTAGGGGGAGGGAGAGGGTGTGGCAATGGGGTGAGGCCAGCTTGACGTTTTCGGCTGCGGCGGCTTCCTGCAACCCTCTGCCAGCGAAAATGGATCTGCGGCCCTCCCGAACTCCATTTTTGTTGGCAGAGGCAGAGCGTGTTCCTCACGATCCTTTCGGAGCTGAAGAAGCTTCTTGGCTGAGAAGCGAAATGTCTTCAAAAGAAAAAAGAAGAAAGTCCAGCGGCCTCCTGGGATAACCATGGCCTGGATGACGGAGAATCTCTACCGATTTAACCATAGTTCCAATCAGGAAAATGTGACCATCCCATACCAGGCCAAGCCCAAAAATGTCAGGGAATTTCTAGAAGCCTGGCTGTCAGAGTTCCAAATAGCATCCAAAATTAAATCAGAGTCCAAAAGTATTGCTCTAAGTTCCAATTGATGAAGAGAGCCATGTTGGCACCTCTGGGAAAACCCGAATCTGAAAGCTTCCCGGTTTTCCCCACTCAGTTGAAAGTTCAAGATCTTGCCCCCCACACGCACAAGCCCATCACATGGTCCCATCTTCCACTGCCATGCTGGCAGTTCCACCCATCCAGTTCCGGTCAGGTTCAGAGACAAAGGATGACCTTGGCTTTCTAGAAAGAATGTTGTTATGGCTACATGGCATCTAACTCCATACAATCCACCTCTCCCATTTTCCCACCGTAGAAAAGGCATAGTAGAATAAAGCAAGTGTGGCAGGCCAAAGATCCAAACGAAAAGATGACCCCAGGCCTGACCCTGGCAGTCTGACAAATTAGCCATCAATAGACACATAGACCTCAACAACATCTAGAGACTACGCAAAAGAGACGATCAACTAGCCCAAAAGAGAACAAAAACATTCCAGCAGCAATCACAGATCAGCGTAGATGAACTCCAAGGTTAACATCAGGCCAACTATCAAGTCACCAAGACACCAATGAAGGAATTGCCAAAGAGCCCAATGGAATAATCTCTAAGACCCCCCCCCACACACACACACAATATAAACTGACAGCAAACAGCACTCCTTACTAGCACCGATGATGTTACCTAGAGGGGTCATGAAACGTCTTTAGAAAACAAGCAAGTTCAGAGAGCACCAAGGACCCTACACCGAAAGGTTTTTCAGCAGCCTTAGCAGTGCAAACCTCACGTTCCCTTACTAGCTGGCCATGGTGTTTCTTGAGAGTAGCCCCGGCTTCCCTTCCCATCTGCCAGGGGGAAAAACCTGATAACTGCACTTAATAACAATTGAACAGGCAGCACAGCACAAAAAGTCCCACTTTGGGATTCAGAGGTTGACTAGGATTGAAAGCATAGGAAACATAAAGCCTTTGCTGTAAGCCAGGAGTGTCAAACACAAGGCCCGCGATGAGGTTGGATCCCGTCTACCCAATGCGAAGAGGCAACATCAGGCCAGCAGTTTGGGGAGTGGTGTCAAGCTGGCCATGCCCACCCAGTCAGCCATGCCCCCATCCCCCCCCCCAAGGTCAACCACAGCCCCAATGAAATTGAGTTTGACACCCCTGCTGTAGGCACTTACATCACATTGCAATGAGGGTTGATCGGGCAAGGAGTCCAAAGAGAGGGCTTGAGACTGGCAACCTCCCATTATTCAACTTCGTCTTGTAATGCCTGAAAACCACCAATCATGTGACTTTCGGAATTTGTCTGCAGTTTTCCCTTCCTTTGACTTCAATAGGACATGGTTATTTCTATCTGCATAAAGGTTCCCCCTCGCATGTATGTGCTAGTCACTCCCGACTCAAGGGGACGCTGCTCATCTCCGTTTCAAAGCCGAAGAGCCAGCGCTGTCCGAAGACGTCTCCTGGGCGTCATGTAGCCGGCATGATTAAACGCCGAAGGCGCACGGAACGCCGTTCCCTTCCCACCAAAGGTGGCTCCTACTTTTCCACTTGCATTTTTTGCCTGCTTAGTTTCGAACTGCTTAGTTGGCAGAAGCTGGGACAAGTCAACGGAAGCTCACTCCATTATGTGGCACTAGGGAGTCGAACCGCCGAACTGCCAACCTTTCTGATCGACAAGCTCAGCGTCTTAGCCACTGAGCCATCGCGTCCCTATTGACGTCAATGTGACAACATGGTTATTTCTACCTGTACTCTAAGCTACAATTCCTCTTTTCCCCTAGCCCCAGCCCCCACCCCTCTCATTTTGGCATATAGGGGAACTACGGTGTCCATATCAGCTACCATTTCACCAAAGGCACATGCCGATTTCAAATTTTCTTTTAACCTTGCCTTAGGCAACTAATGTCAATATTGAACCCATCTCAGCACACACGCCCCGCCAACTTTACTGTGCCAGAAAAGGGTCCCCGTTATTTGCCCCTTATGCATCCTCTTTCCTTCAGACCAAGGAGGGTCCGTCCCCCAATATTTGGGGCCCGTGTGGAAAACGCGAGAAGCCGCCCTTCTTCGTTTTCGACGCGGGAGTCCCAGACTTCAGCTGCTTCCCGTAGCTCTGGCGCCATTTGAAACCCTCGGAGAGCTTTCGATCCGGAGGTTTCATCCCGGCCCTTTTAAACTCCAGCCAAGGAAAGGAAAGGACCCGTGTAAGAACAAGGGTTTTAATCCTTTGAAATGTGCCCCACACGGGGAGATTTAATTGCGGGAGCTGCTTAGGAATGTGCTTATCGGCCCTGTGCAGATTGCCAGTTGTCGTGTCGTACTGGTGTGTGTGTGTGGAGATTGGTAGCCCTAAGTTTACCTCCTCTATGTTGTGGGGTGGCTTTGGGGGGGGCGGAATCCTATTTCGGGCCAGTTGGCTTTGTTTCAGTGGGATCAGATTCCCCCCCCCCTCCCACTTTGTCAAAGAATCCAAAGCTGATTTATTTTTTATCCTGCAACCCAGTTATTCCCAGTGCAGCAGGTGGATTCAGACCAGTTTTCCCCACTTCCAGCTGCCAAAGAATCTGTGAGCATGGACATTTACATCTCAAGGGGAAAGATAATTGTTTTTTTGGGGGGGGGGAGACCCCAGTCTTAAGTCTAACCCCCAGCCATGATATCTACAAATCTGGCCATTGTCAGTTCAAGAGGTGTCAAGAAGATGTGAAAGTTTAAAAAGCTGGACAAAGAGTTGGAGAAATCCGGATTCAACCCTAGATACTGTAGGTAGGTAGGTAGATAGATAGATGATAGATAAATATATATATATATATATATATATATATATATATATATATATATATATATATATATATATATATATATATATATATATATATATATATATATATATATATATATATATATATATATATATATATATATATATATATATATATTAGATGATAGATAGATAGATAGATAGATAGATAGATAGATAGATAGATAGGCAGATAGATAGATAGATAGATAGTTTTTTTAACATGTGTTCCATCACTCTGCTGAACAACTAAGTTCCTGAGCATTGTCTGACTTATCTTCTTTTCTACTATCCTCTCCTATTGGTTTCTTATGATCTATCAATTGTTTGTAACTTACGTTTAATGATCATAACTATGATTTATGACCTATGAACTATTACTTGCTGCTTATATGTACACTGCGAGCTTATGCACCAGAGACAAATAACATTTGGCTAATAAAAAATTCTATTCTGTTTTATATTTTATTCTATATTCTATTCTATTTTACTCTATATTTATTCTTTATTTTACTCTATATTCTATTTTACTCTATATTCTATTCTGATTTCTCATTCTATTCTATTATTCTTAATTCTATTCTATTCTACTCCACTCCATTCCATTCTATTCCATTCCTATTATTCCTATTCTGTTCTATTCTGCTCTTATTCTATTCTATATTTTCCATTATATTCTATATTTTCCATCCCATTCTATTCTATTCTATTCTATTCTATTCTATTCTATTCTATTCTATATTGTATAGTCTAATCAAGTCTACTCAACATACATCCTTGAGCTCTTGGAGAAGTAGCAGCTTCTAAAATTGAATAAATTGCTATTCAGGCGATGACTGTGGAGACCCTTACAAAGCTGGTGGTACTATTGCAAGATTCCTTTATTTTGTGGAGGCAAACACCAGAATTTCTGCAATCCAGCTGGAGATTTCCCTGCTTTTCGAGACCCCTGACCCAATTTCCTTTCTGCCTCCTCTCTCTCTGCCCCTTCTTTCTGCCTCCCCACCCACGATCTCTGCAGGACCAGGGGACTGTGGGCGTCATTTTCAACGTGGGCACCGACGACATCACGATCGAGGAGAGCAATGCCATGGTGAATGATGGCAAGTACCACGTGGTCCGTTTCACCCGGAGCGGCGGCAACGCAACGCTGCAGGTGGACAACTGGCCCATCAACGAACGATATCCGGCAGGTAGGGGACCACAAAGCGGCGGCTGCCGCCACTCCCTTCTCTTTTCCCCCCACAACAGCGGAGGTTGGAGCCACCTGGCCCTCTCTTCCTTTCTGCCACAGGCGAGGGTGGTGGTGAGGAGAGCAGTAGGGTGTAGCGGGCAGCTGCCCTGGCATTCTTGGTGGCATCTCCTGTGCTTTCCAGACGCTCCGATGCTCACTCGCACGTTGCACGCCAAGGAAGGATGGGAGGAATCGGAAGGATGAATAGAAGAAGAGCCTTAGGCTGTGGGGCTTAGGAAACTCTCTTTCAGTGGGGCAGAGGGATGGGGTCTTGAGCCAATCTTACCCCGTCGGAAGCATTTCCGGCAAGAAAGCTCTTTCTTGAAATGGTCCCACTTCTTTGGAGGTGCTGAAAATCGCACACCAAGTCTTTCTCCGCCACTCCTCCCAAGTTTCAATCTAGAAACCCCTCCCTCATTTGCAGGGGGTCTGGAATTGTTTTTAAATTTTCCCCCTTCCCATCATTCAACAAATAGCATCACTCAGGTCTCGGGCCTGAACAGGGATGACGGTAGGAGAATCGCGGGCTCTGCTTTCCCTTGGAAAAGTGTTCTGATCCAGCCTTAGCAGAAACAAGAAATAGACTCCTTGTCATGAAAGAGTCCTTCAAGGAGTTAACTGCAGTAACAGATCCTATCAGTTCCTTGAGATAATTGCCAGGCTGTGAGCTCCCAGCCAAAAGGCTGCAAATTAAGTTCTGGCAAGCAGTCTCTATGGCACGAAACACAATGAGCAAAATCTTCAGAAATACGAACTGTTGTCTCCTACGACCACCACTCCCCTTTCCTTTTATTTATTCCCCAGCCATGGAAGGGCCCTTCAGCATCCACGTGTGCTTTGCTTCCCGAGTTGACTCCTTGTCCTCAGTTGTTCCCCTCTCCTATCTTCTCTGTGTATATGTGCATCTGGAAGAGCCCCCAGCTGTTCTTCCTCCTCACTCATCTCAGCCTCCAATGGCAGCTGCCTCTCTGGTGGCTGGGAAATGTTGGACGGCCCTGGCTCTACCTCTGTGTCCGACGCAGAGCATCCATCAGAGCCTTTCCCAGACTCCAGAACTGGCCCAAGTTCCTTCCCAACCTCCTCATCGTCCGAGTCTGCTACCAGCTGTGCTGGCCGCTTTCAGGCCACAGCTCAGCATAGCCCACCAAGATGGACACATGTCTAAAAGGGTGACATCCCAACCCCGCCCCAAAGTTACCCCTCTCAATTGGGTTTCTCACTTGAAGTCACAGAATGGATTAGTAGGATGGGATCTTAGAGGTCATCCAGTCCAACCTGTCATGCCACCCTAGGTTTGTAGAAAGCCATGAACCTATCTTGGATAGGTAGAAACTTTGAGGAGAAGTCATTCTGTTTCCATTTCTCTTCCAGTTGGAAAATCTTCTCGGCTTTCAGTTCCCATCTTCTGCTGCTTCTTCTCGTACCCCTCGCAATGTCTGTCAAATTGTACCCCCCCTACCAGGACGCCCCTCTTCTGAGGCCCAAATCAGCTAATTGCACATTTACCTTAATGTAAAACCTTAACCCCTGGTCAGGAAGTCTTCGGCTCAAAAACCTAACAATCATTTCATTTAGTGACCATTCAAACTTACAACAGCACTGAAAAAGAGTGACTCGTGACCATTTTTCCACACTTACGTCCCCATGGCCATGTGATCAAAATTTGGACGCTTGGCAACTGTACTGGTATTTATGACGGTTGCATCATCCCAACGTCATATGATTCTTCTTTGGTGATCTTCTGACAAGTAACGTCAATGGGGAAGCCAGATTCACTTAACAACCATGTTCCTAACTTAACAACTGGCTGTTTTATGTAATGGGTTTTTACTTCAAGTCCATCTCACTGGCCCTCTGCAGCCTTATTTCTCAACCTTGTAATCTTTAAGTTGGGCATACTTCAACTCCCAAAATTCCCCATTCAGGTGGATTTCAATTCCCAGAATTCCCCATTCGGATATAATTCAACTCTCTAAATTCCCCATTCAGGTGGACTTCAACTCCCAAAATTCCCCCATTCAGGTGGACTTCAACTCCCAAAATTCCCCCATTCAGGTGGATTTCAACTCACAGAATTCCCTATTCAAATAGACTTCAACTCCCCAAATTTCCCATTCAGGTGGACTTCAATTCCCCAAATTCCCCATTTGGATAGAATTCAACTCCCAGAATTCCCCATTCAGATGGACTTCTCTTCCCCTTCCCCCATCAATGATGGGAGTCCTTGACATCCTTTCCGTCATGACATTTTTCAAGACATTTTTGCATCTCTTTTTGGTAGCAGTGTGTGCCTGTGACTCCCTGCGTATCGCGTTCTCGTCTAGCTCATTCCTTGAAAAGACTGAAAGTTCATGCCACGCGATGGAGATGCCCAGAGCTGGAGGGAGATAAGCGAGGGCAAGGAAAGGGGTCTGCAAGAAGAGAAATGTCCCCCCCCCAGGGAAATATGGACAGGGAGAACTTCGTTCAGTCAAGAATGCTGGCGAGGGGAGAGATCTTTAACAGATATGGACCCCTGGCAGTTCCTCCTCCCCAATGCGAAGGATTTATACCCCGTAAATCTTGGACGAACCATTTCATAGTGTCCATCTTCCCATCCTTCCGTTCGATTAAGTGGGCCTTGGGGAAATCCTCTTTGGGCAATGGGCCGGTTCCAACCTCCACTGAATCAAACCAGGTGACTCGGGAAAGCTGAAAGGTGCCGGCACGAAATTGGAAGACAACTGGCAAGACATCCTGACTGGAAATCCCTTCTTCCGAATCCATTTCGGGGTTGAATCACACACCGTTGCCCCGGCTTCTCCCTCCGCTCCCCCACCCCTCTGGAAACTTCAAATCTAACTGAGGTCATTGCTGGCAGGCACGCAAGCAAGGGAGGGGGGGCTCCTTGGCAGCTGGGATTTGCCAGCTTTTCTTAGACACAGCACAAACACACACACACACATGTGTCACCTCCCAAGCGCCTCTGCCATCCTGCTCGCCTTGCTGTGAGTCAGTTTGATGCAGCCTTGTCTAACCCAGCTGCAGTGGTTTCAAGATGGGAGGCTGTATAAATGTTTCAAATAAATCACCGGGATTTGACCTCTCCACCTTGGCACTCCCACTCAGGTGGATGTCCCCGAGGTGCTTTCGTTCAAAAGGCAACTGGGCTTTCTTGTTTTTTCTCTGAAGACGTCTCGCTTCTCATCCAAGAAGCTTCTTCCGTTTCGACCGAACGATGGAGGATGGAATGCTTGACATTCCTTGCAGTCATCTGGCTGTTAGCATTCTTTCTGAGAGTCATCGAGCCCACTTGGAAGGAAGCTTCTTGGAGGGGAAGCAAAACGCCTTCCGGTCAAGCAAGAAAGCCCAGTTGCCTTTGGAAAGAAAGCACCTTTGGGACCGCCACGGCCTGGATGATGGAGAATCCCCGTAGATATTTAGCCAGCTGGAAAGACCTTCTGTCAGTCATCCCGGATCTGTCCATGGTGCTGAACCACACAGGGAGCCTTTCGAGCCTCTTTCTGCCTCCAGAGCAGCTTCTCTGATCATGGCACAGATTTAAGACTTGTGGACTTCGACGCCCAGAATTCTGGAAGTCCACAGATCTTAAAGTCGCCAAGGTTGGGGACCCCCAATACAAATGTTTTCAATAAATAAACCAGAATTTGCCATTTCTACCCCGGAAATCCTACTCAGTTGGACAGATTCTCTGTGTCATATGAGAGCTGTCCGAGGTGCTGAACCCCGCAGGAGCCTTGCAAGCCTCTAACCGCCTCCAGAGCTGCTTCTCTGGGAGTTGCGGAGATGTGCCCGCCATAATGCGGACCGCTCCAGCTTCGAGTCGGGGCACATCATGGAAAGTTTACTTATGTGGATAAACTCCTTGCCTTCAAAGGAAAATCCTCTGTATTGCCGCCGGCTAAGCTGCAGTTGTGTCAGCCACGCTCCTTCTCAAAAGTCTTGGCGCAGAATCAATCAATCAGTCAGAGCTGGAAGGGACCTTGGAGGCCTTCTAGTCCATCCCCCCCCCCCCCCCCCCTCTATTCATGCAGGAGATACTGCACCATTCCAGACCGGTGGCTGTCTAGTCTTTTCTTTAAAAACCTCCAGCGATGGAGGTTCTGAAGGTGTATTTTCAACTTGAGCATATATTCCCCATCGTGGAAGAAACTTTCTTCTTACTTCGCCTGGGGTGAGCTGGAAAGCAGGTTGCTCAGCTGTCGTTCCTGCCATTTTCTTCGCCAGCCGTTCACATTTTTTGCCAAAGGTTGGCGCTTCAGACATCCAGGCCTGGTGTTCAGAAGCACATCTTGAGGGTTGGCATCATGTCACCCAACAGAAGGGCATTGAGGTATCTGGCCAGGAGAGATTCAAAGCTCTCCCAAACCCCTTTTTCAAGCCACGTTGATGTTTCTAAATACAGGTGAGATAAAGGTGAGATAAAACTCCCCAGGACAAATTGGCTGGCCCTTCAAGCACCTTTTAAGGCCCTTCAAGCACCTGGCACATACGTGCTAGCCATTCCCGACACTTGGGGGTGATGCTCATCTCCGTTTCAAAGCCGAAGAGCCAGCGCTGTCCGAAGATGTCTCCGGGGTCATGTGGCCGGCATCACTCAATGCCGAAGGTGCATGGAAAACCGTTCCCTTCCCACCAAAGGTGGTTCCTATTTTTCTACTTGCATTTTTCACCTGCTTCCAAACTGTTAGGTTGGCAGAAGCTGGGACAAGTCACGGGAGCTCACTCCGTTACGTGGTGCTAGGGATTCAAACCGCTGATCTTTCTGATTGACAAGCTCAGCGTCTTAGCCGCTGAGCCACTGTGTCCCCTTCAAGCACCTTTTATGCAGAGCTAAAACCCTGCTGCACATGCGCCTAGACACGGGGGGGGGGGTCTCGGTGCCCCTGTGACAATGCTAGCATGGAATCTCCGACTTGGAAGGGTTCCGCGAGGCCATCAAGTCCAATCCCTGTTTCCAGGCAAACTTGAAGCATCCCCGGCAGAGACGACATGACATGATCTCGCTACCCAATGGCACTGTGGGACGTCCCGTCAAAATCAGCACAAAGGGGAAGGACCTCTGAAATTGGCTTTTGAGGAGTGGGCTTGTAAGAACTCTCTGCAGATGATTGGTGGGCTGAATGGCGCGGAGTCCTCCTCACCTTTCTTTAGAAGACGCAAAAAGCCGCTCTGAATTCTGCTTCTTTTTATTCCAAAAATACAAAAGGCCAGACACGAAGCCTCCCGGGGGCTCAGCCCGATGGCGATGTTCTTCTTTGAAGTCAGTTAATTAACACCGAAGTGACAGTATTCTTGGGCGCTTTCTGACACCTTTTTTCTCAATCTCCCAAATTTTCCGTCGCTGTGACATGAAGCCGGGAAGCACCACTCGCTGTATTATTACAGCCAGTCTGCTCGGCGAGCAGGAAACCCTTTAAAGGTAAAGTTAAAGGTTCCCCTCGCACATATGTGCTAGTCGTTCCTGACTCTAGGGGGTGATGATCATTTCCATTTCAAAGCCGAAGAGCCAGCGCTGCCCGAAGACGTCTCCGTGGTCATGTGGCCGGTGTGACTCAACGCCGAAGGCGCCCAGAACGCTGTTCCCTTCCCACCAAAGGTGGTCCCTATTTTTCTACTTGCATTTTTTACGTGCTTTCGAACTGCTAGGTTGGCAGAAGCTGGGACAAGTCAAGGGAGCTCACTCCGTTACGCGGCGCTCGGGATTCGAACCAACAAACTGCTGACCTTTCTGTACGACAAGCTCAGCGTATTCGCCACTGAAGCCCCACACCTTTATTTATCCTTTATTTATCTGCCTTTTAAAAGAAGCTTAAATCTGTTTCAGCCTGCAGAAATCTTGACAGCGGACATCTTTAAGATCCCCTAAAGAGACCAAAATGGAAGTGGGGAGGAATGCCGGAGAATGAGAAATGTTTCCTGAGAAATACTGCAGGGCCCAGAGATGCTGCAGAGGAGGACTAGACGGAGGGAGACAAGTTGTGGAGGGGGGGGGGGGGGCTCAGAATCCCAATTCAGAATGGGATTATAGGCCTTGTATTCTGAAAAATGAAATAAAAATTTTTAAAAAGTCATTGATTATTCATTACTTTGGACACAGCAATGGGGACTCCCTGGGCTGATCTGTAAACCCCTTTCTGTTTTGGGAAGAAGAGTTCTCCTTCAGAAAATGATTCAATGATTTTGGGGTGGGGGGTGGGGGGAAAGTAGGGTAGAAAAGCAGCAGTTTCTTCAGCTTCTGTTCCTTCCATGGGGGGGGGGGCATGGGGGTGTTTGTGTGTATTGTGATTTAGTTCAGTGGGCCCTGTGGATAAGCTGGCACGATCGCAAGAGAAGGGCATTGATCTGTCTCCGCTAAAAATCAAGAAGATTCGAGAGCAATTCTCAGTCGGCTTCCCCCATCTTTCTTTTCCTTCCTTCCTTCCTTCCTTCCTTCCTTCCTTCCTTCTTCCTCTCCTTCCTTTTCTTCTTTTTTCCCTTCCTTTTCCCTTCCTTCAGAAAGGCCTGCATACCTGCCTCCCTCCCTTCTTTATTTCCTCTTCTCTTTCCTCCTTCTTCCTTTCCTTCTTTTTCTCCTTCCTTCCTGTCTGTTACTTCCTGCATGCGTCCCTCCCTTCTTTATTTCTCCCTCTCCTTCCTTTCCTTCTTCCTTCCTCCCTCATTTCTACTTTCTTTCCTTCCTTCCTTTCCTTCCTTCCCTCCCTTCTTTACTTCTCCTTCTCTTCTTCCTTTCCTTCTTTCCTTCCTGTTTCTTCCTGCCTCTCTTCTTTCTTTCTCCTTCTCTTCTTCCTTTCCTTCCTTCTTCCTTCCTTTCTGCCTGCCTGTCTGCCTTCTTTATTTCTCCCTCTCCTTCTTTTCCTTCTTTCTTTCCTTCCCTCCCCCTTCCTCCTTTATTTCTCCTTCCTTCCTTTCCTTTTCCTTTCTTCCTTCCCTCCCTTCTTTATTTCTCCTTCTCCTCCCTCCCTTTATCTCTGTCTTTCCTTCCTTTTTCTTTCCTGTCTGTTTCTGCCTGCCTGCCTCCTTCCCTCCAATATTTCTCCCTCCTTTCCTTTCCCTCCTGCCTCCCTCCTTCCCTCGGTGGGCAGTGCCAACAACAGAGGGGGCAGCTACTAAGACACTTGATTAATGAATTGCTGGACCCTTCAGTGATTGATTGGCTAATTAACCAATTAAAACAAATACAACTGGCCCCCAATCCCCACTTTGAAAAGTTAAGAGGCCCCTGGTCCCAATTCCACTGATTTACACAATCCCAGCGTCATGGTTTTTTTGGGGGGGAAAGCCTCAACAGAACACAAGAGGATACAGTACTCGGCCCTTAAGTCTGCAGGTTCCTATGCCTCCCCCTCCCCCCCAAGGCAGAGAGAGGTTCTCTTGTGGTTAGATTCCTACAAGCACAAGTTCCTGCATAAACCACGATTTCTGGGCAAGCATTTATGTACCCTCATAAATAACCCAAGTTTGAATGATGCCACGCTTTGTGCATTCTGGGAAGACAGGTTAGGTTAGGTTAGGTTTCTTGGAGTTATATGCCGCCCTTCTCCCAAAGGACTCAGGGCGGCGTACAACATAAAAACACATATTACAAAAGTTAAAAGAAAGATTAATAGAATATCCAAAAAAACTACAAAGCGAAGGTTGGAGACCGGACGATAGTTGGCTAAAGAAGCTGGGTCCAGGGAAGGCTTCTTGAGGAGGGGCCACACCACCGCCTCCTTCAAGGCGGTGGGAAAGAACCCCTCTCTCAATGAAGCGTTGGTAATCGCCTGGAGCCAGCCTCGTGTCACCTCCCGGGAAGCCGAAACTAACCAAGAGGGACACGGGTCGAGCACACAAGTGGCAGTACTGAGTCTCCCCATAATCCTGTCCATGCCTTCGGGGGTCACAGGGTCAAACCCATCCCAGATTGTCTCCTCAAGATTCATCCCCGTCGGCTCGCCCGAATCTACCCAGTCAGTCCAAAGCCTGGCCGGATCTGAGCGATTTTATCCTGCAGACACTGAACAAATTCTTCAGCCCTACCCTGCAAGGGGTCTTCCCCAGTTCCTTGGTTAAGTAAGGAGCGGGTCACCCTAAACAGGGCGGCCAGGCAGTGATCTGAGGACGCGATAAGAGCGGAAAAATGTTGCCATTTTGCCGCTTTTATCGCCACTAAGTAGGATTTAATATGAATTCTTACTAGTGTTTGGTCGGATTCGGACCGGCTGGCCCTCCAACCACTCTCTAGGCATCTTTTCCAGTGTTTCATCTCCCGGACCTCCTGGGTAAACCAGGGAGCTACCCAGGATCGGCACCGGGTCAGAGGCCGCAATGGCACAATGCGGTCCAAGGCCCCAGTAGCTGCCCTATCCCAGGCTTACGCTAAGGCTTCAGTCGAACTGTGAGCAAGGGATTCAGAAAAAGTTCCAAGCTCCATCAGGAACCTTTCAGGGTCCATCAGGTGCCTGGGGCGGAACCATCTAGTCGGTTCCACCTCCCTGCGGCGAGGGGTGGCAGTATGGAAGTCAAGCAAAGGAGGAAATGATCCGACCATGACAAAGGTTGGATAGAAATATCCTGTCAATCTAGATCATTCTTCCCTGTCCAGAGACGAAAAGCAGGTCGAGCGTGTGTCCTGTATTATGGGTGGGGTCTTGAATTAACTGAGTTAGGTCATGGAAGCCATGAACTCCCGAGCTGACTCGGATGTCTTGCCAATGGAAGGCAGATTGAAATCCCCCAGGACCATGAGCCTGGTTAAATCAATCGTCAATCCGGCTAACATATTCAGCAGCTCCGGCAGGGCCGATGAAACGTAGCAGGGAGACAGGTACGTAACAAAAAGGCCCACCTGAGCTCCAAGGCCCCACTTCACAAAAAGGGACTCACACCCGTCTATCTGAGGCACAGTGACCTCCTGACTTTCCCTAATAACTACCGCCCCCCCCCCACCCCACCCCCGCTGGTGAAACGCCCATAAGCCTGATGGGCATAATTCAATGAGGGGAACACCCCTCTAATGGCCCAACCAGGTCTCTGTAATGCACACCAGGTCCGCTCTCCCTTCTTGTATGAGGTCGTAAAAGAGGGGAGCCTTATATACCACGGACCTGGCGTTAAGCGATACCAGCTGGAGCCCCGGGTCCTGTAATCCCGAGCACTCAGGGGTGCGAGAGGGGAAATGAGGGTCGGAGCGCATGATCGCTCTTAAACAGCCCCGGACATAATTTGGCCCTAGGCCCCCACCGTATCTACCCCTCCCACATACAGTAGAGATGGCAACCCACCCACCCCTCAATGGAATGGTTGAATGTCTCCCCCGGAATCCCAACCCTTTCCAGCACTCCCGACCCGCGCCCATTAGTTGGCCTATGTTCTGGCAGACTCCCCTCCAAGTCTGTCTGAGCCATCCGAATCAACCACCTCCCCCCCCCGGACCACCCCTTAAAATTTGATTTTAAAAACCCTGTAAAAAACCCCTAAGAAGCCTCTTCTTCGCATGCCACCTCTCGGGATCCCAAGATCTGTCTCCGGAGCCTGGAGGAGGCCATTCTCACCCTCCCAGAGACTCAAGGAAAGTCTTTGGAGCCTGGAAGGTGAAAACTTGCCCCCCCCCCATGGTGCAGGAGGCCAAGTAGCCCACTCCCACCCAGCAACCGGTCAGAGAAGCAGTTGCTAAAAAAATTTAATCCAACCCTGGAGATGAGCCTCTTGAGGACATGCAGAGTGCATTTCCCTCACCTCTAAGAAATGCCACTTCTCAGAACTTAGATAGTTTTGGGGACTTACCGTGCTTCCCCTATTTCAAGCAGCTGGCCTGGCTCAACTCTGATCTAACCATATCGCTCCTGACGGGTTTTTAACTGGGTATTTTAATTATATTTAATTTCTAGGGGTTTTAAATACTGTATTTTAATTGTTTTATCAATCGACCTCCTCCTTGTGTATGTTTCAGTGTATGTCTTTGTTATATGTTTGTTTTGTTTACATATTTATTTCGTATGTTTCGTTGTACGCCGCCCCGAGTCCTTCGGGAGAGGGTGCGGCTAAGAAATAAATATATTATTATTATTATTATTATTCCCCGAAATTAAGACAGGGTCTTGTTTTCTTTTGAGCCCCCCAAATAAGCACTTGGCCTTATTTTCGGGGAGGTCTTATTATTTTGGGGGTGCAGGAGGCGGCGAGCGTGGTCACCTCCTGGCTGATGCTCTGTTGCAATATTTTCAGGGGGGGGCTTATTTTAGCGCATGCGCTCAAAAGCCCAATTGGGCTTCTTATCCGGGGAGGGCTTATTTTCAGGAAACAGGATATGTTTTAGCCTCCAGGCCCCTCATCGCCTTCCTTGCTCTTCTCTGCGCTCCGATCCTGCAAACCTCCTTTTTTTTTCTAAACGGGTTGATTGACAGCTCTCCCCCTGGAGGCTCGCTCACCGAAGGCGCGAGGGTTACGTCGCTGTGCTTCCCCATCCGACGAATGTCTCCATTTGTTGATTCGTTTAGCTCGTTTTGTCGGGGTGGCTGTTGTGTGAGCGGAGGGCGAGCCGGCAACGAGTGTGTCCCCTCCCAAGTCCCTGCGAGATAAGATTCCAGCTGTGAAATTGAGTGTAGAGACGGATCCTAATTACAGACTCCGGTCACTTTGTGAGGATGGCGTATTTTTAATTAAAAGATGTTAATCGGCTAGTTAATATGGAAGCTAATGGGAGCATGAAAAGTCCCTCTCCTTCTCCTTCTCTCTAATTAGGGGACTGAATGGCGGTGTGGAATGAGAAGCAGTCGGAGTCGGAAAGGGGAGCACCCCTCAACCCCCCGTTCCCTCCCTCCCTCCCAGGAAAGGGTCTCTTGAGTTTTATCGTGCGGGCCCTATCCTGTCTCACCAGCAGAGAAATCCCACCCACCCCACCCCCGTCTGGAAAAACTGAAGTGGAGACTCATCCCTGACACAGTGATGGAAGAGAGGGAGGGAGAGAGGAGGAGGAGGAGGAGGACTGCGGGGTCCTTATTGCTCCCTGACCTTAGTTGTTGTTTTTTCAGACATTCCATAGCCCAACTAGGTAACATTATCATTGCTAGATGGGAGTGGGGTTTGCAGAGAGGAAGAGGAGGCTGAACCGAAATTTCCTGGCCAACACCAGCTGGTCCTCTTGTCCACCACAGCGAAAGCACATGCCAATGCTTGGTTGCTAGCAACACATTCCCCCTGCTGCTTGGAGGGAGGGAGGGAGGGTGGATAGAAGGAAGGAAATGGAATAGGAAGGGAAGCGAAGGAAGGAAGGAAATGGAAAAAGAAAAGAAGAAGAGTGAGAAAGAAGGAAGGAAGGAAGGAAAAGAAAGATGGGGAAAGCCGACTGAGAATTGCTCTCGAATCTTCTTGATTTTTAACGGAGAGAGATCAATGCCCTTCTGTTGCGATCGTGCCAGCTTATCCACAGGGCCCCCAGTTGATAAAATCTGAACTAAATCACAATGCACACAAACACCCACATGCCCACCCCCTCATGGAAGGAACAGAAGCTGAAGAAACTGCTGCTTTTCTACCCTACTTTCCCCCCACCCTCACCCCAAAATCCTTGAATCATTTTCTGAAGGAGAAATATTCTTCCCAAAACAGAAAGGAGTTTACAGATCAGCCAAGGAGGGAAGGAAGGAAGGAGGGAGGGAAGGAAATGGGAGGGAGGGAAAGGGAAGGAAGGAAATAGAAAGGAGGGAAGGAAATGGGAGGGGGAGGGGGAAGAAAGGAAGGAAGGCAGAAGGAAGGAAGGAAAAGGGAAGGAAGGAAAGGAAATGGGAGGAAGGGAAAGGGAAGGGAAGGAAGGAAGGAAATGGAAAGGAGGGAAAGGGAAGGAAGGAAATGGGAAGGGAGGGAGGGAAGGAAGGCAGGAATGAAGGAAGGATGAAGGGAAGGAAATGGGAGGGAGGGAATGGGAAGGAAGGAAATGGGAGGGGGAGGGAAGGAAGGAAGTCAGGCAGGAAAGAAGGAAGGAAGGAAGGAAGGAAGGGACCTGCCTGTGGTTTCCCAGCTTAGTTCCTGCTCTACAGCATGCCCAACTTTCCTAGAAGTCCAGAAGACACGTCCGTGTCCTGTCCTGATGGAGGATCTATCCGTCTTTGGGGGGACATCAAACCTTCCAACTGGTCTTTTTTTGACTGCTCCTGCCAGCCTCTCTGTCCCTCCCTCAAGCTGTTCCTGACTTCAGGCGATTTTTGACATCCCAAAGCAAGATTTGCAAGGCTGCTGCTGCTTTGAAAAGTGGCTTCCTCCGTGGCACTAATTTAAGCTGCCCTTATCTTGCTCTGCCCCTCCAGAAGTCGGAGACCGGGAGACATGAACCCCCAAGTTTCCTCGCACAACAAATATTTCACTCAGTCGGGAAGCAGCAGTTGCTCACCTCTAGAATAGAATAGAGCTGGAAGGGACCTTGGAGGTCTTCTACTCCAGCCCCCTGCTCAAGCAGGACAACCTATGCCAGGGGTCGGCAACCTTCAACACTCAAAGAGCCACAAAGGTCCTAACCGGAAGCCCCCCGTTCAATTCTGGAGCCGACCAGAAGTTCACTTCCCCCACCATAGAGTCTCCTCTTAGCATAACTTCCTTTTTCCTCTGCCAACTGGAAGTCTGGTTCTCCCACCATAGAGTCTCCTCCTAGCACGGCGTCCTTTTTCCTCTGCCGACTGGAAGTCCGGTTCCCCCACCATAGAGTCTCCTCCTAGCATGGCGTCCTTTTTCCTCTGCCGACTGGAAGTCCGGTTCTCCCACCATAGAGTCTCCTCCCAGCACAGCGTCCTTTTTCCTCTGCCGACTGGAAGTCCGGTTCTCCCACCATAGAGTCTCCTCCTAGCACTGCGTCCTTTTTCCTCTGCCGACTGGAAGTCCGGTTCTCCCACCATAGAGTCTCCTCCTAGCACAGCGTCCTTTTTCCTCTGCCGACTGGAAGTCCGGTTCTCCCACCATAGAGTCTCCTCCTAGCACTGCGTCCTTTTTCCTCTGCCGACTGGAAGTCCGGTTCCTCCACCATAGAGTCTCCTCCTAGCACGGCGTCCTTTTTCCTCTGCCGACTGGAAGTCCGGTTCCCCCACCATAGAGTCTCCTCCTAGCACGGCGTCCTTTTTCCTCTGCCGACTGGAAGTCCGGTTCCCCCACCATAGAGTCTCCTCCTAGCACGGCGTCCTTTTTCCTCTGCCGACTGGAAGTCCGGTTCCCCCACCATAGAGTCTCCTCCTAGCACGGCGTCCTTTTTCCTCTGCCGACTGGAAGTCCGGTTCCCCCACCATAGAGTCTCCTCCTAGCACGGCGTCCTTTTTCCTCTGCCGACTGGAAGTCCGGTTCCCCCACCATAGAGTCTCCTCCTAGCACGGCGTCCTTTTTCCTCTGCCGACTGGAAGTCCGGTTCCCCCACCATAGAGTCTCCTCCTAGCATGGCGTCCTTTTTCCTCTCACTGTCCTAACCGAAAGCCCTATCAATTGTGGAGCCCAACCGGCGACAGGGAGCCGCAACAGAGGGATGGGAGAGCCACATGCGGCTCCAGAGCCCCAGGTTGCCAACCCCTGAGCCTATACTATTTTAGATAAGTGTCTAAATTCTTCGTAAAAACGTCCAGGGATGGAGCGCTCACGATTTCTGCAGGAAAGCCGTTCCACTGTCTTTCTTGGCGCTTGGGAATTCATACAACCAACAAAGGTCCAGGAATGGGGACGGTGTGTCGTTTGAGAACAGGCCTTTTCCTCTCTCTGGGTCTTCGTTTTTGAAGCTCTCCCTTGCTTCGGTGGCTTCCTTCAGGCCACTTTGGGGATCAAGAGTCCCATCCTGCCAGGCACCTGCTCTGCCAAATGTTGGCTGCTCTCATGGCATTGCGGCTGACTCCCTCTCTGCCTCTGACTGGGCAAAGAGCAAAAGGGGAAGCCCAGCATGGTCAACAAAACCAAAGCATGAACAAGCGGAGATGGCTCTTCACCGTATTGTATTCTGACCACCACCACCCCCCATGGAAAACCTTTGGAAAGCGCTGTCTGTACCTGGGTCCAATCTTCCACGCCTTATCTTGCAAATCATCTCCTTTTAACAACCCCATAATCCCTTGCAGGGTGGAGTCTGGGCAACTGAATCCAACTGAGTGTTTACTGGCCAGATGCCTTTCCTGTCACCGGTGCGGAGTTTTGTTCGGCAGATACATTCTCATTGTGCCCAGAGGGAGAGAGAAATATCTGGCTCTACCTAGGATCGAAACCACAGCCTCCGGATTGTGAGGTTGAGAGCTCCAACTCTAGGCCACCGGACCAACTCCACGCCTTCTCTATAACCTCTGCATTATTTTCTCCTTTGGGGGAGGGGGGGACAGGACACGTGACAGGTAAGCAGATACGTTCAGCTGAAATTTGGGAGGAAAGATCTCAGCGAAACGGGAGAAGAGATTGCATCCCCAGCTGAACATGCAGCATCGTTCCCTCTTGAAGCTACTGGCCCTTTGACCCAGCAGAGGACAGAAGCTGGGGACAGGGTGTCACCCCCATCCCATCTCAAGCCGGTTTGTGCAGCTCTCCGAGGCCACGGATGTGGGAAATGACAATCCACGGTGTGTGATTCTAACCCTCTAAAACTATAACAGAGGGGGGAAACAATTGGCAGCGGGCAGGCGGGGGGCTTCAGAAGCGTGTCCCATCACCGAAGCCCAACCTTTGCGCATTGACCTAAAGGGTACCAAATTCGGATCTGCCGGTCACCCACCTTCCTAAGACACCTGGTTCACCCCCCTCCCCCAGCGTTTACACCCCTCCCTCGTTATTTTGATGACTAGACTGCTCAATTCCTTTGGCCCCTTTTCAGAGGCCAAAGTGGGGGACAAATCCAAGGGGGTGTTTATTTTTATTTTGGGGTGGTTGGTTGCAAAATGGTGGGGTGGGGTGGGGGAGAATGCTTTTGGGTGGAGTTGGCAGGCAGGGAACTAACCAGGGGTGGGGACGACGACAAGAGAATTTAAATTAAATTTAAACCAAAAAGAAAACGAGGAGAGAGAAAAAAACCACAATCCTACGAGTTTGGGAAAGGAAACTTGGACAGCGCAAAATGTTGCTTTTTCCACCGTTTTTGTGACGTAGAACATTAAAGTTGGCTAATAAAGTGAATTTAATTTTTTGCTTAAAAACAAAAACAACCAAACAACAACAACAACGACAACAAAAAAGGCCCCGGGGAGAATTTGTTCCTTTCCCCAGGGCTGCATAAAGCCTTCTAACTTCCATCCTGCTCATCCTAACCTTTAAACTAAACTGAATAACTAGTGTTTTATTCATTGTGGCTAAAGTCTCTAAACCCACCCCAAACAAATCCCCCCCCCTTTCCACCCATCCCCACCCCAAAAAAAGAATTAATGGAAACTTAACCGCTAATTTTTGATCCAACGCTTAAAACTGCTGTTTGGAGTGTAGTCTGACCTCTCTAAATTTGCTAACCTCTGAACTTTGACCTTCCAGATGGCGTATATGTCTCTTTTTTTATCTCTCTCTCTCTCTTTCTCTTTCTCTGTTCTTCTTAATTTTTATTTTTATTTTTTAAATTTCTTTTAACATTTTTTTTTGGTGTTGTTCTTTTTTCTTTTTAATCCTCTTCCTCTTAACCGTCTACAAATCTTTCTCTAAACTTTTTGAAGGGAACACTGATAATGAACGGCTGGCGATTGCTAGACAAAGAATACCGTATCGGCTCGGTCGAGTAGTAGATGAATGGCTACTCGACAAAGGTAATTAACGATAATTAATTACGGTTAACTCACAAGCAAGTTTTAAAAACAAAAACAAAAGGTTTTAAAGGTGCAGCCCTCTTCCCTTAGCTTCTATGCCCCTTTCGCCTTCTTCCCTCCTTGCTTGCAGAGAGAGAAAGAGACAGCCGGTTAAGCAGAGACAAAGTTGGAAGAAAAGAGTTATTGGCCAGTTATTTTTTTGGCTTCTAACAGCTGAATCGTGGCTACCGGACCGAACCACAGAAAGTTTGATCCAGTTGCCACGTTTCAACCTTAGACACTTTTGGCCTGGATGATTTGAGTCTTCGTGGACAGATCGGTTCAGTTGTCTCCCTGAATAGGACAGCGTTTTCTGTGCAAAGGGGGAGATCTGATGGGCAGGGAGCAGATTTGGGGGGGGGGGGGCGCGCAGGTGTCTTTTTCCATGTCCACTAGTGGCATCACCGCCACTAGTGCTTGGGCCTTCGTGAGTGGAACACAGAGAGGTGGGAAGAAGGGAGCAGAGGCTTATAGGCCTGGCTGACTTTTGGAAAGGGCATTTCGTTTTGAAGACGATTGTCACAAAGATGCTCCCGCAAAGCAGTAACACACACAAATACACAAACACACCCCCTTCAGAATGAAGCAGTCCCAAGAATCAGCCGTTTTGGGTCGGAAGGCCAAGAGTAGCCACTGGAGAATCCTTTGCTAGGATTGGCTTTGGCTTAGAAGAGCATGCTTTAAGATGGGGGGACTTCAACTCCCAGAATTCCATTGCCAGCATGGTTTAAAATGGATGGACTTCAACTCCCAGAATTCCCCAGCCAGGAAGCTCTTCTAGAGAGCGTGGACTTCACTTCCCAGAATTCTCTCCATCGTCACACCAGCTGGGACTTTAAGAAGTTGAAACTCACACTTCTAGAGGGGAGGGGAGTAGAGTAGAATATAGAATATAGAATAGGTTTCAGAATAGAATAGAATAGAATAGAATAGAATAGAATAGGGAATAGAATAGAATCGGGAATAGAATCGGGAATAGAATCGGGAATGGAATAGAATAGAATAGAATAGAATAGAATAGGGAATAGAATAGGGAATAAGAAATAGGGATAGGAAATAGAATAGAATAGGGAATAGAATAGAATAGAATAGAATAGAATACGGAATAGAATACGGAATAGGAAATAGGGAATGGAATGGAATAGAATAGAATAGAATAGAATAATAGCAATACAACTTAAAACTTATATACTGCTTCACAGTGTTTTTACAGCCCTCTCTAAGCAGTTTACAGAGTCAGCCTCTTGCCCCCAACAGTCTGGGTCCTCATTTTAATGGCCTCCGAAGGACGGAAGGCTGAGTCAACCCTGAACGACTCAAAGATGTTCCTTCTTCGCATGTCTTCCTCACTCACCCTTCCTGAGCTTACAAGCTGGGGTTGCTTTTTATCTATATGGACCTTCCCACCCCCCACCCCCTACCTTTTGTGACTTCGGCTACCTCCAGTGAGAGGTTTACCCCTTGGAGTGACTGCCTCTCTCTCCACCACCTGCCCAACCTTCAAAACATCAGGTGGGCAGCTGAGCGGGAAAAGATGAAAGAGGGATACCAAGAGGGGTGGAACTGTAAAATTTTAGCAACCGCTTCTCTGCCCAGTTGCTGCGTGGGCATGGCCATGGGGGCATGGCCTAGTCATCTTCCTGCACCATGGCAGGGAGGGCATTTTCACCCACCCCAGGTTCCGGAGGCTTTCCTCGAACCTCTGGGAGGGTGAAAACGGACTCCCCTGGGCACCGCATGCCAGAAATGGGCCCATTTCCGGACCACTGGTACTTCTGGTAGGCCCATTTTTCGCCCTCCTGGAGCCTCTGCATGGGCCCTGCATTCACCTGGCATGATGAATGGGCCGCGTGGAGACTCCTGGGAGGGGATCGTGGGGTGGGCGGCGTCAGACGGTCCCTGTAAACCACTGATTTGGCAAACCAGATTAAAATTAACATCCCGTTCCCCTGAAAGAGTCTGAACCTATTGTGTCCCGTCAGCAGAGCTGGCAACAGAGTCGGACGGGGAGGAGGTTGAGGTGGAACATGGGCCAGTCCTGGAGGGCTCTGCATCAGAGGCAGAGAGGGGGCCAGAGCTGCATGCCAGTTATCAGCTGCCTTCAGAGCCAGACATCAGGGAGGCAGAGGAACAGCTGGGGCCTGTTTCCAGTATGTGTGTGCGCAGAGCTTCCAGAAGAAAAGAACAGCTAAGAAATCGGGGTCGACTTGGGAGTAAAGTCACAGGTGGACCGTGAATGCCCCCTCCCATAGGACATAAAAGAGGAGCGAAAGAGGAGTGGGCTTTTGCAGGAAACAGTTCGTTCATTTGGTCATTAGATTTGTTTCAGGAGTGTGAAGATCTGTCCCTGAATCTCAGAGACTCTCTGCCCAGAGTCTTTCCTTGCATTTAGGAAATATTGACATGGCAGCTTTCCAAGATAGATAAGGTCTGTAGTCATAAATACGCCTTTGAAAGACTGTTTGCCAGGCCTTGGCTCAATGGGAATGAGAGGAATTCACATTTGTTTAATAAAAGGGGTTTGTCAGGACCAGGACTCTGCCTTGTGCTTTTGGGGGAAGACTAGATCAGAACAGATGCATCCCACCCCTGGATACACGGACATTTAAGCAGGTCAGGAAGGCATGGGATGAATCTTAGATGTGATCCCTCAATTTTTTTTCCCCACCGAGAAGTCAACCTATCGGTCCGCTTCCCTAAGTCCCATCATCGTCTTCCTCTTTGCCTCTTCTCACCAGCTTTGAGGCTCTACAAACCTCTCTGTTTCTTAAAATTTCTTGGACGATGCATCTAACCCCTTTGGGACGAGAGCTGCACCTTTAACACTTTAAACTCAGCGGGGAAAGAATGAGCAAAAAAAAAAAGAAGAAGAAGAAGAAGAAGAAACAAACAAAAACCCAAAGAAGAAAAAGATCATTTCTAAATTCTAACTTAACCATCTAATCACACTTTTAACGTGCTTTTTAACTCAAATCAAAGTACTAAACCGCATTTTTAACCGCTAAATTCCAAAGGGCTTAATAATCATTGGCAGGCGATTATTCTAAAGGGGGGGCGGCGGGGGTGGGGGGGCAGAAAGGAACCTTTTAAATGTATATATATATATATATATTTAATGTCGATGCCTTGATGGTTTAAACAGGCTGTAGTTACCAAACCAAACCTGTAAAAAAATATAATTAAAGGGGTTTCTAAAGTAACCAAACCAAACAAACAAACAAAAAAAAAAACGAGAGGAGGAAAAAAAAAAGGAAGAAAAAGCAGCAGAAATTCAGGTGGATGTGAAAAAGGGAGGGGGGGGCTATTTATAAAGATTGGGGAAGGAATGTGGAAAATCAGGGGGAAACGCAGAGCATCAATGTATGTGAGTAACTCTTTATTGTTATCAAAACAGCAATGTCTTCCATGCACTTTTTTTCTTTCTTTCCATCACAAGGAGGGAGGTATGCAGGATGGGGCACTGTTTTAGGGGTGCAGAGGTAGAGGAAGACGCCCCAGAAGGCAAGAGGGGTACACTTTGGGGGAGGGGGGGCTTTTCCCAAACCATTTTCACAGCCCTCTTCCTGCGAAAATGAAGCCTATTTGGATAGCACGATTGCTGCTTGCTTCGTACAGTTCTAGGAAGGTTGCTAACAGATGAACAGAGTTGGAAGGGACCTTGCAGGTCATCTAGTCCAACCCCCTGCCCAAGCAGGAGACCCTACATCTGCCTCTACCTACATCCTCCTGGTTGTAAGGGCAGAGAAGGAAAGCAATCCCCCTCCCCAAAGCCTCAAGCTTCTGTTCCACCTATAAATTGTGCACACACACACACACCCAAAATGAGAGAAATGGGATACACACACACACACACGCATATATTAAAAATTGGCCGTTGTCTCTTACTAAAAACTTGGGGAGAGATTTTCTCCGTGGCTTTGGAGGGACCTGTTTTCGTGGCATCATTAGAGCTGCTTTTCCACACACATTGAACATTTCCCAGCACAAATGTGTGAGAATTCACACCATTGATCACAGTTGGGGGGGGGAGGGGGGAGAGAATTGCAGGACAGGAAAAAAAAACAGCTGGAAACTTCACAATATTGTCCCCCATCAGGAAGGTAGCCAGACAGCAAGAGCTAAAGCTTTGTAGAATTTGCAAACAGAAGGACAGACTTTCTGCCGATAAATGGGATTTATCGTTTATTGTTTACCATTTACTGCTTGCAAGCTGCCTCTGGAATTGTAGAAGTCGTAGAAAAAGAGAGTTGGAAGGGACCTTGGAGGTCTTCTAGTCCAACCCGTGGTTCAAGAAGAGAACCCTATACCATTCCAGTCAAATGGCTGGGCCAGTCTATTTTTGAAAGCCTCCAGTGATGGAGCATTCACAACTTCTGGAGGCAAGCTGTTCCACTGGTGAATTGTTCTCACTGCCAGGAAATTCCTCCTTAGTTCTCAGTTGCTTCTCTCCTTGATTAGTTACCACCTGTTGCTTCTTGTCCTGCCCTCAGGTGCTTTGGAGAATAGCTTGGCTCCCTCTTCTTTGGGGCCAACCCCTGAGATATTGGAGGACTGATCTCATGATGCCACCCCCCTCCCCCTACCTGGGAAGTTCTGGGTCTTCCTAGTATTTGCCCACTAGAAATAATGGCAAGGCCTTTCCTCTTTCCTGCCTTTGCAGCAAAGCCCCCTGTGGTTTTTCCTACTAAAAAGGGGAAGGGAGGGAAGGAGGGAGGGGAGAAGATAGGAAAGAAAACAGGAAGACAGGAAGGGAGGGACAGGAAGGAAGGAAAAGAGGAAGGAGGGTAGGAAGAATGAAGGAAGAGAAAGAAGGAAGAGGAAATGAAATAGGAAGGGAGGGAGGGAGAAGGAAGGAAGGAAGACAGGAAAGAAAAGAGAAAGACAGGAAGGGAGTGACAGAGGAACGAAGGAAAGAAAACGAGGAAGGGGGGGAAGAAGGAAGAGGAAATGAAACAAGAAGAAAGGGAGGGAGGGAGGAAAAGAGGAAGGAGGGAAGAAAGGAGGAAGAGGAAATGAAACAGGAAGAAAGGGAGGGAGAAAGAAGGAAGGAAGGACAGATATGAAAACCCACAACTGGACTATGTGGGTTAGATTAGAACAGCCGAGATGTAGAAGTTGAAGAACTTCAACTTATGTGATTTCCTACCGTTTGACGTTGTACTCCAAGGTGCTGGATTGCAATTGGGAGGCCTGGGAGTTCCAGCCTTCCCTTTGGCCAGTCCTTCTCTCAACCCCAGGAAGAAGGGAGCCAGGCAGGCAATCCTGTAGCCCCCAAGAGAGGACAGGCAAAGCTAACCATCATTCAGCAGAGGAAATAGGCTAACTGGGTTAAATGCAGTGCAGTAGCACCCCTGAATGGCTTCAAGAGATCCTGAAGTAGGGTTTGTGTGTGTGTGTGTGTGTTTCTCTTGTTGCAAATTCCCGGTTGAGCAACAGGCTAAGAGTGCATCCTGTTCCCCATTTCCCAATCCCCCCACCCCTCCCCGCAAGCAGGACAAAAAGAACCAGGAATCCCAGCCAATGATTTTCTTCGAATCCCAGGACAGAATTCCTGCTGAATTGATCCGATGCGTCCAAAAAAATGGAAGAAACAAAACACTCTCCATATTAGTGTCTGTGAGATAATGGGTGGAAAGCGGGTGGGAAACGCTGCGAGACGTATTACGAAGCTGCAGGCGTAGACGGTGTTACAAGAGAAGCATCCAGATGTAGATTGAGTTTGTGGATGGATGCGTGTGAAGGCAACATCTGGGTTTGAGGACTGGAAACATTCTTGTTGCTCCGTGTGCGAAGGAGAACAAGAATTATTTCCCAAAACTCTAGACTTTCTGAAGTACAGGTAGCCCTCGACATACGACCACAATGGAGCCCAAAACTGACGTACCTAAGCCTGACATTTGTTAAGTGAGCTTTTGCCATTGTACAACTTTTCTGGCCACCGTTGTTAAGTGAAGCCCTGTGGTTGTTAAGTTAGTCACACGGTTGTTGAATGAAATCTGGGTTCCCCACGAAATTCGCTTGTCAGAAGGTTGCAAAAGGGGGTTGCGTCTCTCTCTCTCTCTCTCTCACACACACACACACACACACACACACACACACACTGGGACATTGCCACCGTCATAAAGATGAGTCAGTTGTGCCAGCTTCTGAATTTTGATCACATGAGGCTGCAAGGGTCATAAGTGTGAAAACCGGTCGTGTCACTTTTTTCAGTGCCGTTGTAACTTGGAACGGTCACTAAATGAATGCTTGTAAATCCAGGGCTACCTGTACTTATTTTTTGAAAAAAATATATCTTTAATTTTCTTTTTCTAACAAAACAATTTTTAAAGACAAAAACGCAAAATGTTACATTAAAAGGGAGAACTAAAACCACAAACTCATAGGATGGAACTATTTTAAATTGGGGACGGAGCTGTATTTTGTTATGAGATGATGAGGGGCTGCCCCCAAAGAAGAGGGGAGGGTCAGCCTACATTCCAAAGTAGGACAAGAAGCAACGGATGGAAACTAATCAAGGACTGATCCAACCTAGAGCGAAAGAGAAAATTAACCAGTGGAACAACTTGCCACCAGAAGTTGCGGGTCTGCTCCATCACTACAAGATTTGAAGGATTTGTTTTAAATGGTATAGGGCAGTGATTGGCAAACCTTTTCGGCAGCAAGTGCCAAAATGGGAGCATGCAGGCATGTGTGTGTGCTGGAAACGGGAAGAGCACCCTGCTCCGGTGCTCATGTGCATGCCGGAAAGATGGTTTCCGGTCGTACATGCGTGTCACCCACCTGCTCTTCCGGCTTCTGGCATGCATGCATGCATGAAGACCAGCTGGCTGGCGTGCATGCACATGCCAGGAAGCGGAAATCATCTTCCCGGCAAATGCATGCGCACCGAGCGGCGGCTCTTCTGGTTTTCTGGCGCTCCCACATGCGTGACGACCAGAGCAACGGGCCATGGCTCTTTGTGCCACTTCTGGCACGCGTGCCATAGCTTCACCATCACGGGTCTCCTGCTTGAGTAAGGGGGTTGTACTGGAAGACCTCCGAAGTCCCTTCCAGCTCTGTTATCCTGAAATAGGAATATGAATACAATTTGAGGGCTGCAGTCAGACTTCATCGCTGGCAGGAGGCGTAAGGGAGGGGTTTATTCACATCACGGAGTCGTGCGAAGGGGAGAACGTTCATTGAAAGGATTGTCCATTGGTTGGTTCAAAAGGTGATTATTTTTTTTAATCTAGTGACATGTTTGAATTATAGGCTCTTGAATGGGAAAAGGGAGAAGGTTGGTACTGGCATGCTAAAAGCAGGACATGATGGGAATAAAACATGAGTGAGTCTAAGAAGGATACAATGGGATGGGATAGGATAGGATAGAAAAAATGGAATGGAATAGAGGAAGAGAAGAGAAGAGAAGAGAAAAATGGAATGGAATAGAAGGATAGGATAGGATAGGATAGGATAGGATAGGATAGGATAGGATAGGATAGGATAGGATAGGATAGGATAGGATAGAAAAAATAGAATGGAAGAGAAGAATAGAATAGAATAGAAAAATGGAATGGAATAGAAGAATAGGATAGGATAGGATAGGATAGAAAAAAATTGAATGGAAGAGAAGAATAGAATAGAATAGAAAAATGGAATGGAATAGAAGAATAGGATAGGATAGGATAGGATAGGATAGGATAGAAAAAAATTGAATGGAAGAGAAGAATAGAATAGAATAGAAAAATGGAATGGAATAGAAGAATAGGATAGGATAGGATAGGATAGGATAGGATAGGATAGGATAGGATAGGATAGGATAGGATAGAAAAAAATTGAATGGAAGAGAAGAATAGAATAGAATAGAAAAATGGAATGGAATAGAAGAATAGGATAGGATAGGATAGGATAGGATAGGATAGAAAAAAAAATTGAATGGAAGAGAAGAATAGAATAGGATTCTGAATGGAATGGAATAGAATAGAATAGAATAGAATAGAATAGAATAGAATAGAATAGAATCCTTGCTTGGCCAAGTATGTTTGGACACACAAGGAATTTGTCTCTGGTGCAGATGCTCTCAGTGTACATAAAGAAAAATAAAACAGAATGCATTCATCAAGAATCATAAGATACAACGCTTAGTGATAGTCATAGGTTACTAATAAGCTATCAAATCGTACTAGGAAACAATTAAAAACAATATAAATTGCAAGATGCAAGCACCATGGTTATAGTCATAAGTGGGAAGAGAGAGAGGTGCTAGGAAGGAAGAGAAGAAGACTAGTCTTCATAAAATATCTGACGGTGTTGTGGGGATTATTTCTTTAGCAGAGTGATGTTATTCTGGGGGGAAAGTGGTCCTGGTGTCTAGTTGTTCTGGGGTGCAGAGCCCTATAGCAAAGGAGGAGGAGTCATCTATCCCTTCAGTTGGTTCATGGCTTTATGGACAAATGAGTAGGGAAGGCTTTTTGTAAAGTCGGTTGCGTAGTTCGCTCGCCACGTGGTGCAGCGAGAACCCAGCTGACTCTCACTGCATGTTTGATCGATCCTGGATCTGAATATGAATGTAGCAAAGGTGAAGGAAATGGCAAGTCCTCCATCAACAACACGAAAAACTAGAGCACGTACATGGGTTTGCAGGCCGTAGTGCAGCTAGTCCTTGACTTATGACCACGATTGAGCCCGATATGTCTGTCGCTAAGCGAGAAAGGTGGATTTCCCCCCTCCCCTCCATTTTATCACCTTTCTTGCCACCGTTGTTAAGCGAATCACTGCATTTGTGAAGTTAGGGACACGGCTGTGAAGTGAATCTCGCGTCCTCAATTGACTTGGCTTGTCAGAAGGTCACTAAAGAGGACACTGCAACCGTCGTAAATATGAACCTGTGCTGCCAAGCATTTGAATTTGGATCACGTTACCATGGGGACGCTGCGGTGGTCGTAAGGTAAAAAATGGTGATAAGTGCGAAAAATGGGTTTTTTTCAGTGCCGTCGTACCTTGGAACGGTCACTAAATGAATTATTGTAAGTCAAGGACTGCCTGTAAGGTGGTCCTGAACATAACGACTGCTACCGAACCTCTGATATTTTGTGGCTAAGCAAGGCAGTTGTTAAATGAGCTGCACCTCATTTTATGACCTTTTTAGCCACCGTCGTTCAGCGAATCACTGCAGTTGTTAAGCGAATCGGGCTTTGCCCATTGACTCTGCTCGCTGGAAGCTGTCTGGGAAGGTTACAAGACTTCTGTTGTTAAGCGAGACATGGGTTAATTGAGCTTTGTCCCATTTTATGATCTCTCTAGCCACTGCTGTTCAGTGAATCACAGCCGTTGTTAAATCGGTCACACGGTTGTTAAGCGAATCTGGCTTCTCCATTGGCTTGGTGCGTCAGAAGGTCTCCAAAGGGGATCACAATGACCTTGGGTGTGCGCATGCGCAGAGCTGCCAGATGAAGGGGAATGGCTAAAGAACAGGGGTCGACTTGGGAGGAAGGCCACAGGTGAGTGGCCCCTCCCGTAGGGAATAAAAGAGGAGCAACAGGGGAGTGGAGTTTGCAGGAGAGACAATCAGTTCGCTTCATCAGTTCGTGACTCTCCGAGACTCCTTGCAAAGGTTTTGCAGATCTCAGCCTGGCAGCTCTCCAAGCCAGAGAAGGTCTGTGACCGTAAATCCTCCTTTGAAAGACTTTGCTGGGCGTGAAGGAGCAGAATTCACCGTCAATTAATAAAAAGAGGTTTTTTTTGTCGGGACAAGGACGCTCTTGGGGAGTCTCGGTCAGAGCACAGCACAGGTCGTCTTCATTTAATGACCATTCACTTAGCGGCCATTCAAAGTTGTGATGCCCCCACCCAAATGTACCTACAACACGGTTTCAGAGTTCTGACCGCTGTGCACACACAGAGACACACAAACACACCGTCATGGGATAATATTTTGGGTGCTTAGCAACCAACTCACGTTTACGGACCCCGCAGTCACATGACTGCAAATTTTGCTCAAAGCTAGTTGGATGCAAAATGCAAACATGCTTGTAAGATCAGATAAAAGGCATGGGACGACCCATTTAACAACTGCCACACAACTTATGACCCTAATTCCATACATGTAGTCCTCAACTTGCAACAGTTCATTTAGTAACTGTTCCAGTTCCTCTATTAACAACAGCACTGAGAACAGGTGACTTGTGACCATTTTTCACACTTAATGACAGTTGCACGTCTCCGGGGCAACATGATCAAAATTCAGACACTTGCCAACTGACTCACAGTTATGGCGGTGGCAGTGTGCCAGGCTCCTGTGATCCCCTTTTGACAAGCAAAGGTCAAGGGAGAAGCCAGTTTCACTTAACAACTGGGTGACTAATGTAACAATTACAGAGGTTCACTTAACAACTGCAACAAGAAAGGTTGTTAATTGGCGGGGGGGAATTCATTTGACAGATGTCTTGCTTAGCGGTGGAAATTTCACACTGAGTAGTGGTCGTAAGTCGAGAACTCACATTCCATTCAGCATCACGATTGCAGCAAAAAACTGGCTCCAGCAATGAGCCTCTAGGAATGCCAGCAAGCCTGAACAATAATGTAGGTTTACACGAACCCACAATGGGCGAGTCATATTAGCTACTTAGCCAGTTTTGTTCATGAATTATTACACACCAAGCTTGCTAAATGCTCTTAGTTTGCACAGATGTTTGATTTGGCCCTGGTGCTATTTTCTCTTTGGGTTTCTAGACACAAATACCCACAAACGCACTTCGTTTGCAATGAGTAAAATTCACTCTTGCATTTATTTCATTGCAGCATCTCAGCTTGAGTCTCTGGTCATCTGTCCCCTGCCTAGCACATGCATGGGATTGGCAGTTCATATGTGCAACTCTGCATGCACGTGGAAAATCACACAGGAACCCAGAATAAACACACCAGCGGACAATATGAAATCTGTAGAAAAAGGGGCCCTTAAGAACCAAGGGTGGCTCAGGGGCTAAGATGCTGGGCTTGTCGATCAGAAAGGTCGGCAGTTCGGCGGTTCGAACCCCTAGTGCTGTATAACGGAGTGAGCTCCCGTTCCTTGTCCCAGCTTCTGCCAACCTAGCAGTCCGGAAGCAGGTAAAAATGCAAGTAGAAAAATAGGAACCACCTTTGGTGGGAAGGGAACAGCGTTCCGTGCGCCTTTGGTGTTGAGTCATGCCAGCCAATGACAACAGAGACGTCTTGGGACAGCGCTGGCTCTTCGGCTTTGAAACGGAGATGAGCATCGCCCCCTAGAGTCAGGAACGACTAGCACAGATGTGCCGGGGGAACCTTTACCTTTGACTAAGGGTTTTGTAAAGCTTATTTTCCAAGTCAGCCCAGAGCCCAAGCCAAGATGGATTGGCTTCCTTGTCTTGGAAGCTGCTGAATTTCGATCCCGAATTATTACAGGCAGTCCTCGACTTACGAAAGTTCACTTAGTGAACATCAAGTTACAACAGCACTGAAAAAAAGTGACTTACAAACTGTTTTTCACCATTACGGATGTTTCCGCCTCCCCATTTGTCATATGATTTATATTCGGATGCTTGACAACTGACTCACATTTATGACGGTCGCAGGGGTGATGTGATCCCCTTTTGCTACCTTCTGAGAAGCAAAGTCCAAGGGGAAGCCAGATTCAACTTAACAACCGGGTTACTAACTTAACGACTGCAATGATTCACTGAACAACTGTGGCAGGAATAGTCATAAAATGGGGCAAAACTCACTTAACAAATGTTTCATTTAGCAACATAAATTTTGGGCTCCGTTGCGTTCGTAAGTTACCTGTAATCCCTTTTCTGCATTCGGGGCCTCCTAGGCTGATCAAATGGATCCATGATCCAATATGATCCCTGTGCAAAGCTGCAGGTATAATAGAATAACTTTAGAATAACTTCATTCTCAATTTCAGTGTAAATCGGCATACATTAAAATTAAAATTACATTAAAATTCAGCTAATCGGCATACATTAAAATGAAATGTTGTTGCATACGGCTGCATAACCATGACAATAAATAAATACAAAATTCTGCATATACCCAAGTATATTATAGGACACAGATTTGCATACTTATTTACACACAGATTCCTCAATTTACGTCCATAACTGCATCCCAAATTAGGAAATTTGTTAAGTTTTAGCCCGTTTGACGACTTTCCTTGCCACATTTGTTTAATCAATCAATATCAATCAATCAGAATAGAGTTGGAAGGGACCTTGGAGATCTTCTAGTCCAACCCGCTATACGATTTCAGGCTCTGAAATCACTCCTTTAAAAAAACTTCCAGGGATGAAGCATCCACAACTTCAGGTGGCAAGCTGTTCCACTGGTTAATTGTACTCAGTTAGGATGTTTCATAGTGAATCACTGACTGCACCTAACTTGGTCGTTAAGTGAATCCTGCTTCCCTCTTGACTTGGCTTGTCAGAAGGTCGCAAGAGGGGATCACGTGACCCCGGGACACTGCGACCGTCATAAACGTGAGTCGGTTGTCAAGCATCCCGATGCAAATCAGGTGACCCTGGGGATGCTGCAAGGGTTATAATTGTTAAAATCAGCTGCAGGTTCCTTTTTTTCAGGGTCGTTGTAACTGTGAACAGTCACTAAGTGAACCGTTGTATATCGAGGACTACCTGGACAAGATTAGCGTCTCCTGGGAAGGAAGTTTGAGGGGCTTTTGTTACCTAAATTAGATCATTCTCTTCGACGGGGGTCTGAACGAACCCATTTTCTGGATTCACCCCATCCTTTAAACTAGCCCAACTCAATGCAGATTAGGCCTCGATTTATGACACTTCATTTAGTGACCGTTGGAAATTACGACAGCGCTGAAGAAAGACACTGCTGACCCTTTTTCACAGTGACGGCTGTTGCCATATGCCCCCTGGTCATGTGATCAAACTGACTCATATTTATGACGGTCATGGTGTCCCAATGCCTTTTGGCAAGCAAAGTCAACGGGGAGGCCACTTAACAACCGGGTTACTCATTTCACATTTGCAGCGATTCACTTAACGACGGTGGCAAGCAAGGTCATAAAATGGAGGGGGGAAATTCCCCTCACAAAGGTCTCACTCAGCAACAGAAATATTGGCTTCTACTGTGGTCGTAAGTCGAGGGCTACCTGCGTAGCAAGGTGAATGTTGCATACTTGACTGGGTACAGTGAGGAGGTTGGGGAGGAACCTGGGCCAGTCCTGGAGTCTGGGGAAGGCTCTGATGGAGGCTCTGTGTTGGAGGCAGAGAGGGGGCCAGGGCCGTCTGACAGTTATCAGCTGCCTTCGGAGTCAGGCATCAATGAGGCAGAGGAACGGCTGGAGCCTGTTCCCTGTGTGCACATGCGCAGAGTCACCAGACAAAAGGAACAGCTAAAGAACAGGGGTTGACTTGGGAGTAAAGCCACAGGTGGACGATGAATGGCCCCTCCCAGAGGAAATAAAAGAGGAGCGAAAGGGGAGTGGAGTTTGCAGGAGACCATTCGTTCGCTTCATTGTTTCCTGACTCTCCGAGACTCCTGGCCAAGTTCTGCAGAGATGGGCCTGGCAGCTCTCCAAGCTAGATAAGGTCTGTGACCGTAAATCCTCCCTCAAAAGTCTTTGCTGGAGGTGAAGGAGCAGAATTCACAGGAAATTCATAAAAAGGGTTTTTTTTGTCGGGACGAGGACTTTGCTTCCTGCTCTTAAGTGCCAGTAACCGGAAGACCAGCTGGCCAGTGTGCAATCGCGTGCCGGAAAACGGGAGTTTATTTTTGGGCACCTGCATGTCCACTTGGCAGTTTGTCTTCCGGGAGGCATCCCTTTTTAGCACTCGATGCTGAAAAGGTTCACCATCCCTGGCCTAGATGCTAGATCAGAAAGGGGGGGGGGCTCAGGAAAGGGAGAAACGGGGGCTCTCTTTCCAGAATTGGGGAGAGGGGGGGAGAGAAAGGATGGAGAAGCAGGGAGGCTGGACACTGCAGCCCCATCTGCCCCCCCCCCCCTTAATCAGAAAGAGGAGGGGAGCAGAAAGAAGGAGATGGTATTTGGTTCTTTGGGCTGCAGGCTAAAGCAGGGACCCTGCTGGACCTCTGGGGTTTTCCTCCTCCCCCCCCCCCCAGCTGGTGAGCAGCTTCAGGTCTCTGGGATTGCATGGGTGGGGGAGAGGTAGGAGGCAGGGCATCCCATCTGCTTAAAATCCTCCCAAGGCTTTGATGGAAGGGTGGAAGGAAGCCAAGTTAGAAATAGGGAGGGGAGGAAGGAGGCAGGGAAGAAGGAAGGAAGGAAGGAGGATGAAAGGAAGAAAGAATGGAAGCAAATGGAGAAATAGGGAGGGGAGGGAGGGAGGGAGGAGGCAGAGAAGGAAGGTTAGGAGGAGTATGGATATCACAGAAGGAGGGACGGACAGAAGGAAGAATGGAAGCAAAGAGAGAAATAGGGAGAGGAGGAAGGGAGGAAGGAGGCAGAGAAGAAGGAAGGAGGGAAGGAAGGGAGGGAGGAGTATGGATATCACAGAAGGAGGGACAGACAGAAGGAAGAATAGAAGCAAAGGGAGAAATAGGGAGGGAAGGAAGTAGGCAGGGAAGAAGCAAGGAAGGAAGGGCAAGGAAAGAAACAGAAAAGATCAGTGAGGGAGGAGGGGACAATAGGAAGAAGTGGAAGGAAGGAAGGAAGGAAGGAAGGAAGGAAGGAAGGAAGGAAGGAAGGGCCGTTCAGGAGGTGCAAAGTCTCCCCAGAATTGATAGGAGATGGCGAGTGGAGGCGATGGCTGGATTCCCACTTGGCCCCCATCAGAGGGGCCTGGTAGCTGCCATGGGGCCCCAGACCGAGCCTGGAGGGGGTGGTTTGGGGGGAAAGCAGATCTGCTCAGCTGAGGGTTCAAGGGGCCGTTTGTGCTTGGGGGGGGGAACCGCTGGGGAAAGACCCCAGGGATCAGGAGGCTGATGCCTGTGGAAGCCTGCTGCATAAGGGGAGGCAGGTGGGGGGGCTGCCTGGCCTGACTTGTGCCCGCCCTCCCCTTGACAGCTCTGGTGTTGGGATGCCACGGCCGGCCGAGCCCCCTTTTCACCTCTCCGCCCCTCTTTGTGGCTCCTCCGGCAGGTCGTCAGCTGACCATCTTCAACAGCCAGGCCGCCATCAAGATTGGAGGCCGCGACCAGGGCCGCCCCTTCCAGGGCCAGGTCTCGGGGCTGTACTACAACGGGCTGAAGGTCCTCTCCTTGGCCGCCGAGAGTGACGCCAACGTGAAGGTGGAGGGCAACCTGCGGCTGGTGGGCGAGGTGCCCTCCGTCATGACCACCGAGACCACGGCCACCACCCTGCTGGCGGACATGTCCACGACCATCATGGAGACCACCACCACCATGGCCACGACCACCACGCGGCGGGGCCGTTCCCCCACCATGCGGGACAGCATCACCCAGGTGAGTGGGAGAAGGGGGGGATGGTGGTGCGGGGAGGGAGGGAGGGAAGGAAAGAGATGGGAAGGGAGGGAGGAAGGGAGGAGATGAGGTGTGAGTGGAGGGGGAAGGGAGGAAGGAAGGAAGGAAGGAGATGAGGTGTGAGTGGAGGGGGAAGGAAGGAAGGAAGGAAGAGGTGTGAGTGGAAGGGGAAGGGAGGAAGGAAGGGAAATTAGGTATGAGTGGAGGAGGAAGGGAGGAAGGAAGGAAGGAGATGAGGTGTGAGTGGAGGGGGAAGGAAGGAAGGAAGAGGTTTGAGTGGAGGGGGAAGGAAGGAAGGAAGGAAGGAAGGAGATGAGGTGTGAGTGGAGGGGGAAGGAAAGAAAGAAGGAAGGAAGGAAGGAGATGAGGTGTGAGTGGAGGGGGGAAGGAAGGAAGGAAGAGGTTTGAGTGGAGGGGGAAGGAAGGAAGGAAGGAGATGAGGTGTGAGTGGAGGGGGGAAGGAAGGAAGGAGATGAGGTGTGAGTGGAGGGGGGAAGGAAGGAAGGAGATGAGGTGTGAGTGGAGGGGGGAAGGAAGGAAGGAGATGAGGTGTGAGTGGAGGGGGAAGGAAAGAAAGAAGGAAGGAAGGAAGGAGATGAGGTGTGAGTGGAGGGGGGAAGGAAGGAAGGAAGAGGTTTGAGTGGAGGGGGAAGGAAGGAAGGAAGGAGATGAGGTGTGAGTGGAGGGGGGAAGGAAGGAAGGAGATGAGGTGTGAGTGGAGGGGGGAAGGAAGGAAGGAGATGAGGTGTGAGTGGAGGGGGAAGGAAGGAAGGAAGAGGTTTGAGTGGAGGGGAAGGAAGGAAGGAAGGAAGGAAGGAAGGAGATGAGGTTTGAGTGGAGGGGGAAGGAAAGAAAGAAGGAAGGAAGGAAGGAGATGAGGTGTGAGTGGAGGGGGAAGGAAGGAAGGATAGCTAGGAAGGAAGGAGATGAGGTATGGATTGAAGGGGAAGGAAGGAAGGAAATAGGAAGGAAGGAAGGATAGCCAGGAAGGAAGGAGATGAGGTGTGGATGGAAGGGGAAGAAAGGAGGGAAGGAAATAGGAAGGAAGGAAGGAGGCCAGGGAAGATCCAAAGGAGGCCTTGGCCAGGAAGTGGGGCCAGGAGCCAAAATCCCCCCGCCCTTTGCAAATGTTCCCAGTGAGATTTTGGCCGCCAGATCCCGGGGGAGGAATCCCAAGGCCCACCGGAGCCATCGGAGAAGAAAAAGCAGAAAGCTGCAGCAGGAAACCCGACCTTGAGGGGGGGGGCATCTCAGCCAGCCTTTCCCCCACTTGGTGAACCTCTGGGGCCTCCCGGGTGCCATGGAAGGGCCCGGCACGACGGAGGGAGGGGGGGGGAAAGAAAGGCAGCAATGCACGCCTTCCCTTTGCCCTTCATCCCAGGAAAGGGTCAGCTGAGAAAACAACCAACTGCTCTTGCCCGCACATGAAACTGGCGCCAAAAGGGAAATTAGGACCACTGGCAGCCCCGGCAGAATGTTTCTCTCTCACCGCAGGCTAACAAGTCTGTCCGGCAGGGAGATGGATAGTCGTCTGCCACATCTATTCATCTCCACCCCCTGCCTTTGATCCCCAGAGCTCAGGTGGGACTTTGCTAGCAGTGGTGGCTTTTCCATCCCAAGGACCAGCCCATAGATTTCCACTGCTCTCCTTCCCTCTTCCTCCTCGGAGCTCCCAGGTTGCTCTGATACTGACCCTGATTCCCACGCCTCTCCTTCCCCCTCCTCTGATTCAGCTGCTGGACGACCATTTTTCACATCTCCATGACCATATTATTTACATTCGGATGCTTGACCCAAGCGATTCGCATTTACGACGGTTGCAGTGTCCCCGGGGTCACGCAATCCCCCTTAGCGACCTTCTGACAAACCAAGTCCATAGGGAAGCCAGATTCACTGAAGAACCGTGTGACTAACTTAACAATGGCAGCGATTCGCTTCGCAACGCTGGCAAGAGGTCGTAAAATGGAGCAAAGCTCACCTCAGTGAGTCACGACGGTTGTGAAGCGAATCCGGCTTTCTCACACCCCCGGGAGCACTACGACCGTCATAAATGTGAGTCCGTGGCCAAGCGCCTGAATTTTGATGACATAATCACGGGGGACGTCTGCAAGGGTCGTAAGTGCGAAAGACGGCCGTAAGTCCCTTGTTCGCAGTGCTGTTGTCCTTTTGGAACGGTCCGCTAAACAAACTGTCGTAAGTCGAGGACTCCTGTGTATCGCCAGATTCTGCGCAGCACCTAAATGGATCCTAAAATCCAGGTTTTTTTTTTTCACTCCTAAATTCTGCTGCTAAATTCTTCTCCCACCGTTTGCAACACAAGAGTGCTTTGTTGACAGAATCCTTTTCTGACCAATCTGGAATTTAAACGGGAGCCTTTTTCCATTTAAAGCTTATTTATTTTGGCCTGGAAAGACAAGCGCGCAGCTGAGAGAGCCCACAGCTGGATTGAGCCAGAGGGGAGGGAGGTCCTTGCAGCCCCTTCCCCAGCCTTTGGGAAGCAACGCGAAAAAGAGGAAAGGACTTTTTCAAAAAATAAATGGAAATAAGATTTCCTTCCTCTGGCTTCACAGAATCCTGCTGGGGGGCGGGGAGGGGAGGGGAAGTGGTTCCTCTTTTTGGGGATGCTTTGGGGAGGGGGCTGAGGATTCGTCCTCCCCCCCGCCGCTTTGCAGCAGTTGGGGGGGAAAAATCAAACCCGCCTGGCCTCGCCAGAGACGGCTGGGGCTTTCCTTCTTTTGATGGCAAGAAAAGATGAGTTTTTTTGGGGGGGGGAAGGAGGAGGAGGAGGAGGAAGGGTTGAGGGGAAGCGAACATCCTCCTCCTGCGGTTGCCATGGCAACTGCATCAGCAGCAATTAGGCTGTCCTGGTTTTTGTGAGAAGAGAAGAGAAAGAGGGGGGCGGGGGAGGACCAGGGAGGGGGAGGCTAGGGAGGGAGGGAGCTTGCAAGGAACGTGGGGGGGGGGTGTTGTCCATGGTGCAGCTGGCTGGCGGACAGGCGGCCCCTGGAAATGCTCCACGGTTGCGGTGGCGGCTTTCGTTTTCCCCAAAACGGCAACGTTGCCAGAAAGCAGCAGACAAACACACACACACACATCTTTTGTATGGGGAATTTCCAGCCTCTCCCCCCCCTCCCCCCGGCAAATCTCTCTGTCCTCGATGTAATGGCCACAACGGGAATGCAATTCCCATGGCTAAGTG
>NC_138563.1:7561902-7708555 GCF_964273705.1 Natrix helvetica
GACTGTGGGGTCCTTGGTGCTCTCAAAGCTGGTTGCTTTCTTGTAGACGTTTCATGACCCAACTAGAGAACACCATCAATGCTAGAAGGGAGTAAGGTTTGTGAAAGGAGGAGGAGGAGGAGGAGGAGGAGGAGGAGGAGGACTGCGGGGTCCTTGGTGCTCTCAGAGCTTGGTTGCTTTCTTGTAGACGTTTCATGACCCAACTAGAGAACACCATCAATGCTAGAAGGGAGTAAGGTTTGTGGAAAGGAGGAGGAGGAGGAGGAGGAGGAGGACTGTGGGGTCCTTGGTGCTCTCAGAGCTTGGTTGTTTTCTTGTAGACATTTCATGACCCAACTAGGTAACATAATCAATGTTGGAAGGAAGTGGAGTTTGTTCTCTGTTTACATACAGATAGTCCTCAACTTACAACACTTCGTTTAGTGACCATTCAACATTACCACAGCACTGAATAAAGTGACTCGTGCAATTATGATCTCTGCAGCATTCTCACAATCGCGCGATCAAAATTCGGATGCTTGGCAACTGGTTCACACTTACGGCCGTTGCTGTGTCCCAAGGTCACGCAATCCCCTTTGGGCGACCTTCTGATGAGCCAAGTCAATAAGGGAAGCCAGATTCCCTTAACAACCTTGTGACTAGCTTGTCAAACTGCAGTGATTCACTTAACAACTGTGGCAAGAAAGGTCGCAAAAAGGCGCAAAACTCACTTCAGCGTCTCACTTGACAACAGAAATTTTGTGCTTCCCGTTGTGGTCATAACTTGAGATCTAAGAGGAAACATGAGAGCATTCTTCCAATATTTGAGGGGCTGCCCCAGAGAAGAGGAAGGGGGTCAAACTATTCTCCAAGGCACCCGAAGGCCTGGAGAAGGAACAAGGGATGGAAACTGGAGACAAGGAGAGATTCAACCTGGAAATAAGAAGGAATTTCCTGACAAGTGAGAACAATCAACCCATGGAACAGAAGTTGCCTTCAGAAGTTGTGGGAGCTTCATCCCTGGAGGCTTTCAAGAAGAGACTGGACTGCCACCTGGTGTAGGGGCCCCTGCTTGGGCTGGGGGGTTCGACTAGATGACCTCCAAGGTCCCTTCCAACTCTGTTCATCTATATTCATTGAAACAGGCGTTGCCTTTGGAAGTTGTGGGAGCTTCATCCCTGGAGGCTTTCAAGAAGAGGCTGGACTGCCATCTGGTGTAGGGTCCCCTGCTTGGGTGGATGGGGGTTGGACTAGATGACCTGCAAGGTCCCTTCCAACTCTGTTAATCTTGAATCTGTCCACACAGAGCTGTTGTGAGACTCTCATTCCTGTAAGGGATGAGGGCTGTATTGATACCTAGACACAGACAGACATATTAGGTGGACCCAGAGCCCAGGGTTATGTTTCTGGTGTGTGTGTGTGTGTTGTGAACCTTTGATTGCAAAAAGGCACAGAGGCAGAGAATCAAAATCACATGAAGTATTAGTAGAAGTAATAGTAGTAGTTGCTAGTTGTGAAGTCATGTCAGACTCATCGCAACCCCATGGAATCACGTTCCTCCAGGCCTTCCTGTCCTCTACCATCCTCTGGAGTCCATTCAAGCTCAGGACAACTTCTTTGGTGACTCCATCCATCCACCTCCTTCTCTGCCGTCCCCTTCTTCTTCTTTTGCCCTCCATCGTTGTTCCCAGCATGAGGCTCTTCTCCAGGGAGTCCTTCTTCCTTCTCATTAGTTGGCCAAAGCATTAGAGTTTCCTCTTCAGGATCTGGCCTCCTAAAGAGCAGGCAGGGTTGATCTTCTCTAGGACTGACCGGTTGGATGGCCTTGCAGTCCAAGGGACTCAATGCAGGAGTCTTCTTCTCCAGCACCAGAGTTCAAAGGCCTCCATTCTTCAGCCTTCCTTGTGGTCCAACCTTCACAGCCATCCATGGCAACTGGTATTACTACCGATTTCTAAAGTCTTCGTAAGGCCACACCTTGAATACTGAAGCCAGTTTTGGTCCCCACTTTACAAAAAAGATGTTGAGACTTTGGGGAAAAAAGTGTAGAAAGAAGAGAAACGAAGACGATTAAAGGCCTGGGCCCAAAACATAACGAAGAACAGTTCCAGGATTTGGGTCTGGCTAGTCTAGAGAAAAGAAGGACTAGAGGGGGACATGATAGCAGTCTTCCACTATTTGGGGGGCTGCCACAAAGAGGAGTGGGCTGATTTATTTTCCAAAGCACCAGAAGGCAAGTCAAGGAACAATGGATGGAAACTAATCCGGGAGAGAAGCAGCCTGGAACTAAGGAGAAACTTCCTAACAGTGAAAACAATGAACCAGTGGAACGGCTTGCCACCAGAGGTTGTGGCTGCTCCATCCCTGGAGGCTTTTAAGAAAAGACTGGACAGCCACCTGTCGGAAATGGTACAAGGTCTCCTGCTTGCGGAGTGGGCTGGACTAGAAGACCTCTGAGGTCCCTTCCCTTCTTCTTCTTTGCAACCACTGCAGCCATTTCGCAGGATGGGCCTCCCCAGGGCAGCATTTTCAATTCTCTCCCCACCCCCGGTGTAGTTTTGACAAATGCCATTACAGAGCAATCCTCAGGTTGTCTGTTTGTCACACCTCCACGCTTCCCTTTTCGGCAGGCACTGCGTTTTATCCCTGCTTTAATTTTATTTTTACCCGTCTTCGTAATCAGCCCAAACCCCATTTTTGCTTCTCTTCGAGTACCTTTATAATTGGTCGCCACGATATGGAAAAAAGATGTGGAGACTCTAGAAAGAGTGCAGAGAAGAGCAACGAAGAGGATTAGGGGACTGGAGACTAAAACACATGAAGAACGGTTGCAGGAACTGGATAGGTCTAGTTTAATGAAAAGAAGGGCTAGGGGAGACATGATAGCAGTCTTCCAATATCTCAAGGGTTGCCACAAAGAAGAAGGAGTCAAGCTATTCTCCAAGGCACCTGAGGGTAGAACAAGAAGCAATGGGTGGAAACTAATCAAGGAGAGAAGCAACTTAGAACTGAGAAGAAATTTCCTGACAGAACAATTAATCAGTGGAACAGAAGTTGCCTCCAGAAGTTGTGAATGCCCCAACACTGGAAGTCTTTAAGAAGATGTTGGGTAGCCATCTGTCTGAAATGGTAGAGGGTTTCCTGCCTAGGCAGGGGGTTGGACTAGAAGACCTCCAAGGTCCCTTCCAACTCTGCTATTCTATTCTATTCCATAATATTGTTGCAATGTTGCAGGCACGGCAGCCGTTCCTGCCATTCCGTTTTGCCATTTTAATCCACGGGAGTTTTGAGTTTTAATCTCTTCTAATGTGCTTTAACGTAACCCTCTTTTTACGTGCCTCGGGAGTAATCGGACCGAGGCGCTTAAATAAATAAGTACTTTGGCACAAAAAGTGGGTAATTGGTTTGTTGGGTGTTTTTTTTTTTTAAACTTTAAAGGGTGTTTTTAAAAAATCCTTTGTTTCCCAGAGAGGGACATCCGGTCCACTAAAGTAGGCGAACAGAACATCTGAAGCCTCACATCCCATAAGTCCAGGGGAAAAATCTTCAATTGCAAGTTTGCCAGGCTGGCTTTTGCGGGTATGCAGGTGCGTAGAAAAACCTCTTGAGATCTCCCGCCTTAAAATCGTAACGTTGGGAAGGATCAGAAGGTTACGTTCCATCCCCAGCTCAGTTCAGGAATCTAAATTAAGCTCTTAACAGAATAACAGAGTTGGAAGGGAGCTTCTAGGTCATCTAGTAGTCCATCCCACCCACCCAAGTAGGAGACCCTACCTACAACATTTCTGACAGAGGGCAGTCCAGCCTCTTCTTGAAAGCCTCCAGGGATGAAGCTCCCACAACTTCCAAAGGCAAATTCTGTTTCAATGAATATAGATTAAGAGTTGGAAGGGACCTTGAAGGTCATCTAGTGCAACCCCCCATCCAAGCAGGAGACCCTACACCATTTCTGAAAGAAGGCAGCCCACTCTCTTCTTAAAAGCTTCCAGGGATGAAGCTCCCACAACTTCCAAAGGCAACTTCTGTTCCATGGGTTGATTGTTCTCCCTGTCAGAAAATTCCTCCTTATTTCCAGGTTGAATCTCTCCTTGGTCAGTTTCCATCCATTCTTCCTTCTCTGGCCTTGGAAAATAGCTTGAACCCCTTCCTCCTCTCTGGGGCAGCCCCTCAAGTATTGGAAGATGATCTCCTGTCTCCCCTGGTCCTTCTCTTCACTAGACCAGCCATGCCCAGTTCCTGCAACCGTTCTTCATATGTTTTAGCCTCCAGTCCCCTCATCATCTTGGTCTAGTGAAGAGAAGGACCAGGGGAGACGCGATAGCAGCCTTCCAATATTTGAGGGGCTGCCACAGAGAGGAGGAAGGGGTTCAAGCTATTTTCCAAAGCACCCGAAGGCCAGACAAGGAATCATGGTTGCAAACTAACCAAGGAGAGATTCAACCTGGAAATAAGGAGGAATTTCCTGACAGTGAGAACAATCAACCCATGGAACAGAAGTTGCCTTCAGAAGTTGTGGGAGCTTCATCCCTGGAAGCTTTCAAGAAGAGACTGGACTGCCTTCTGTCAGAAATGGAGTAGGATCTCCTGCTTGGGCAGGGGGTTGGACTAGATGTCCTACTAGGTTCCTTCCGACTCTGTTAATCTGTAAAGGATGTTGAGACCCTGGAAAGAGGGCAGAGAAGAGCAACCAGGATGATGAGGGGACTGGAGGCTAAAACATAAAATGAACGATTGCAGGAACTGGGCCTGGCTAGTCTAGGGAAGAGAAGGACCAGGGGAGACAGGAGAGCATCTTCCAATATTTGAGGGGCTGCCCCCAAAGAAGAAGGGGTCAAATTATTCTCCAAAGCAGCAGAATCAGATGGAAACTGATTAAGGTTGCCGAGCGCCCAAATTTTGATCGCGTGACCACGGGGATGCTGCCACGGTCGTAAGTCTGAAAAACGTCATAACTTCAAACCGTCACTAAATAAGCTGTTATAAGTCGAGGGCTACCAGTTGCAACGGTCGTAAGGGTGAGACACGGACCTAAATCTCTTTTTTCAGCGCTGTTGTAACTGAACGGTAACTAAATGAACTGCTGTAGGTTGAGGACTAGCTGTATGCAAAAACCTAGAACCAAGCAGACTGAGGGCACAGGGGTGACGTCTTCCCCCACCTCGGGGCCTGTCCAAGTGTTTGTCGTACTAATTTGGACAGGTGTGGAAGGGGGGGTTGATACATTGCAATGCCAGCTCTGGAATACAAATGCCAGCTTGCTCAGCAGAGAGAAAAATGTGATATATTCCAAGGCTGGAGATCTCCTCGCCATCTTTCCTGGGAATAGAATAGAATAGAATAGGAGAGAATAGAATAGAATGGAATAGAGGAGAGGAGAGAATAGAATAGAATAGAATAGAGGAGAAACTAGAACAGAATGGAATGGAATGGAATAGAATAGAATAGAATAGAATAGAGGAGAGAATAGAATAGGAATAGGAATTGGAACAGAATAGAATAGAATTCTTTATTGGCCAAGTGTGATTGGACACACAAGGGATTTGTCTTTGGTGCATAAACCCTCAGTGTGCATAAGGAGAATAAAACTACATTCATCAGGAATGAAAAAGACACAACACTTAGTGATAGTCTTAGGTTACTAATAAGCAATCAAATCATACTAGGAAACAAGTAAAACAATATAAATGTTAAAGATACAAGCAACATGGCTATAGTCATAAGTGGGAAGAGAGAGGTACTAGGAAGGAAGAGAAAAAGAATACTAATACAGACTTAGTAGATAATTTGACAGTGGCGAGGGAATTATTTGTTTAGCAGAGTGATGGCGTTCAGTGGAGAAAAGCTGTCCTTGTGTCTAATTATCTTGGTGTGCAGTCCCCTATAGCCTCGTTTTTGAGGGTAGGAGTTGAAACAATTGATGTCCAGGATGCGAGGGGTCTGTAGATATTTTCCCAGCCCTCTTTTTGACTCCTGCAGTGTGCAGGTCCTCAATGGGAGGCAGGTTGGTAGCCATGGTTTTTTCTGCCGTTCTGTTAGGTGCACACTTAAAATCAGACTAGGGCTTATTTGGGGGGGTAGGGCTTATTTTGGGGGAAAACACAGGACCTTACAAAGTTGTGGGGGGGGGGATTTCAATCCTAACAAAAACCTGGGAATTTGTGCCAGCGAAGGACAGATCTTCAAAGGAAAAAAAAACCCAGTTGGATGGGAGGAAGGGAGGGATGTGGGGTCTACTTAGGCCTGAGGATTTTCCCCCTCCCTGCTGACCGCCAGGCCTTTCTCTCCCTCTCTCCAGAATTCAGATGACCTGCTGGTGGCTTCGGCCGAGTGTCCCAGCGATGATGAAGACTTGGAGGAATGCGAGCCGAGTACCGGTGGGTCTTTTTCCATCCTCACTGCCCCGGGACACCCCCGAGTTAGGAGGGGGAGGGATTGCCCCAGCCTTGCCCAAGCCCCAGGGATGAGTTGGGGGGGGGGTGTCTCTCTGTGCAGAGACTCAAGCAGATGACTTTTTTGCAAATCCGGGAGCCCCAGTTGCAGTTGGGCACCACTTCTACCTCCTCCTCCTTCCTGCATTTTCTCTTCTCTTCTCTTCCCTTCTTCTCCCCCCTCCCCTTCTATCCCCTTCCCCTCTCTCCTCTCCTTTCTTCTATCCTCTTTCCCTCTCTCCTTTCCCTTCCCCTCCCTTCTCCTTCTACCCCCTTCCCCTCACTCTCCTCTCTTCTATCCCCTTCCCCTCTCTTCTCCTTCCCCTTCCCCTCCCCTCTCTCCTCTCCTACTATCCCCTTTCCCTTCCCCTCCCTCCTCTCCTCCCCTCTCTAATCTCCTCTAATTCTATCCCCTCCTCCCCACCCTCCTCTCCTTTTCTATCCTTCCTTTCTCTCCTCCCCTCCCCTCCTATACCCTTTCCCTCCTCTAATTCTATCCTCTTTCCCTTCCAACTCTCCTCTCCTCTTTTCTCTTGTCTTTAAACACACACAAAAATTCACACACCTGCACAACAAGATGTTCTTCTACTCGCTGCGGTCACATCCCCTACGCACAAAATCCCAGGGTCCTGCAAATCAGCAGCCGTGTCGCTTTTTAAAAATCAAGCTCCTGGTCCTCAGCCTTTAAAATCTACTGAGAAGTGGAAAAGCGGGTAAAAACACCAGTTATCAGAGATCCTGTTAATTGTATTCTGCTTTTTTTTAAAAAAAACTGACAATAGCGACGATAATAATCAGTTTCAGTTTATTAAATTTATAAACCGCCCCCTCTCCCCGAGGGGACTCGGGGCGGTGTACAGACAGAAATAAAATATACAGTAAACAACAAAAATACAAAACCCCAGACAAACAAATTATAATAATGATGTTGCAACAGTAACTATATTTATATATATGTATTTGTGTTACAACCCCTGCTATGCCCAATCCCAGTAAGGGTATGGCTAGCTGATGAGAGCTAAATAGCTTGAAATAGATGTATACTAGTCTCCCTTTATTTATTTATCAGCACAAATACAACACACACACACACACACACACACGTGTGTGTGTGTGTGTGTGTGTGTGTCTCCATCAATATTTAAAGATCAAAGAAGGCAGAAAACATCAAAAGCAAAAGCATTAAAAGGCACAATGATATTTTTTTTTACAAAGGACTCTGGCCTTACCTTTGAAACATAAAAGATCAAGCAGGAAAGATCCTGTGGAATGAAAGCATTCTCCGACACCACCTAAAAATAGAATAGAAAGGAAGCTTGCAGGCATTTCTAGAGCGAGAGAAACATAAAACGCCCGGCTTGAAAGGACCCCTGGAGACCATCCAGTCCAGCCCATGCCCAGTATAGGGAGTTGAATCACTAATTTGGGATGGGTGGGTGCATACATTGAATAAATAAGTAAGACTACTATTCTAACAAGGCCTTTGGATGCTTCAAAACTGGGAACAGGGATACACTTGTTATCACCACCGTTCTAGCAGGCTTCACACACTACACTAAACCAAGAACTCAGGTCAAAGCGGACAACGGTTGCGCTTGCAGTATTGCCATGTGCAAACGAAAGAAATCTCATGCGGCTTAATTCAGTGGCCCAGTACAGGGTGCAAGGTAGGAGTATAGTAAAGTTAAATTAGAGTAGAGTAGAGTAGAATAGAATAGAGAAAATAATATAGTGTAGAGTAGAATAGAATAGAGAAAATAATATAGAATAGAATAGAGAAAATAATATAGACTAGAATAGAATTTAGAAAATAATATAGTATAGAATAGAATATAGAAAATAATATAGTATAGAATAGAATAGAATAGAATAGAATATAAAAAATAATATAGTATAGAATAGAATAGAATATAGAAAATAATATAGTATAGAATAGAATAGAATATAGAAAATAATATAGTATAAATAGAATATAGAAAATAATATAGTATAGAATAGAATAGAATAGAATATAGAAAATAATATAGTATAAATAGAATATAGAAAATAATATAGAATAGAATATAGAAAATAATATAGTATAGAATAGAATAAATATAGAAAATAATATAGTATAGAATAGAGAAAATAATATAGAATAGAATAGAGAAAATAATATTGAGGGTAGAATAGAGTAGAATTCAGAATAGAATGGAATGGAATAGGAATAGGACATAGAATAACAGAGTTGGAAGGGATCTTGGAGGTCTTCTAGTCCAACCCCCTGCCTAAGCAGGAGACCCTCTACCGTTTCAGACAAATGGCCGTCCAGTCTCTTCTTAGAAACCTACAGTGAGGGAGCAGCTACAACTTCTGGAGGCAAGCTGATTAATTGTTCTCATTGTTGGGGAAATTTCAAGGAAATCCCCCAAACCCTAGGTTTGCGCCAGTCTTGCGTCTTGTGTGAATGCAGCCCATCTGCCTTGGAGCAGAGTTCCTGCTTTCTTAGAGCAGGGTTTCTCAACATTAGCAACTTTAACATTGGTGGGACTTCAACTCCTGGAATTCCCCAGCCAGTAGGGCTGATTCTCACTCCCTGAGAGAAAGCAAGCAGGTCCAAGTCAAACCCATCCCTCCTCTTAAGATGGATTAACAGAGTTGGAAGGGACCTTGTAGGTCATCTAGTCCAACCCCCATCCCACCCAAGCAGGAGACCCTGCGCCATTTCTGACAGAGGGAAGTCTGGTCTTTTCTTGAAAGCCTCCAGGGATGAAGCTCCCACAACTTCTGTTCCATGGGTTGATGGTTCTCACTGTCAGAAAATTCCTCCTTATTTCCAGGTTGAATCTCTCCTTGATCAGTTTCCATCCATTATTCCTTGTCTGGCCTTCAGGTGCTTTGGAAAATAGGTTGGACCCTAACTCCTCTCTGGGGCAGCCCCTCAAATATTGGAAGATGTTCTCCTGTTTCCCCTGGTCCTTCTCTTCCCTAGACTAGCCAGGCCCAGTTCCTGCAACCGTTCTTCATATGTTTTAGCCTCCAGTTCCCTAATCCTCTTTGTTGCTCTTCTCTGCACTCTTTCTAGAGTCTCAACATCCTTTTTTATAGTGTGGTGACCAAAACTGGATGCAGGACTCTAGCTGGGGTCTTATCAAGGCATTATAAAGTTCACTTTAACAGATTAACAGAGTTGGAAGGGACCTTGTAGGTCATCTAGTCCAACCCCCCCACCCAAACAGGAGACCCTACACCGTTTCTGACAAGTGACAGCCGAATCTCCTCTTGAAAGCCTCCACTTCCTGCTAAAACCAAACACTATTGGCTCTCTTTCCTTCTGATGGACATGTGGAAATTTACGGTAGTCCTCGACTTGCGATCCCAACTGAACCCAACATTTTCAGTCCTAAGCTGGAGAGTTAAGCGAGTGTCGTTCAGTTTTACAACCTTTCTTGCCCCCGTTGTTAAATGAATCCTTGCAGTTGTGAAGTCTATGATGTGGTCGTTAAATGAATCCAGCTTCCCCATTGACTTGGCTTCTCAGAAGGTTGCCAGAGAAGGGGATCACGTTACCCCTGGAACCAGGGGTGAAATACAGGATCTGACAGGTTCTGGAGAACTGGTAGTGGAAATTTTGAGTAGTTCGGAGAAATGGCAAATACCACCTCTGACTGGCCCCAGAGTGGGAGGAAATGGGGATTTTGCAGTATCCTTCCCCCGGAGTGGAGAGGAAATGGGGATTTTGCAGTATCCTTCCCCTGGAGTGGAGAGGAAATGGGGATTTTGCAGTATCCTTCCCCCGGAGTGGAGAGGAAATGGGGATTTTGCAGTATCCTTCCCCCGGAGTGGAGAGGAAATGGGGATTTTGCAGTATCCTTCCCCTGGAGTGGAGAGGAAATGGGGATTTTGCAGTATTCTTCCCCCGGAGTGGAGAGGAAATGGGGATTTTGCAGTATCCTTCCCCTGGAGTGGAGAGGAAATGGGGATTTTGCAGTATCCTTCCCCTGGAGTGGAGAGGAAATGGGGATTTTGCAGTATCCTTCCCCTGGAGTGAGGAGGGAATGGGGATTTTGCAGTATCCTTCCCCTGGAGTGGGAAGGGAATGGGGATTTTGCAGTATCCTTCCCCTGGAGTGGAGAGGAAATGGGGATTTTGCAGTATCCTTCCCCTGGAGTGGAGAGGAAATGGGGATTTTGCAGTATCCTTCCCCTGGAGTGAGGAGGGAATGGGGATTTTGCAGTATCCTTCCCCTGGAGTGGGAAGGGAATGGAGATTTTGCAGTATCCTTCCCCTGGAGTGGAGAGGAAATGGGGATTTTGCAGTATCCTTTCCCTGGAGTGGGGAGGAAATGGGGATTTTGCAGTATCCTTCCCCCAGAGTGGAGAGGAAATGGGGATTTTGCAGTATCCTTCCCCCGGAGTGGAGAGGAAATGGGGATTTTGCAGTATCCTTCCCCCGGAGTGGAGAGGAAATGGGGATTTTGCAGTATCCTTCCCCTGGAGTGGAGAGGAAATGGGGATTTTGCAGTATCCTTCCCCTGCCACGCCCACCAAGCCACTCCCACAGAACTGGTAGTAAAAAAATTTGAATTTCACCACTGCTGCAACCGTCATAAATATGCACCAGTTGCCAAGCATCCGAATTTTGATCACATGATCACGAGGTTCCTGCATCGGTCGTAAGTGTGAACCACACAATAAACCGTCGGTGTAACTGATCCCGATTTCACATTTTTCAAATTTAATAAGGCGGGTGGCTCCTAGATATATCCCTTAATAATGCAGAGCTAGTTTTTACGTATCATTATGTTTTGTGCTACATGCACAAGTATTTAACGCGAATTAATGCCTTCGTTCTAAATTGCACTAAACATATCTGCAAGTATCCTGCATTTCCTCCCCCCACCCCCTCTAATCTACTATGGACTGAGGCAGATATAAATATATGCAAATCCTGAAAACGGATGTCTTTGGTGACATTGCGTAACGACGCTAATGACACAATCTTGTTGTAAGAATCGAAAATGTGCAGCGTTTGCCTGCTTATGTCAGGAGGGGCGAATGCCTTAAACCCTTTGGCTTAACAGACAATGGGTTTTACATGTCCATAAAGTTGAGTTTAGCGTAATCCAGATTAAGAGTGTGTGAATGCAGATGTGGGGAGGGCTGGAGGGTGGGGGTAAGTGTGACAGGAGCAGATCCAGCTTTCATCCATAGGACAAATTCCATGCCTCCCCCCCCAAAAGGGAAGAATCCCAACCTTCTTTTAAGAGTCTTCATTCTCAGCGTCGGGAATAAAGTGCATTTTCTTGGATGGAAGCTGGGGAGCAGCCCTTAAAGATGCCCAGACGTAGCCGGGAACCATGGGTATTGTGTTGCAGGAACTGGGTATATCTAGATTGATGTAAAGAAGGACTAGGGGAGACATGACAGCAGTGCTCCAATATCTCAGGGGCTGCCCCAAAGAAGAGGGAGTCAAGCTGTTCTCCAAAGCACCTGAGGGTAGGACAAGAAGCAATTGTTCTGACCCAAGCTTCCTTAACAAGCAAGAAGCAGAGTCTGGGTCCTTGCAAAACCTCTTTTATTTACACAACTGTGAATTCCTTTCATTCCCAGTCCACAAGGGCTTAGCAAACAGTCTTTCAGAGGAATGTTTATCCACACGCACCTTATCTCGCTTGGAGAGCTGCCAGATAACTAGATTCCAAACGCAGGGCGAGGCCACACTTGGCACAGAGTCTCTTATAGTCACAAACAGAACTTTCCACTCTTGAAACGACCAAAGGGACGAATTGTTTCCTGCAAAAGCCCCCTCCCCGTTCGCTCCTCTTTTGTCTCCTCTGGGAGGGGCCAATCACCTCCAAGGTGTGGCTTTACTCCCACGTCGACCCTGCTTCTGAGTTGTTCTTGTCTTTTGGCAGCTCTGCTCATGCGCACACTGGGAACAGGCTCCAGCTGTTCCTCTGCCTCAGTGCTGCCTAGCTCCCTCTCTGCCTCTCTGCAGAGCCCTCGTCTGAGCTTTCGTCAGCCCCCAGGACTGGCCCATGTTCCTCCCCAACCTCCTCACTCTCCGACTCTGCTGCCAGCTCTGCTGGCCGCCAGCAAACCACAACAACAATGGGTGGAAACTAATCAAGGAGAGAAGCAACCTAGAACGAAGGAGAAATTTCCTGACAGAACAATTAAGCAATGGAACAACTTGCCTCCAGAAGTTGTGAATGCTCCAACTTTTAAAAACTTGTAAAACCTCCAGGTTTTAAAGAAGAGATTGGACAACCATTTGTCTGAAGTGGTGTAGGGTTTCCTGCCTATGCAGGGGGCTGGACTAGAAGACCTCCAAGGTCCCTTCCAACTCTGTTATTCTGTTCTGGTGGCAACTCAATTTGGGCAACACTGCTGCATGCAGAGAGCCCCGCTTGGAAAACAACCCCTTTGGCAGATGCTGTATGCCAGAGGTGGGGAACGATGGCCCTTTGATGACTTGTGGACTTCAACTCCCAGAATTCCCGAGCCAGACGGGATCAAAAATTCTGGAACACTTGACAAAATGGCATTTATTGATGAGTACATGGCATTTTCTTTCTGGGAAGGGTGCAGAGAAGAGCAACAAAGACAATTCGGGGGCGGTCCACAGTGCCTCTGAGAGCGAAAACGGAGCTGGCAGAGGGTTGGAGGAGGAGGAGAATCCGTTTTCTCTGGCAAAGCACTCGGGCACTCTCAGTCGTCCAGGTCCTGGGTGTTTTTTGTTGTCAGGAGGCAACTGGACTTGTTTTTTTCTTTCGAAGACATTTCGCTTGTCAGCCTTAGAAGCTTCTTCGGCTCTGACTGGATGTTGGGGAATTGGAAGGATTTATATTCCTTGCAGGTAGCTGGTCATTTGCATCCTTTTAGAGGGTCGTTGAGGCCACTTGGAGGTTGATCTGTGCCCTCGGGGAATGGATTTCCGGAGAAAAATTGCAGACTGCAGGAACCATTTGCACCACTCAGGTGACCTTGAAGACACAGATAAACCTCCAAGTAGCCTCAACGACCCTCTAAAAGGATGCAAATGACCAGCTGTCTGCAAGGAGGATAAACCCTTCCATTCCTCACCATCCAGTCAGAGCTGAAGAAGCTTCTTGGATGAGAAGCAAAATGTCTTTAAAGAAGACACAAATAAACCTCCAAGCGGCCTTAATGACCCTCTAAAAGGATGCAAATGACCAGCTGTCTGCAAGGAGGATCAATCCTTCCCTTCCCCACCATCCAGTCAGAGCTGAAGAAGCTTCTTGGATGAGAAGCAAAATGTCTTTAAAGAAGACACAAATAAACCTCCAAGTGGCCTTAATGACCCTCTAAAAGGATGCAAATGACCAGCTGTCTGCAAGGAGGATAAACCCTTCCATTCCTCACCATCCAGTCAGAGCTGAAGAAGCTTCTTGGATGAGAAGCAAAATGTCTTTAAAGAAGACACAAATAAACCTCCAAGTGGCCTTAATGACCCTCTAAAAAGATGCAAATGACCAGCTGTCTGCAAGGAGGATCAATCCTTACAGTTCTAAGCACCCTCCACCATTTCTGACAGATGGCAGTCCAGTCTCTTCTTGAATGCTTTTAGGGACGAAGGCCATGAGTTTTTTCAGTGCCGTATCTGTGAATGGCCACTAAACAAACTGCTGTAAGTCAAGCACTACTGGTACCCGTAAAGGCAAATGTCCATCCAGCCATCATTTGCCCTAACATCTCGCATGAATCAGGCGACGATGTGAAACCATCCCATAGACCAGTGGTGCTTTTCAGCACCGAGTGCCCAAACTGGGACAGGCGTGCATGCCAAAAACCCAAAGACCATCTGGCCGGCAGGTGCATGCCTGTTTTTGGCCATTTTGGGGCCATTTTCAGAACATTTTCCAGGCTAAAAACAGCCTGAAGAGAGCCTCCAAAACAGTCTGAAAATGGCTTGAACAACAGCCTGATTCTGGGTCGTTTTCAGGCCATTTTCCCAAGACCAGCTGACTGGCGCACATGTGTTAGCCAGGAGATCAAAAGATCAGCTGACAACGGCCTGCGTGCCACCAAAATAAGACCTCCCCTGATCATAAACCCAATCGGGCTTTTGAGTGTGTGTGCTAAAATAAGGTAATAATAGGTAAAAATAATAATTAGGCCAACTCTTGGAAACTTCACACCCTCCCCTGAAAATAAGCCCTCTCCTAAAGTATTTAACCACATGCGCAGCCGGCCCCTGGCATTTCCTGGGGGGGGGAGGGAAGGGGGGAACATGCTCCACCCGCCCCGCATACATTTGCCATTCATGTGGAACAGCCTCATGGAAGCCGCTCCCACAAACCCTAGCTCCCGTGCCCCTTCTCTTAGTGGCGGCTGCAAAAAGAGCGGCAGGCCCAGTGAGGCTAGGGCTGTGCCAGAAACAGAGACAGAACTTCTGGCCCTCTCTGGATCAGCTGGGCCGAGGTTAAGGGTCCTCCTGCACCTCAAAAATAATAACAGCCTCCCCCAAAATAAGGCCAAGCACTTATTTCAGGGGGGGGAGTCAAAAGAAAATAAGACGCTGTCTTATTTTCAGCAAACACAGCAGTTCTAGGTAATGTATTTAGAAAATGGGTCAGTTCAGATATCGAGTTAAGCTTGCCTGTACTTATTATTAGATCATAATATCTTTATTAGATATTCGTTCTCTTAAACCGGGTCTCTTAATTCACACAAGCCATTTTCCAAAATGGGGGGGGGGGGCAGCCATGAGATCTGCACGTCGCTGGACCCAGTCCTTAAATTCTTCTCTTTCCTGGGGTAACACAATCCAGGCTGAGTTTGCTACGCTAGGTAAGCCCCCACCCCTTCCCTCCCCTCCGAAACAAACCCCCTTTGACCTGACGCTTCCTGACAGCGAGATTAACCGGTGGAACAGCTTGCCACCAGAAGTTGTGAATTCTCCAACACTGGAAATTTTGAAGAAGAGGCTTTTGGACAAGCGTTTGTTTGAATTAGTCTAGGGCCGTGATGGGGTGTGGGAGGGTCGCGCATGCACGCACAGGGGCTTGGGGCTTGCGGGGGAGGTCACGCTCGCATTGCATTATGCACTTTCTGCACGCGACCACAAAAAGGTTAGCTATCCCTGGGATAGGGTTTCCTGCCTGAGCAGGGGGTTGGACTAGAAGACCTCCAAGGTCCCTTCCAACTCTGTTATTCTAGTCTAGTCTAACCCTAACCCCAGCATCACCACCTCCCAGCAACTAGGCTTCTGGATTGACCTAGTGCGAACCCAGCTAATAAGAAAAAGGAAGGGGAAAAAAACCCCAGCTGCAATCAAGTGATAATTCCAGGTGGATTTTCCTCCTTACATCTCAGTTCTTGCTTATTAAACAGCAAATGAGGGTTGGGTGTTTTTTATTATTATTATCATTATTTGCAGCATTTCCCCACCCCCACCCCCACCCCGGGCACTGGAGATTGAGATGGCAGGAAATCTGCAAATATGTGACATTTAATTGGGGTGGAAAGCAGGCTATTAATCATAGCAGGCGGGACGAGCTGAGCCACACCACTTCGCTTGCTCTGCCGCGGCCCTTGTGCGCCACCACCGGCTCTGGCACAGCCCTTCCCTGCCCAGCCTGGCCCTGCAGCTGGAAGCATCCTTAATGAAACTGCTGCCTAACAGCTGGGAATAGCTTGCCAGGGGGGGAGAGGCTGCCAAGGAATGCACAGCCGCCTGGCTGTAGGTTTGCAGGGAGGTAGATACCCTGTTTCCCCGAAAATAAGACCTCCCCAGATAATAAGCCCAATTGGGCTTTTGAGCGCATGGGCTAAAATAAGCCCTCCCCTGAAAATACTGCAACACAGCAGCAGCCAGGAGGTGACCACGCTCGCCGCCTCCTGCACCCCAAAAATAATAAGGCCTCCCTGAAAATAAGGCCAAGGGCTTATTTTGGGGGGTCAAAAGAAAATAAGACCCTGTCTTATTTTCGGGGAAAGACGGTAGGTAGAAGGCATCTGGCTGATGGAAGTTGTTCTCTAAGCCAGCCACCCACAACCATTTGCGTAGCAAGGACTGGTTCTATACGAGGCTGTCTTCACAGCATTATGCGCCCAGGGCAAAGTAGAGCCTGAGGTTCATGCAACCACTACTCACAGGGATCAAAATGTAAAGGGGTGATAAAACGAAACATATATTTATTTCAGGGGTGAAATACTTTCAAAAGTTTTAAAAAAAGGTTCCAAGGATCGCACGTCGCACAGCCAAAAATGGGGAGTGGGGGATGCTGAGAAAGAAAGAAGGAAAGAAAGAAAGACAGAAAGAAAGAAAGAAAAAGAAAAAAAAGGGAGGGAGGGAGGGAGGGAAAAAGGAGAGGACTTACAAACTTGGCATTAGACGCAGCTTCAGAGGCCAATCCAGGGATGGAAGGGACCTGGAGGTCATCTAGTCCAACCCTGCTCGAGCAGGACATTGTTAAAGTGACTTTCTGTCTTTTGATTCCCCCAGTCACATGGCTGCATGGTCACAAGACCCCCCCCCCCAAGCCACGCCCCATCAAGCCACACCCACAGACCCCACAGTAGTAATAAAACATCACCACTGATTTATTTGATTGGCACTTCCAACAAAATCAGGGTTGAAACATTGCAAACAAGCTGGGCAGCAACAACTAATCAACATGACAAACACTGGAACAATACACGAGGCTTGAAAAACACACTAATGCTCAGGAAGCCATACTGTTGCTCTATTGATAGGCTACAGGGTGCATTGAAGGGCTAACCTAGACAGATTAGTATGGGCATGGGGCAGCCTTGGTCCCATGGGGAGAAGTTTCTCCATGGACTGGTGGGGACATGATTTCATGTGCTGCCTGCGTCCTGCGGATGGCGCTTCACTTGTTTGCATGGCCCGGTTTCTGGCATTCACGGCAGTAACCAGAAGACTTGCTGCCTGGCTCGCAGGCACAAACCAGATGTTTATTTTCCAGTGCCCCATGCCCCCGGGGCAGCTCTTCTTCCTGGTTGTAGCATAAATGAGCATGAGCGCAAAGTTCTCCCTTTTAGGCACTCGGTGCCACGCAGGCTCTCCCTTTCTATCACTGTCCTAGAATAAGGGATCCTTGGTGCTCTCTGAACTCACTTGCTTTCTTGCAGACGTTTCATGCCCCCAATAGGTAACGTCATCAGTGCACCTAAGGGGTGCAATTTGCTGTCACTTGTCACACAGATAGCTAAAATCCCCGGGTGTCAAACTCAAGGCCCCGGGGCCTGAATCCGGCCCGCGGGGCGCTTAGATCTGGCCCATGGGGCCACTCTGGAAACAGCGAAGGACCAGTTTGCAGCGCGTCTGCCAGCGAAAATGGAGTTCGGGAAGGCCGCGTGCTCCGCTTTCGCTGGCAGAAGATTGCAGGAAGCTGTGGCAGCCGAAAACGGAGTTTGGGAGCCCATTTTCTCTGGCAGAGCGCTTGGGTCTCCACAGGTGCCCCCGATACGAGTGCTTTCAAGCGGGCCATGCCCACCCTGGCCACACCTACTCTGCCTCCTCTCAAGGTGAAACACACACACACGCACTAGAATAACCAACAGCAAATTGCACTCCCTACTAGCACGGATGATGTTACCTAGAGCCTGAAGGAGCTTCTGGGATAAGAAGCGAAATGCCTTCAAAGATAAAACCAGAAAGTCTCGAAAAAGCAACATTCCCGAAATGTTAAGAGTCCAACCTATTCGATTAGCTTTAATCCTCCTGCACAAGCTGAGAAAAAAATGGGTTAATTCCATTTAACCTTTTCACTTCATTAACCAGGCGAACGGTGCCATGCAAACCGAGCTAAGGAATAAAATTATGCATAATTATAATCCGTTTTAGAAACCTTTTTGCATGTCCTGCCAGATTTAGGAAGGCAGCTTTGTCAAATATGCTGTGCTGGCTTAATCTTTCGGGGTTAAGACGCAGCCTAAATCTCGTTGTTGTTGCGCTGCTCTGAATTTTGTAGCGTGGATTTTGCTTTTAGGAACACAAAAGAGATCCACACACAGCCCAGTGATTTTCTCCTGCTCTGCATGAAAATCTTCTTGATCTTTTCCTGCTTGAAAATGTTTCGTGTGGGACATAGAAAGAGGCTGCAAGTGTTTGCGTATCCATGATACACCCATGATGAAGATAAAAAGACAGTTTATTCTAACACAAAATAAGCCAAATTGTTCTAACCTAGGCTTCCCAAAAGCACAAAATTGACTCCTCGTCCCAATAAAACCCCTTTTATTTAGGTGAAAGGGAATTCCTCTCCAGCAAACTCCCGGCCAACAGTCTTTCAGGAGATTCCACAACTACAGCCCTTTATCGGGCTTGGAGAGCTGCCAGGTTGATATCTTCCAAACTCCATGCTGTAGCAGCAATTACTTGGCAAGAAATCAGGAACAGACCTTCACCCTAATCGAATCTGTGGCTCCGCTGGCCACAGATTCGGACAGTGAGGAGGTTGGGGAGGAACCTGGGCCAGTCCGGGAGTCTATGGAAGGCTCTGAGGAGGGCTCTGTGTCGGAGGCAGAGAGGGGGCCAGAGCCGTCTGACAGTTATCAGCTGCCTTCAGAATCAGTCATCAGTGGGGCAGAAGAACAGCTGGAGTAAGGCCACAGGTGGAGGATGAATGGCCCCTCCCAGAGGAAATAAAAGGGGAGCGAAAGGGGAGTGGAGTTTGCAGGAGAGACAATTAGTTTGCTTAATTTGTTTGTGACTGTCCAAAACTCCTGGCCAACTTTTGCAGATATCGGCCTGGCAGCTCTCCAAGCCAGAGAAGGTCTGTGACCATAAATCCTCCCTCGAAAGACTTTGCTGGATGTGAAGGAGCAGAATTCACAGTCAATTAATAAAAGGGCCTTTCCTGCCAAGTCGACCCCTGTTCTTCAGCTGTGCCTTTCCTCTGGCAACTCTGCTCATGCGCACACTGGGAACAAGCTCCAGCTGTTCTTCTGCCTCACTGATGTCTGACTCTGAAGGCAGCTGATAACTGTCAGACGGCCCTGGCCCTTTCTCTGCCTCCGACACAGAGACCTCCTCAGAGCCTTCCCCAGACTCCAGGACTGGCCCATGTTCCTCCCCAACCGCCTCACTGTCCGAATCTGCTGCCAGATCCGCTGGTCGCTGGCAGGCCACAACACAAATGGATGTTTGCATCTCCTTCTCCCGTTCCCTACCACAGCTGTGCCATTGAACCTTTGAACATAATCAACCAAGCCAACCATGCTGCGTGGATTCAGCTAAGGAATAAAATGATGCACTGTCATCATAATCCAGGCTCCCCACCAGCAGGGGGACATGTTTTTGCAACGGACAGGCTTATTGTCCAACCTTCTTAAATTTGCTGAGGCCAGAAACATCCTGGTGAACGGGACTATATTAACAATGTAAAACAGTTGGTAGGGACCTCGGAGGTCTTCTAGTCCAACCCCTTGCTCAAACAGGAAACTCTGGACCATTTCAGACAAATGGCCGTCCTGCCTTTTCTGGAAAATAAAATACAATACAATAGTAGAGTTGGAAGAGACCTTGGAGGTCTTCTAGTCCAACCCCCTGCCTAGGCAGGAAACCCTATACCATTTCAGAAAGATGGCTATCCAACATCTTCTTAAAGACTTCCAGTGTTCCAAATCTCTAGGAATGGAGCACACATAACTTCTGGTAGCAAGCTGTTCCACTAGTTCCGTGACGGAGAACCTAACAGCATGCATGCTTGAAGTGGCACACAGAGCCATGTTGCCTGGCACATGTGGCATCGCCTGTTCCTCTTCCGGGTTTCTGGCCTTTGTGTGTGCAGCAGTGCCAGAAAACAGAAGCGCTGGTCGTCCATTTTCCGGCATGCACATGCGCCCTGGGCAGCTCCTCCTCTTGGTTGTGGCCCAAATGAGCCCTGGTAGTGCTGCACTAGTCTCCCTTTTGTTTGCCATCACTGCACTAGTTAATTGTTCTCCCTGTCAGAAAATTCCTCCTTATTTCCAGGTTGAATCTCTCCTTGGTCGGTTTCCATCCATTCTTCCTTTTCTGGCCTTTGGGTGCCTTGGAGAATAGCTTGACCCCCTTCCTCCTCTCTGGGGCAGCCCCTCAAATATTGGAAGACTGCTATCATGCCTCCCCTGGTCCTTCTCTTCCCTAGACTAGCCAGGCCCAGTTCCTGCAACTGTTCATCGTCTGTTTGAGCCTTCAGTCCCCTCATCATCCTGGTTGCTCTTCTCTGCACTCTTTCTAGAGTCTCAACGTCTTCTTTTTTTATAATGGCCAGATAAATCTGGATGCATCCAATAAAACTGGATGCGTTATTCTAATATTGCTCTTATTTATTGGCTCCCCCCACCCACTCCAAGGGATTTTGAAATACGCTGAAGTATCAACAAAATGACCTCAAAAACCAGTTTTCTTCCCAACATCCTATTCAAAAGCCAAACACGGCGTGCAGCTTGAGAAAAAAATTCCAAGAAGGATTTTTCCTTGTTTTCACATTTGAAAAGCGGGTTTCTGTTTTCTCTCTCTTCTCTCTCTCCCCCCCTCTCTCTGTCTCTTTCTGTCCCCCCATTCTCTGTCTCTCTTTCTGTCTCCCACTCTGTCTGTCTGTCTGTGTGTCTGTCTCTGTCCCTCTGTCTGTCTCTGTCTCTCTGTCTCTCTGCCTCTGTGTGTGTCTCTCTCTATCCCTCTGTGTGTGTGTGTGTGTGTCTGCCTCTCTCTGTTTGTCTGTCTGTCTCTCTCTGTGTCCCCCCTGTCTCTGTGTGTCTCTGTGTGTGTGTCTCTCTCTGTGACTCTCTGTTTCTCTCTGACTCTCCCCACCTTTCTCTGTCTCTCTCTAGCTAGCTATCTACCTCCCTCCCTCTCTCCCCCCTGCCTCCCTCTCCCTCCTCTCTCTCTCTCTCTCTCTCTCTTATATACACACGCACACTTCAAATCCACTTTCCTGCATCTCAACAAGCATGGATTCAGCCCAGATTCCCTCTTCAACTTCATTTTCTTTAAGGGTATTGAGGAGATGGTTCTTTGCTAAGGCCTCTGTCATCTGTTTCCTATCCGGGAATCCCGTGGGAATGCAGGGAAAACTATATCCTCCTTGGGAGACACCTCCCCTCGAAAAAAAACACCCCACCCCATTCCCCAATCACCCACTTATACCCCATTTTGCACAAGGCCAGGAAGGTCAAATCTGCGTTCAATTTGGAAAAAAAGGGAGAAAAACACAGAGGAGGCCATCCCAGCTCTGCAAAGTCCTTATTTTCCCTCGATTTATATCTTTAAATCCTCAAATTTCCAAAGAGCTAAAAAAAAAAGCATTTGAAAGTCCCCAAGGGTTTTAGTTTTTCAGAAGATCGAAGTGGGTGATAGGGATTTGGAGGTGCAATCAATCCTGGGGCGATTCTTTGGGGAGGTACGGGAGGAGGGAAGTGGCCAAAGGGGGTGGGTGGGTGGGTGGGTACCATGATGAAAAACCAAGCCAGAGAAATGAATCTCGGAAGAAAGCGAATTTTTAAAAAATGAAATAAATAAATAAATAAAGGCAAGATGCAGAGAGAGAGATGTTGAAAAGAAAAACGAAAAGAAAAAAAAAAAGTTGATTTTTCTCCAAAAAACATTCTTACCTAGTTTTCTTTTTTGTAATTTTTTTTCTTCATGCTAATATCACACGGCCTATTTGTTGATGTAAGTTGACTGAATTCCGTGGTTTGCTCTCTTATTTTTTTTTAAACAAAAAAAAAAAACAGAAAGGGAAAAAAAAAAAGAAGAAGAGAGAGATAGAGAGAGAATATTTTAGTGTTTTAGCCAAAGAGGATGGGAAGAGAAAGCAGCCAGAGAGGGTCTTACTTCTCTTAGTTCTGCTGTTTTATCTGTTTAATTTTTTTTCTTTTTTTCTTTTCTTTTTTTTTACGGATTAAATGACTTCTTTAATTATCTTTCTTTTTTGTTTTTCCTTTTGATATTGATTTCTCTAGACAAAACGAAAAGGGAAGCTGGCAGGGACTGGAGTCAGTGGGGTTTGGCTAGCTATTCTCGTGGTTGACGCTGTCTTGTGTGGACGTGGGGGGGACCGCTGGCCGCGTGGCTGACCCTTTCTCCCCCCTCTCTTCTCTTCCCCCTTTTCTCTCTGTTCTAGGAGGTGAATTAGTCTTGCCCATAATAACCGAAGACTCTCTAGACACCCCTCCAATTGCCACGCGCTCTCCTTTTGTCCCCCTGCCTCCCACCTTTGGCCCCTTCCTAACCGTAATCGAGACCACCAAAGACACCATCTCCCTCCCGGCTCAGCCGAAGGCCCCCTGCCTGACCGACCAAGACGACAGCGACTGCGAAGAGGGCATCGAAGCCTCGGGGTACGCCTCCGGCGAGGTCTTTGACTCCAGCCTGCCCCCCACCGACGACGAAGATTTTTACACCACCTTCCCCTTGGTCACTGATAGGACCCCGATGGGCCGCCCCGATGGAGGAGCCGCCAAAAAGCCCCACGGATACCGCCCCAACCTTAGGACAGGATTGCCGGCTTCACCCTCCGGCCCAGACCTCCTCCTGGCCTCCACCACTTCACCCACCCTGCTCCACCGCATCCCCGCAGGCAAAATGAACAACCGCGAGCCCCCCCTGCGGCCCCACCCCGAACACTTCCCCCCTCTGGCCACCTCCTTCGAGCCGGACAAGCTCAACCGTCCCAAGTATCCCGTTATAACCTCTTCCCCCGATTTCCACAATCTGCCCACAGCTAACCCCACCGACCCCGGGGAGAGGGGTCCCCCCGGCGCCGTGGAGGTCATCCGGGAATCCAGCAGCACCACCGGCATGGTGGTGGGCATCGTGGCAGCCGCCGCCCTCTGCATCCTCATCCTCCTCTACGCCATGTACAAGTACCGCAACCGGGACGAAGGCTCCTACCAGGTCGACCAGAGCCGTAACTACATCAGTAACTCGGCGCAGAGCAACGGCACAGTGGTGAAGGAGAAGACGGCCGCGGCTCCCAAAACGGCCAGTAAAAGCAAGAAAAACAAAGACAAGGAATATTATGTCTGAGGCCCTCCCCCGTCCTCGCCCCCTCCCCAAATCCCTGCGTGCGCCAGAGAAAGAGAGACCCACACCCGAAGGAAGCACGCAGGGAGATTATCCAGACATACATTTCCCTCCCACCCACCCCCCAAGAAACTTTCTGGAGAGGAGACCTCCCCAAATGCCTCCTCCGGGGGGGAGGCGGCTACTGCTCCTAATGGGTGCCCCCCGTTGCCCACCCTCTTTGGTTCGTCATCACCTTTGACGCCCTCCCCTCACAAAAAAGACCCCCCCAAACAAACAACAAACAAGAGAAACATGGTGGAGATGAGAAGCTGGCAGGGCCTCCCCTCTTCCCTCCTTCTATCCTGACCTTCCAACCCAGCAGGATTGTTGTTTTCGCTCCCCCCCCCACCAGGCAGACTTAAAGGCAGGCGGTGGAATTAGGGCCACGGCAGGGCTGCCTCTAGCCCGGAAGAGGATGGTGCCTGGACCGCGAAGGAGGAGGATTAAAAAGGGGTTGGGGGACACAGAACCACAACCCCTTCCCCGCCAGGTGGGACGGCTGCCGGGATGATGCGTGGCCAGCCCAAAGCAGGCAGGCAGGCGGATCGTGGTGCACCCCACTCCACCCCTCGGCAGGGTTTGGGCCTTTGATGGAGGTGGAAAAAATGGGGCTCCCTCCCTCTGACCATACCCTAAGCTGCTCAGAAAGGAATCCCCAGCCAGAGCCAGGCCTGACCCCTGGACTGGCGAAGGGGACGGAGACCCCCAATCCCATCTTCCTGGCCTCCAGGCTTCAAATTGTGTCCTGGTGTAACCCCTGGCCTGGCCTGGCCACTCCCCCACCCCACCCTCCTCTCGTCCTTTAAGCTTTGATTTTCCTGGGAGGGCAGCGGAAAAACGCCAAGAGGAAGCAGGGCACCCCAGGGGCATTGGTGGCCCAACCTCTCCGCAGGGGACATTCCCGATGCCCGAATGCCAACCGGATAGGTCCCGACTTGTTCCCAAAATGGGGGGGGGGGTGTTTGTTTCCAAATCACGGTGTTTTTTTTAAAAGGGGGGGTTTACTAATAGGTTTGACGCCCATAACTCGATGCCATTGTGAACCAAGTTGGGGTTGGCGTGTTGCGTCTCCCCCACAGCCGAGCGGGAGCGACATCGCTTTGCGTTTGGAAGGGTTCGGCCACCCTCCCGCCACGCCTCCCACCGTCGTCCTTTCCAGGTCTCCCTTCAAAAACAAGGTGCTATATTATGTTCCTTTCTTTCCAAATGGTGTTAAAAAGAAACGAGCATGTCAGATCACAAGTTGTTGTTATTTTTAATTATTTTTTAAACTTTGTTTTGCTTTTGTGAAAACCGGGGAGGTGGGGGTCGGTGGGGTCGGCCAGGGGCCGAATGAGGATGCACAAGTGCCCGGAGACCCGACTCGAAGCAAAGCAGTTGTACAACGGTGACGCCACGGATGTTCCCCGAAGGCCGGTTGGGGGCAGAGGTATGATTTTGGGGTAGGGTCCCTCGACTGGAGCCAACTTCCTGGATCTGCCAAAATGTAGAGTAATCTCAACAGGGAGCCAACGCGAAGAGAAAGCCATAGATTAGAGATCTGTCTATAAATACGTCGTTATATATGTACAGAGAGAGCGGTGTTTCCGAATCGTAGCCATTTTAAGACAAGGTGGACTTCAACTCCTAGAATCCCCCACCAGCATCGCTGGCAGGGGGATACTGGGAGTTGAAGTCCACCCCGTTTTAAAATGCCCGAAGTTGAGAAACATCGATATAGAGTGATAAATAGCTTTATAAACGTCTATGAGATATACAGAGTGCAATATGCGTAAGCTATTGAGTCGAAACAAGGAGGGGGCTGTGGGAAAGCGGTAGTAGAGGGAAGAGGGGGGGTGAGGACCGCAAATAAAAAGGGGAAGAGAGAAGGATCGTCTGGATCTTTGAAAGGGAAGGCAAGGGGTCGAGCCCCCCCTCCTCCTCCCCAACACTTGTTGGCCTCTTGAGAGGTTAACCTGGGCCATCTCCACCTTTGGTGGGCCAGGCAATGATTGCTCTGTTTCCCGCACACAACTGTCAGCCCCAACCATCAATGGGAAAACAGTGGGAAAACGAGTCTCAGGTTGTAGGAAGGGGCAGAGGTTTGGGAGGAGGCCCAGGGGTCTTTTTGAGAGTGGAAGTGGTCTTGGGGCAGCAGATTTGGGTCTGGCATCAAAGATTCAGATCAGATCCCCAATTTGAGAAGGAGGATTGAGATGAAGACCTGGCCTCAACTTTTCTCTTCATCCTCCTGCTTGTCTTCTGCCTGGCACTCTTCTTCCTGCCTCCCAGAAGATGCAAGCTTTCCTCTTGCCACACCTTGCCTGCCTGGAGAATCTGGTACTCCATTAGGGCCAGCTCTGCCCTGCCCATAAGGCACGGCCTGTGTCAGTTCCAAAAAAAGTGAGTGTTTCATTGAACCCTCTTCCTGCCACCCTGAAAACTATGGAGAAGCCAGTCAGGGTCTCCACGAGCATCCTGTGTGCCAAGGCAGTTCTGCTCTGTCGTCGTCCCCCACCAAACTCACTGGGATTCAGAAAAAATGGACTTTCTCTGCAGTTTTCCATTCTGGCGGACGATAAAAATGTCCCATCCTCCAGAAAAGCTTTCGACGGTGTTTGGTGGGAAGGAAAGGATTGCTATTCTAGATCAGGGTTTCTAAAGCTAACCACGATGAAGGACCAGGGTTTTTATTTTCTTTTTTAATAATTTCCAATCTGTCGCAGGCCAATACTTTTGTAAAATGCCACAAAAATGGACTAATAGGAAACTGAGATGGGGAGAGGGGAATGCAAAATACAAGCCCACAATTACTATTAGACTCTGCAGGCATAAACTTCAGCCGAGCGGCATCTAGATGCCGCAACAGATGTCAAATTGCTCGGCAAATCTCCAAAGTCTTGAATCTCATTGCCAACTGACGCTATGAGCACCCACCATCCCATTTTGAGTCGGATTTTCTCTAGACTTGAGGCAAAGGACCCAACAAGACAACTAATCCTATTTTTTCTAGCTCCCCCTTTAGGTGAATCAAACCTTTGCCAGTAGTCCATTTGGCCAATGGATGGCTTTCTCGTGCGTAAAAAAGTCCCCAAACCAAGAAATGCTTAAAAAGAGGAAGTTCACTCCCAAATTTATTCCTGTCTCCCCCACCCCCCAGAAACCTATTTGTAGCTATAAGTTGGGCTCTGACGGCAGGTGTGAAGCTGGTAGAGTGAGAAGCAATGTGCGTGTTGTGCTGTGTTCGCACAACAGCTTTGAGCAGATTCTGCAGGCTTGATGAGCATCAATCTTGGTTCTTTGTGGTTTAGCTTTTGGCTTAGCTTCTAACTCAAGCCCAAACCCAGGAAATTTCTCACCCTTCTCCACTTGAAGATTAACAATTAATCAGTGGAATGGCTTGCCTTCTGAAGTTGTGGATACTCTATCACTGGATATTTCTAGGAAGACATATAGGACAGCCAAAATTTGTCCAAAATGGTATAGGGACTTCTGCTCCAGCAGAGGGTTGGACTAGAAGACTTCCAAGGTCCCTTCGAACCCTATGTCTGTGTTCTATCCCAAAGGTGATTTTTCTCAAGAGGCAACTGGACTTTCTGGTTTTTCTTGGAAGACATTTCGCTTCTCATCCAAGAAGCTTCTTCAGCTCTGACTGGATGGTGGGGAATGGAGGGATTGATCCTCCTTGCAGACAGCTGGTCATTTGCATCCTTTTAGAGGGTCGTTGAGACCACCTGGAGGTTTATTTGTGTCCTCAGGGTCACCTGAGTGGTGCAAATAGGTGTGGAGCCTTTTTGGCTGCAGGATTTTTTCTGCTCTGTGTCATCCTCCAACCAAGAAGTCTCCATACCCATTTGCACCACTCAGGTGACCCTGAGAACACAGACAAACCTCCAAGTGGCCTCAACGACCCTCTAAATAGATGCAAATGACCAGCTGTTTGCAAGGAGTGTAAATCCTTCCCTTCCACACCATCCAGTCAGAGCTGAAGAAGCTTCTTGGATGAGAAGGGAAATGTCTTCAAAGAAAAACCCGCAAGTCCAGTTGTCTCTTGAAAAAAGCACCTTAGGGACAACCATGACCTGGGAAACTGACAATTTCCATAGGCATTCCCTGTTCTAAGGTGCGTCAACTTAAACTCCCAGAATTCCCCATCCAGCCGTACTGACTGGGGAATTCTGGGAGCTGGAGCCCGCACATCTTCGACTGGCCGAGCTTGAGAAATGTCAATCTAGGAAGGAAATTATCCTTGTTATTAAAAACCGCATCTCCAAATATTTACCTGTGGTTTCGATCCTTGATTTTTCCACTGAAAGCCACAAAAATGGGAAAAATAAAGCAAAGATTCTTCAGCCAAGACCATTAAAAGGATCCAATTTGAACGTAATTTAGAAACTGGCCACTCCAGATCCAGTTCTGCGCCACTTTGGGGTGCCTTAAAGAAGGGGGGAAACCAACAGGGCATTTGAGGCCAGGATCAGCAAAATGTGTCAAAATCCCGGCCTGTGCCAACCATTTCCCCCCAGCCCTTCCACACGGTGGAATGGAAAGCCGCTGGACAACTGCCTCCATTCATCCGGAGGCTCCCATTGGAAAAACTGGATTAATCAGTGAATTATACCAAAAAGCACTGCGGAGTTAAGATGGAGATTGGCCATTGCACGTGATGGGATTTAAAGCTTAACAGATTAACAGAGATGGAAGGAACCTTGGAGGTCATCTAGTCCAACCCCCCGCCCAAGCAGGAGACCCTACACCATTAAATTTAATCCTATCGGTTTTGCTGAAAGGCAGTTAAATCTGTAGTTTACCTTACAAGATAGGGAAGAAAAGCAACCAAACGAGGAGACGATATTTTGAAAACTCCGAATTAAACATTTCTGAGGGGTTTGGGCTGATGAACGTCAAAGCAAGTGTGTTAAAACGGAGGTGAATAAAACTCTGACAACTTTGCGGCCTGTGGACTTCAACTCCCAGAATTCCTGAGCCAGCATAGACGTGCTGACTCAGGGGATTCTGGGAGTTGAAGTCCACCCATCTCCAAGCCACTGAGTTGAGAAACGCAGCATTAGCGAGAGGGCAAAGGAAATATTTAGCCTTCCAAAAAATCCTTCCCCCCTCCAAAAGCAAATAATAAATTAGGAAGTGGCCTCCATGTTGGATTTTTGAACTGATTGTTCTAACGCTTTTTGGGGGGTGCCTTTCTCCCCCCCCCAAAAAAAAGTCTGTTGTTTACAACACCCAGCAAAAATCTTCAGAAAAGTTTCTGTATTTATTCTTGGTAGAGGATCTCCCCGAAGGAAGATGAGAAAGAACAGCCGAGACAACTGGTGTAATGGGTTGGACTAGATGACTTACATGGTCCCTTCCAATTCTGTTGATCGGTTAAAACCTTGGGCTGAAGATAAGGCTTTCCCTGTTTTTACTGGGCTTAGACAGCTGTTGTCTTTCCTTTGGAGTTTTATGTTGGCTTGTTTTTCAGGGGACCCTATAACGGAATAGAAAAAATATTGTGATTTTTTTTCACTTTATTAGATTCTTCACCAATGCCTTCTCCCCAATCTGGTGCTCCCCCCGGTATGGAAATTTAGAACACCCAACATTCATAAAGGGCTGGATGAGAGTGCTGGGAGTTGTAGTCCCAGGAGAAACTGGAGAGTATCAGGAGGGTTAGGGGAAACTGGCCCACTGCCTCAATTTAACCTGAAGCCCCAAAGGGTTTTGCCGTGAAATAAAATAGACAGGGGGCCTTAAAAATGAGCCAGCCAAAAAGCTGATGCCATCCCAGGCTGCATGAACAGAGGCACAGAATCAAGATCACGAGAGGTATTAGCATTAGTACCATTTTATAAAGCTTTTAGGGAGAGAGCGGACATCCATTTGTCTGAAATGGTATTAGGATCTCTTACTCAAGCAGGGGGTTGGACTAGAAGACCTCCAAGATCCCTTCCAACTCATTCTAAAAATAAATCCAAGCTAAAGGTACACACATCCTGAGAGGGTAAAATGAATTATTCTCGGAGGGCAGATTGAGCACGCACAAAAATAGAATAACAGAGTTGGAAGGGACCTTGGAGGTCTTCTAGTCCAACCCTGCTGGCAGGAGGAGCAGGAGGCCCTCTATCATTTCAGACAGGTGGCTGGCCTGTCTCTTTTTAAACTCCTGGTGACGTCCTGGCAGAGCTGGAGAAACCCTTTGATGTAGCCTTCTACGATTTTCTTGTCTACTTCCCAGTCTGGCCTTAGATTTCCAAGTGGTCTCCCATCCCATCCCCAACCTAGTTCTCACACCGAGAAGGGGAACTTTCTGGAGCAAATCTAGGCCGTAATATCAGAGATGTCCCTTCCTCTGAGGGGGAGATGGTCAGCATACAGACCACCACCCACCCGAGGCTGCACAGTGTCATCCTTAATGTTCCTTCTCCCCAGCTGTCAAGCTAGTTTAGCCAAAGTCCAGGGAACTAAATTGCCTACAACGGAAGGTCCGTCCCTCCCGCCAGAGCCCGAGAAATGAGGGGAGGTGCTAAGAAGGGCATGGGGGAGACTTGAATACAGGACAGGAGGAGAAAGGGATTTGCTGGGCCAGAATTGAGCAGCTTAGAAGTGAGGTCTCGTTCAGGGCACACCCACTGAGGACGAATGCCGTGCTAGCCCCAAAATTAATGCCAGGCGATTTTAGGTACAGTCTCCCTCTTGCACCCAATGTGTCTGCTTGCCTTCAAGTCAGCGTGGAGTATCGACCTGGGCTGCATCCACACGACACCATGGTAAATGGTATCTTTTGCACATGGGGCCACGCTCCTTGGTTCGTTTTCAGCCGGGACTCCCCCTGTTAAAGGCGGCAAAATATCCAAATTCAGAAATATCAGATTTCTCAAAAGCAAAGCGAATATTTGGAATTGGGGTTTGACGGGTGAATTTGATGGCCAAGTGAAATGTGACGTGTGAATGCAGCTAACCGTTAGTCCCCGGGTGAGGCTGAGGCAGTTGGCATCTCCCCCTGATCTGAATAAACCATGTGGCACCCGCACTGGGACGCTAGGAGGAAAAACATTTGTGTGGGACTAGGGCTCCCATGGTCCCCAGCCAACTAGTGGAAGCCCGGGAATGGCCAGCTGGCCCGTCTGAAGGCCGGCAGACCGAGGCTGCCAGCAGATCAGGGAAGGCCGTTTAAACTACGATCAACTTGCAAATGTCTTAGATTGGTTTGATTGCTATCGTGGTTCTCGTTTACGGAAAGAATGACCCAAAGCATTGTTTTTAGGTTGGTTTTTTTCCCCTCCCCCCGAAACAGCCTCAACATGGTTCATTTTTCATCCTTGTGACCTTTTCATGTTTCCCCCTTTCCAAAACTTTATCCGAATTTGTGGCAAAAAAAAAAAAAAAAGAAGTCCTCCTGCCCTTTTCTATCTGCACGTAATGAACATTGTTATCAAATGTAAATTTATTTGTACATTATTAATATTTCAGTTTTTTTATCTGGGACAAAGGTTTGAAAAAACTCCATTAAAAAACAAAAATATAGATCCTGAAACCCTTTTTTCTCTCTTTTTTTTAAAAAAAAGAACAGGGGGGGGAAGCGATTCATTTTAACAATGAAAATCCCATCGTTTTTATGTTCTCCCCTTCTTTTTTTAAACGGCATTCCATTTGGGGTGGAAATCAGATTTAATTTCCTTTACTTTTTTTATAACAGATACTTTTATAAAGCAACAGAAAGAAAAAAAATACCTTTCCTGTTTTAATTTTATTTTATTTTTCTGGGGAGGGGTTGGGTGGGAAAAACTGTGATTCTACATATTTACCCTGTAAAATTCCTGTATTCTTCAATGTTATTGTAAAGTGTTACTGATAAAGATGATTATGAGCAAATGAAGACGTCCAACCCATGTACATTTAGCACAAAGGGGAATACAATTGATTCTATACTTCGTATACGTTGTTCTCGTCTTTATTTTCTTGGGATGGAACAAGTCGCCAAGTGGAAAACGAAGACCCCATTCCCATTCCGGCAAAATTTTCTCCAGTTTTTCCGCAATTCTCCTCCCTCACTGCTTCCGGGGTTCCCGTACAAACCATGGAATGGGTCAACTCACCATGGTCAACTCGCTGTGGCCAACTTGCCACAGGACAACTCACCACAGCTAACTTGTCACAACCAACTCAACATGGCCAACTCAACATGGCCAACTCAACTTTGCCACATCATGGCCAACTCAAGGTGGTCAACTCGCCATGGCCAACACAACATGGCCACTTACCATGGCCAACTCAACATGGCCAACTCAACTTTGCCACTTATCATGGCAAACTCAAGATGGCAAACTCGCCATGGACAACACAACATGGCCACTTACCATGGGCAATTCAACATGGCCAACCCGCCATGGCCACTTACCATGGCCAATTCAACATGACCAATTCACCACATTCAACTCGCCATGGCCACTTATCATGGCCAACTCGCCATAGCCAATACAACATGGCCACTTACCATGGCCAACTCAACTTTGCCACTTATCATGGCCAACTCAAGATGGCCAACTCGCCATGGCCAACACAACATGGCCACTTACCATGGGCAATTCAACATGGCCAACCCACCATGGCCACTTACCATGGCCAACTCAATATGGCCAACTCACTATGGCCAATCCAACATGGCCAATTCACCACATTCAACTCGCCATGGCCACTTATCATGGCGAACTCGCCATGGCCAATACAACATGGCCACTTACCAAGGCCAACTGAACATGGCCAGCTCAACTCTACCACTTACCATGGCCAACTCAAGATGGCCAACACAACATGGCCACTTACCATGGCCAATTAACATGGCCAACTCACCACATTCAACGCCGTGGCTAACTCAATATGGCCAACTCACTACATCCAATTTACCGTGGCCAACTCAACACGGCTAACTCAACATGGCCAACGTGCCATGGCCAACTCAACATGACCCACTTGCCACAGCCAACTTGTCGCGATCAACTGGCTGTGGGACAATTTAACAATTCAATTATTTAAAAGAAATGATAAAAATATTTTAATTTTTGCCATTCTCGTTGTCAAATTGTTGTTGCTCGCACAGATTACTTTTGAAAAGTGATGGGAGCCAGATGTCAACTCCCCGTGTTGACATTCCATGCATACCGTCGGCAGAGCTGGATCTCAGACTACAATAGCTGGTTTGAGATGGGTGTATTTATTGGGCAACGTGATTTATGACACAGAGTGAGGGGAGGAAAGGAATGGGCAAAGTTCAGAAGCAGATAGACAAAGCAAAAGAAATGGCTGTGAATAAATCTTGCCTAATGAAGCTGTTAATAAATCAGTAGTTTCAGTATTGAAACATTAGCTCTTATTATGTGTTCGTTACGGCATCGTTGGGAAACTTTACACTCATTTCATGCTGTGCCTCCCTTTTCATCTTTTCTTTAATTATTCTATTCCACCATTTTCTTGATATTGGTGTAACTCATGTCCTACCATGGCAGGTTACCTCACTGTGTGTTGGCCACCCCAGGTTGGCCACAGCAAATTGTCATAGAGCCCAGTAAACCCTGCAGTGTGAAATTGTAGAACTGAAATCATAGCAAAATAACAGATATTAGGGTTATATTTGGGGGGGGGGGTAAGATTGTTTGCCCTCCCTGTTGAAATGCCATGATTGTGCAATAAAAACTGGGTTGGGAAGCACCCTTCGCATCCAAGAACTGGATTCACACAACATGCCAGACTCAACTAACCTAACAGTGACTTATCTGTGGTTTGTCATATTAATGGAACCCAGCTTTTTTTCTTAGGCTGCCATCAGAATTAAGTTAAAATGGGGTGGCAGAGACGGGACTGGTTTCCATGCCCTCTGAACAGCATTATTATATACTTTATTCATTAAACATGAAACTCAGTCAACTTTGTAAGTATGCTTATTTATGGACTTGTTTTTACCTCCTCTGCACGATATATGGTGCTATCTTGATTATTGCTCTGTACGTCGCCCCGAGTCCCTGTGGGGAGAGGGGGCGACTAATAAGTTCAATAAAATAAATAAATAAATAATAAATAACTGAACATTCAAAAATGCATCACAAATAGCATTGACTGATGCTGATGATTGATACGGGTTGCTGCCAGTCTCCTAGGTATCAATTATTATATTATGGTATGGTATGGTATGGTATGGTATGGTATGGTATGGTATGGTATGGTATTATATTATATTATATTATATTATATTATATTATTATTATTATTATTATTATTATTATTATTATTATTATTATTATTATTATTATTATTATTATTATTATTATTATTATTATTATTATACAATTGTATCACAGCGGTCAGTTGTTTCGCCGGATTTGGCATTGATTACTAGTTGGGCCCCACCCAGGGGCCTAGAACGTTGTAACGTATTTATTTTTTTCAGCTTCTTTGGCTGTTTGGTAGTCTAATTTCATTTTTTTTAAGATTACTGATAGCGGGATCATCGCGATGATAAAGAGAAGAGGTGAAAGTGAATCATCCTAGAAAATTCCTTGCTTGATATTAACCATTCCGTAGTTCTCATTCCCTACTGCCAACTCAGTTCTCCATTGTTTCATCGCCTTTTCAGTGAAGGATGTAATATTTTTGCTAATGCCAGTTGTTTCTAAGCATTTTATGATCCAACTATGTGGCAATGAGTCGAATGCCTTTTTATAATCAATCCAGATCATATTCAAGTTCGTTTTTCTTTTCTTACAATTTTCTAATATTATTTTATCAATCAGGAGCTGATCTTTTGTGCCCCTGCTCCTTCTTTTATTGCCTTTTTGCTCTACTGGCAAAATGTTGTTTGTTTCCAAATAATCCATAATATTATCTGCAATAATGCCTGTGAGTAATTTGAAGGTTGTTGGCAAGCATGTTATTGGTCTGTAGTTTTCAGGTATTGTTCCTTTAGTTGCATCTTTCTGAATCAAATATGTTTTTCCAGTTGTCAACCATTTATCAATTTGACCATTTTGTAAAATTTCATTCAGTTGCCTGGCCAATATTGCATGTAAACTGGTCAGATATTTGAGCCAGAAACCATGTAATTGGTCCTTTCCAGGTGATGTCCAATTCTTTACTTTTTTTACTCGATTTTTGACCATCTCAGTTGTTATTTCTAATACTTGCATTTGTTTGTTACCAATGCTTTTCTCAAAGTCATGTATCCACTTTGCTTCCTTATTGTAGTCCTTTGCATTTTCCCACAATCCTTTCCAGAATTCAGGTGTGGCCTGCTTTTCTGGTTTTTCACTTTATATATTATTATATTTTTATTATTATTATTATTGCATGGTTAATCTTTGGTGAGATTCACAGCCTTTGGGGCTGGTTGGTAGCTCAACAGCTCGAGTCCTAACCAAGGACCTAGGAACTGTTAAGGTAACGTCGAAGGATATAAGCTGTTCCAAGTAGGGCGGTTTTTTGTAGAATCAGAATATTCTCTGCCAGAAATCAAATGTACCAAAATGAATAAATAAATCACACTATGTTGGGAGGGGAGTTGTGCATCCTTCATGGTTGAAAGGCCGAGGTGAGACATGGTGACTCTCCGAGGACGTTCATAACTCTGGAAAGCTTCAGTTGTGATGCTTGGGGAGGATTTAGACCAATCTGCATCTTTTGTTTTATGCCCCTAAAGGGGGCAAAAGTCCATCCCAAAAGGGCCCTTACGGGCGTAACTAAATACAAGCCAATTAAATTCCAGCTTTGTTTGAGACGTCGGCCGGAGACATTTTGGAAATGGAAGGAGTCAAGGGCAAATCAAGTCAAGATCAAAATATAATGACTCACCCCTGCCGCAAATCTTACAAAACTTGTCATTTAATCAGGAGTGCTATTTTAATTTTTTGCCCTTTTATTCGGAACCCAAATTGGTGGGAAGAAAAAGTCTTAACAGTCTTCCCCCCCCCCAAAATTGCTCAATTCTGTTTTTTCTTCTTCTCCTATACCGTTTATTCTTGTAGAAAAAAAAGGGACTGGCAGAATCGAAGGGGCAAGGGTGACATGGAGGGGTGGCATTGTTTGCCCTCTCCATTGAAATCCAATGATTGCACAATAAAATACTGGGTTGGACATCCAAGAATTAGATTCACACAACATGACAGATTAGCAGGGATTTGTCTGCCGTTTGTCATATTAATGGAACCCAGTTTTTCTCTTAGGCTGCTCCTGGCAGAGTTAAGCCATCAGGGAAACCAAGTGAAGTTGGGATGGCAGAGACAGGGGAGTGGCCATCTGAACAGCATTAGTATTTTGTTAAGGATTACTATTACTATTATTATTATTATTATTATTATTATTATTATTATTATTATTATTATTATTATTATTATTATTATTATTATTATACGATTGTATCACAACGGCCAGTTGTTTCGCCGAATTTGGCATTGATTACTAGGCGGGCCCCACCCAGGGGCCTAGGACGTCGTAACGTATTTTCGTAATATGTGTGCGGATCCAAGCAGTGCGGCCTTTTGCATTTGACTGATGGTGATTTTGTCAAGTTTTAACTGTTTTAAATGTAATTCCAGTGCTTTTGGAATAGCACCCAGTGTGCCGATTACCACTGGAATTACCACTGCTGGTTTGTGCCATAATCGTTGGATTTCAATTTTTAAGTCCTGGTATTTCGTGACTTTTTCATGTTCTTTCTCCTCGACCCTGCTATCACCTGGTATTGCGATGTCTATGATTGTAACCTTATTTTTCCCAACCAGTGTGATGTCTGGTGTGTTATGCGCCAGTATTTTGTCCGTTTGTATACGAAAATCCCACAGGATCTTGACCATCTGATTTTCAGTGACTTTTTCAGGCTTATGTTCCCACCAGTTTGTATTATTATTATTATTATTATTATTATTATTATTATTATTATTATTATTATTATTATTATTATTATTACTATTATTTCTATTATTACCTAGGACTGGTAAAAACATAACAGTTTTAGGATCTAACCAAGAACCTAAGAGCTGTTAAAATAACGTTGAAGTACCTTATATAGGCATTTCCGAGTAAGATGGGCTTTTGCAAAGTCAAAATATTCAGGCCTAATAAGAACAACAATTCCATGTATCTAGGCAGCCCTTTAGATATTGCTCCTATTACTATCTAATATTACTATTTTCCAAAGCACCTGAGGGCAGGACAAGAAGCAATGGGTGGAAACTAATCAAGGAGAGAAGCAACTTAAAACTAAGGAGAAATTTCCTGACAGAACAATTAATCAGTGGAACAATTTGCCTCCAGAAGTTGTGAATGCTCCAACACTGGAAGTTTTTCAGAAGATGTTGGATAACCAGTTGTCTGAAGTGGTGTAGGTTTTCCTGCCTATGCAGGAGGTTGGACTAGAAGACCTCCAAGGTCCCTTCCAACTCTGTTATTCTGTTCTATTCTATTTCTTATTCTTATTCTATTCTATTCTTCATTATTCTATTCTATACTATTCTATTCTATTATCATTAGGTTGTTGTTGTGGTGGTTGTTGTTATAGTATAATTATAGAAACAACAACCAAGCAAAACTTGGCTTTAAATGTATCATATTATTATTATGTAGTTAATCTTTGGTGAGATTCACAGCCTTTGGGGCTGGTTGGTAGCTCAACAGCTCGAGTCCTAACCAAGGACCCTAGGAACTGTTAAGGTAACGTCGGAGGATATAAGTTGTTCCAAGTAGGGTGGATTTTTGTAGAGTCAGAATGTTCAAGTCAGGTAAATTTAGAATTTCCAAATAGCGAGGTAGCCCTTTAGGTATTGCTCCAAGGGCTCCAATTACAATTGAGACAACACATGGTTTCTTCTTCCACAGTCGCTCAACCTCAATTTGCAAGTCCCGGTATTTTGTGATTTTTTCCTTGCTGTATTTATCTTCAATTCGTGCATCACCAAGTATTGCAATGTCAATGAACCATACTATTTTCTTTTCAACTATTGTTATGTCAGGTGTGTTGTAGGCCAAGTTCCTGTCAGTCTGGATTCTGAAGTCCCACAAGATCTTGCCTTTCTCATTCTCTAAAACCTTCTCAACCTGATGGTCTCAGTGGTTTTTGCTGTACTCAAATCCAAACTTTTGGCACAATTTCCAGTGAATGATCTTAGCAACGCGGTCATGGCGTTGTAGGTAGTCAGTTTGTGAAATTTTGCTGCACCCGCTGATCAAGTGGTCGACTGTCTCATCTTTCTCATTACAGAGGCGACATTTGCTGTTGGTGGTAACATGCTGAATTTTTGCCTTCGTGCAGCTTGTGGCTAAGGCTTGTTCTTGAGCTGCCAAAATAAAGCCTTCTGTTTCTTTTTTCAGTCCTCCTGATCTTAACCAGTTCCAAGTTAGCTTTTGGTCAGCTTTGCCTTCAATACTTTTCAAGCATTGGCCGTGCATAGCTTTGCTTTTCCAATTTTCAGCTCGCTTCTCTATTATTATTATTATTATTATTATTATTATTATTATTATTATTATTGCATAATTATTACAAAAGAAACAACCCATAGTAAGCAGAAATATGCATCTTTTACTTGCTAAGCAAAACTTGTCTTTAAATATCTTGCAAATGGATTATTTCACTTGCTTAGCAAGAGTGTTCTTAATATCATGCAGATGAATTATTAACAGTTCAGTTGATTGGCACCAAGTCACCCACCTGGTTTCCATGGCTAAGGCGTGACTAGAATTCACTGTCACCTAGTGATTGGCCAAAGGTCACCCAGCTGGCTTTCGTGCCTAGAACTCACCTGGTGCCTTAGAGACCAAGCAGGATAATAATAAGAAAACAGGGAAAAGGAAAGTTGTAAGTGAAGTATCTACTCCAACTAAAGAGCTCTCCATAAAATATTTGGTCAAACATTCTGGTGTTCTGATTAGTGCCCAACAAGGCAGAGGAGAGGTCGTCACAAAAACAGCCATCTCCATTAATGCTCAACCTCCTGTGTGTTTCCCAAAACCACCGGTATACGTATAATTTAAAGGCAGGGAAGCATCTGCAAAAAAACAATAAAGAGCCTTCCGTTTTTTAAAAAAAACAACAACACACACAACCTAAAACGAAAGCACGAAATAGCTTCCGTCCCAAAAGAAGCCATTAACACAAGCCAGCAATTCTTTCCTGCAATTGACGGGTAGCTATCCAGGTGAATGATAATAATTTTGCAGCTCTGGAAAAATGTGGCCGGCTGATGCCAAGCGGTTTTCCGTATCCGTTCCCCCCCCACCTTCCCTCTTGCTTGCTCTGAGTTTTAGTCCATTGTGTGAATGGCGCCCATGTTTCTGCACTCCTTTAAGTAGCTTAAATTAATTCCACTCGTCTTTTTTTTTCTTTTCTTTTTTCTTTAACAGCTTCATTGATGGGCGGGGGGGGGGAGAGAGAAGATGGCTCAGCTGTTGCCTCCCTTCAAACAGTTGGGAGAGGAATGGAAAACTCACCCTCTGCTATAAATCAACTCGAAATTGATCTGTAAATCTGGAGAGTTATTTTCTCAATCTTGGTTAAAATTGCACTAAAGTACTTTCCAAACTTAAATGCTGTTACACAATTTCCTGGGCACATCTTCAGGATCTGCAGGATCAACAGTGGGGAGAGCCCCCAAGATAACAGCAATTTTTGAATACAATTACTGTCTGGATGGCGTTTTTTGTTTTTTTAAAAAGCCCATGGGTTTGGGACGATTGTGGTTTTATGCCCGGGTTCAGGAGGAATCTCTGGGCAGGTTTGAAAATGCATTGATTTGGGAAGGGAGGGAGGGAGGGAAGGGAAGGAAGAGGGAGGGGTGAGGACAGGAGGAAGGAAAGATAGGGAGGAAGGGAGGGAAGGGAGGGAGGAGGGGGGAAAGAAGGAAGGAGGAGGGAAGGGATGAAGGATAAAAGGAAGGAAGCAGGGAAGAGATGAGGAAGGAAGGAAGGAGGGGGAAGGAAGGAAGGAGGGGGAAAGGACAAGAAAGGAAGGAGAAGGAGGGAAGGAAGGAAGGACAAAGAAAGGAGGGAAGGAGGGAAGGGACGAGGAAGGGAGGGGGGAAAGGGAAAAAAAGGAAAGTAAGAGAGGAAGGGACGAGGAAGGGAGGAAGGAAAGGAAAGGAAGAGGGGGAGGAAGGAAAGCTGAGGGAGGAAGAGAAGGAAGGGGACAGAAAGGAAGGAAGGAGGAGAGGAGGGAAGAGAAGAGCGGAGGAGGAGAGGAGGGAAGGGAAGGAAGGAGGGAGGGATAAAGGGAAGGACGGAGGGAAGGGATGAGGAAGGGAGGGAGGGGGAAGGAAGAAAGGGCAGAAAGTAAGGGAGGAAGGAAGGAAGGGACGAGGAAGGGAGGGGAGAAGGAATGAAAAGGAAAGTAAGAGAGGAAGGTACGAGGAAGGGTGGAAGGAAAGGAAAGGAAGAAGGGGGAGTGCAGGGGGAGGAAAGATGAGGGAGGATGGGCAGAAAGGAAGGAAGGAAGGAGGAGGGAAGGAAGGAGGGATAAAGGAAAGGAAGGATGGGACGAAGGGAGCGAGGGCGAGAGGGAGGGAGGAAAATTGGAGAGGGAGGGGAAGGAGACCCAGAGGGAAAGGGGGACTTCCTTCCCTTGTCACTTTGCCCATTTCCCAGCCACTTTTGCCATCTGATTTTCATAAGATAATTGGGTGCGTCAATTCCATCAGCTTTGTCTGGTCAGTTGCAGGGGGTTGGCAGGAATCCCATTGTGGCCAATGCCCCTCCCCTCCCTGAACAGCCTTCATTTGAAAGCGGATCTTACTGCCAATGAACTTTAAAAGGGGAGGAATGGGGAGGGGTCCTGCGCTTGTGGGAATCGGCACATCAGTTGGCCTCCCTCCCTAAGGTTTTGGGGGAATAAACTTAGAAAGGAAGTGCAAACTTTAACCCAAATTTAAAAAGTGAGAGTCAGGTGACAACGCTTAGTGCTTGGGAGGGGTGAAGAGCGCAAGACCGAAAAAAGCTCAGGCACAAACCTGTCAAAGAATGACAGATCTCTCCCGCCTTCGGTGTCGGGGGAAGGAAAAAAGATTGTGGCCCGATCAAGGTTTGATTTCCCCAGGAAAGAAACGCTTGGGTCCTTCCTGGCCTTCCCCACACAATGCAGGCCGGTAGTCCTCGACCTATGACCGCAACTGAGCCCACAATTTCTGTTGCTAAGTGAAACATTTGTTAAGTGAATTTTGCCCCCTTTTATTACCTTTCTTGCCACATCTGTTAAGTTAATCATTGTGCCACCATAGCAATGGGATAGGATAGGAATAGGAATAGAATGATAAATATGGAATAGAATAGAACAGAATAGAAAATACAGAAGGAATAGAATAGAATAGAACCTAAAATGAATGGAATGGAATGGAAGAGAATAGAAAATTCAGAATGAATAGAATGGAATGGAATAGAATAGAATATACAGTATGAATAGAATAGAATAGAATAGAATAAAAAATACAGAATGAATGGAATAGAATAGAATAGAATATACAGAATGAATAGAATAGAATAGAACAGAATAGAGAATACAGAATCCGGGGAGAGGGGGCGGTCTAGAAATCTAATTAAATAAATAAATAAATTAAATAAATAAGAATGAATAGAATAGAATAGAACCTAAAATGAATGGAATAGAATGGAATAGAAAATACAGAATGAATGGAATGGAATGGAATAGAATAGAATAGAATAGAATAGAATATACAGAATGAATAGAATAGAATAGAATAGAACAGAATAGAGAATACAGAATGAATAGAATAGAATAGAACCTAAAATGAATGGAATAGAATGGAATAGAAAATACAGAATGAATGGAATGGAATGGAATTCTTTATTGGCCAAGTGTGACTGGACACACAAGGTATGTGTCTCCTGTGCATAAGCTCTCAGTGTACATACAAACAACAAAGTCAAGGATCATGAATCATAAGAATTGACTAAAACAAATCAAGTGAAATCTAAAAGGGAACGATGGGGTGCAAAGTCTCCCACTCTGTTGCAGAAGCCACGGGGTGACTCGGGGTGGGGTGGGGGGGAGACGACGCCATTCTTATCAGCCCAAGCAGGGTGTTGCAGGGTTGTTGCAGGAAAGAAAGAAGGAAGGAAGGAAGGAATGGAAAAAAAAAGAAGGAACATTTTTCCATTTTCTGCAATGGCACAAAACAAAGCCCCTAGCTCCCCAACCAAGCTGGGTCCCCACAACAAGCGGAGCCATCCCAAAAGAAACTCAAAAGACAAGAAGCAGTGGATGGAAACTCAGCAGGGAGAGAAGCAACCTGGAACTGAGGAGTAACTTCCTGACAGCCAGGACGATTCACCAGTGGAACTGCTTGCCACCAGAAGTTGTGGGTGCTCCAACACTGGAAGCTTTTAAGAAGAGACTGGGCAACCATTTTGTCTGGAATGTTACAGGATCTCCTGCTTGAGACGGGGGTTGGACTAGAAGACCTTCGAGGTCCCCTTTGAGTCAAGGAGTTCAGCCAAGCTTTCAAATTCCTCCGGATTCTTACACCGACAAAACTCTTGCAGTAAGCAAGTTGCAACACAACCCTGGAAGACGGGTGACAAGTGGATTGAATTTGGAAGGACGCAATTTCCTCAGTGATGGATCTCACCAGGCATTCGGAAACACGAAAATGGGATTTCCTCTCAGCTTTCCCCCCCCAAAAAAACCCATTAAAAGCCAGGCAGGTTTTAGCTCCGATACAGCATGAAAATAAGGAATAAACTGGCCATTCCTGCTCGCTTAAACTCTGTGTTTGCACAGTGACCCCCTCAACTAAAGCCAGTTACGCAGCCCGTTGCATTAACCCTCTTCCTCACTAAATATTAACCAAAATCAAATTGGCCACGTTGGCCAATGGAGCTGGGGGCTTTTGGGTTTTGCTTGACACAGTTAAATGCGCCGAGCAAAGAAACACACAAGGCGAAATTCCCCCGTGCAATTATATATTTTAAAAGATCCATGCCCGTTTTTTTGGCCATCAAGGGTTTAATACGACAGCGTTCAGGTGCTTTTGGCTAATTGTTGTCTTGCAGCCCGATGTATTTCGTATTTATTTTCATTCAAGAGCGCTGACAGCGAGGCTTTTAATGGCTGGTGGGGAAAGAATCCCCCCCCCCGCATCCACGGTGATAGATGGAAAGACAGGAGGTTAGTTTTAAAAATCAATTATTCAATTACTGTTTGTAAACACCCTTTTATTCAAGGGCTGTCAAGCCAGTGTTTCAGCTGTGTCTAGGTATGTGTGCTGCGTGTGTTACTATGGAAGCATTTTTAGCATGAATGAAAAGGCTGATTAACAGAGCTGGAAGGGACCTTGTAGGTCATCTAGTCCAACCCCCTACCGAGGCAGGAGACTCTACACCATTTCTGACAGAGGGCAGTCCAGTCTCTTCTTGAAAGCCTCCAGGGATGAAGCTCCCACAACTTCCGAAGGCAACTTCTGTTCCATGGGTTGATTGTTCTCACTGTCAGGAAATTCCTCCTTATTTCCAGGTTGAATCTCTCCTTGGTCAGTTTCCATCCATTCTTCCTTGTCTGGCCTTCAAAGGTGCTTTGGAGAATAGCTTGACCCCCTTCCTCCTCTCTGTGGCAGCCCCTCAAATATTGGAAGATGCTCTCCTGTCTCCCCTGGTCCTTCTCTTCCCTAGACTAGCCAGGCCCAGTTCCTGCAACCGTTCATCGTAGGTTTTAGCCTCCAGTCCCCTCATCATCCTGGTTGCTCTTCTCTGCACTCTTTCTAGAGTCTCAATATCCTTTACAGATTAACAGAGTTGGAAGGGACCTTATAGATCATCGAGTCCAACCCTCTGCCCAAGCAGGAGACCCTACACCATTTCTGACAGAGGGTAGTCCAGTCTCTTCTTGAAAGCCTCCCGGGATGAAGCTCCCACAACTTCCAAAGGCAACTTCTGTTCCATGGATTGATTCTTCTCACTGTCAGAGTATTTCTCCTTATTTCCAGGTTGAATCTCTCCTTGATCAGTTTCCATCCATTGTTCCTTCTCTGGCCTTCAGGGGCTTTAGCTGGTTTTCTTAAAGGAAAGGTAAGATGCAATTTTGTTATAAAAGAAAGGATGGAACTAATAGAGACACTGCCAACTGTCCAGTTGGTAAATCCAAAAAAAGAAACCCCTGGGACATTATTTTTAACCAAGAGCATAAAACTTTATTGAATAAACCACACTGGCACAGAAGAAGGGAAACCAGCTCTGGGCTTTTGCCTGGTGATGAAAACATGAAAAACTTTTGCAGAAATTGGGTCTGGCTAGTCTAGAGAAAAGAAGCATTAGGGGTGACATGATAGCAGTCTTCCAGTATTGGAGGGTCTGCCACAAAGAAGAGGGGGTCATATTATTTTTTAAAGAACCAGAAGGCAGGAGGAGGAGAAGCAATGGATGGAAACTAAACAAGGAGAGAAGCAACCTGGAATGAAGGAGAAATTTCCTGACAGTGAGAACAATTAACCAGTGGAACAGCTTGCCACTAGAAGTTGTGGGTGCTTCATCACTGGAGGTTTTTAAGAAGAGACTGGACAGCCACCTGTCTGAAATGTTATAGGGTCCCCTGGTTGAGAAGAAGTTGGACTAGAAGGCCGTCAAGGTCCCTTCCCGCTCTATTCTGCTTGATTGATTGATGAATGTTAGGATATATTATGCAGGAAGGATCAACCAAACGTCTGAAATTGACCACTTTAGATTTGGAAAGGGAGCAGAGAAGGCTGTGGCAAAATGTTGTGGCACACCAGCAGCCAGCAGAGCTGGCAGCAGAGTCAGAGAATGAGGAGGGTTGGGGAGGAACATGGACCAGTCCTGGAGTCTGGGGAAGGCTCTGAGGAGGGCTCTGTGTTGGAGGCAGAGAGGGGGCCAGGGCCGTATGCCAGTTATCAGCTGCCTTCAGAGTCAGACATCAGTGAGACAGACGAACAGCTGGAGCCTGTTCCCAGTGTGCGCATGCGCAGAGTTGCCAGATGAAGGGAAGAGCTAAAGAACAGGGGTCGACTTGGGAGTGAGGCCACAGGTGGACGATGAATGGCCCCTCCCAAAAGAAATAAAAGAGGAGCGAAAGGGGAGAGGGCTTTTGCAGGAAACAATTCGTTCATTTGTTAGATTCCTTTCAGGAGTGTGAAGATCTGTCCGTGAATCTCAGAGACTCTGTGCCAAGTCTGTCCTTGCAAAAGCACCTCATTTGGGAAAATATTGACATGGCCGCTTTCCAAGATAGATAAGGTCTGTAGTCATAAATACACCTTTGAAAGACTGTTTGCCAGGCCTTGGCTGAATGCGAATGAGAGGAATTCACATTCGTTTAATAAAAGGGGGTTTGTCGGGACCAGGACTCTGCCTCGGGCTTTTTGGGGAAGCCTGGATCAGAACACCAAAAGAGGGTGGGCTTCCAGGAGATTGATGGAGAAGAACAGCCTGGCGTTTTGAGAAGCCTGGGTGAAATGGGCCAGGAAGGAAGGAATGATGATCCTAGGCACCTATGCGCATACAAGCTGGAGGAATTCATGGCTTGGAAGCAGAGCACTGCAGGAGGACACAGGTGCATCCTCACCGCAAAGCTGAGCACCAGGCAGCAGCAGAGGGCAGATGCTAGAAGGGTCAAGAACCCCTCGTCTCAAAGATGCAGGAAGTCCTTTTTCCTCTCTCCTCAGCTCTGGTAGGACCACCCCAGGAGGATTCGGTGGACAGCAAGGAAGATGACACAGGGATACAAGGACCTGCCCTTCAAGGACAGGCTGGAAGAACCGGGAGTCTTCATGCTGGAGGTCAGAAGATGTGACGGCCATCCATCAGGGAAGACGATGGCCAAGAAGGAAGACAATCAAGGAAAACCGAAATAAAACATAGAATAGCACTAGCACTTAAGACTTATATACTGCTTCTTCGGCCCTCTCTAAACAGTTTTCAGAGTCAGCCTCTTGCCACCAACAATCTGGGTCCTCATTTTATCGACCTCGGACGGACGGAAGGCTGAGTCAACCTTGAGCCAGTCAGGATCGAACTGCTGGCAATGGGCAGAGTTAGCCTGCAGTTCTGCATTCCAACCTCAAAGTGTGAGAGGGACACGCACTAGGAGAGCCAGTCCGGCTTGGACGTCGCCTGGATTAACAAGATCGGCATCGGAGGTTGGGGAACCAGGACAATCTCAGATGGAGCTGGTAGGACGTAGATCAGAGTTTCCCAAACTCTGCGGCTTTCTGGACTGGCTTGTGGGGGTGGGGTATAGGTCTGCGTGAGCAGTGGGCAACCCCATGCGCCTACGCAGCTCCATTTGTGCGAGCACGTAGATTTATGAGCTTGCCAGCTGTTTGTGCATGAAAGCCCTCACCTGTCACTTCTGCAGCCCAGTTCTGATGGATTCGGGCTGTAATGGGCTGCAGACCGCTGGTGTGTAGATCAAAAAAAGGACTTTACATTGGCTCAGAGGCATGGTTGGCGTTTCGAAGCCCAGCTCCCGTTATGACAATGCCAAGTGTTTCTCTTCTCGTTTTCATTGTCCGCTCTGCTTTGCAACATCTGGCAGCTTTAGTCAGGCAACTGGGTAAAGTTAGATAATTCAAGATGCCAGGCTTAGGCACTCACGCCTGGTAAACATTTGAAATGCACCAAAAGTTTGGATTTGAAATGTTCAGAAAAGGTTCCAGCAAAAAAATAAGGAAGAAGACAAACAACCCATTAAAAATAAGTGTTTCCAACGGCAAACCGAGTATTTTGAATGCAGGGGAAATGTTCCCACACCTTGATTAGACGCCCACGTAGAATCCAAGAACATATGAGTTGGAAGAGACCTTAGAGGTCATCTAGTCCAAGCTATTGTGAAATGCTAACATTCATTAAATGTCTCTCACTGGCTAAGCAACTAGTCCTCATTTGGAAGCCTCTAGTGCTGGAGGAAGAACAGGATTGAACCTCTAGGGCAGAGGCCTACGAACTTGGCAACTTTAAGATTTGTGGACTTCAACTCCCAGAATTCCCCAGCCAACAAACTTGGTGACTTTAAGACTTGGGGACTTCAATTTCCCAAAGTTCTCCAGTCAGCAAATTTGGTGACTTGTGAAGAGAGAGAGAGAGAAAGAGAGACAGAGAGAGAGGGAGACAGGGAGAGAGGGAGACAGAGACAGAGAGAGTCACAGAGACAAAAAGAGACACAGAGAGAAAGAGACACAGAGAGAGACAGAGAAAGACACACACAGAGAGAAAGAGACAGAGAGAAAGAGACAGAGACAAAGAGACAGAGAGAGAGACACACACAGAGAAAGACACACAGAGAGACACAGAGAGAAAGAGACAGACAGAGAGAGACAGAGAGAGACAGAGAGACACACACAAAGAGACAGAGAGAAAGAGACAGAGATACACAGAAAGAGACACACAGAGACAGAGATTGAGAAAGAGAGAGAGACAGAGATACACAGAAAGAGACACACAGAGACAGAGATTGAGAAAGAGAGAGAGACAGAGATACACAGAGAGAGATATACACAGAGAAAGACAGAGAGACAGAGAGATAGAGGTAGAGACACACACAGAGAAAGAGACACAGAGAGACAGACAAAGAGACAGCGAGACAGATTGAGAAAGAGACACAGACAGAAAGAGAGAAAGAGAGACAGAGAAAGACAGAGAGAGAGAGAGAGAGAGAGACAGAGAAAGAGAGAGAGAGAGACAGGCAGACAGACAGAGAGACAGACAGAGAGAAAGAGACACAGAGACAGATTGAGAAAGAGACAGAGAGAGACAGAGAAAGAGAAAGAGACACAGAGACACACAGAGGGAGACAGAGAGAAAGAAACAGAGAGAGACACAGAGAGAAAGACACACAGAGTGACAGAGATTGAGAAAGAGACACACAGAGAGAGAGAGAGAGAGAGAGAGAAAGAGAGAGATCTTTACATGCAGTTTTTTTGAAAAGAATGTAAAAGTAATATGAAGTAAAGAATCAAAAAGAAATCAAAGAGAACTGCGAAAGCGGGTAAAATTAAAAGGAAAGTAGAAAAGAAAGAAAAAAATACACAAAGAAATAGCGTCCAATTTTCTTTACATCAGTTATAAATACAACTACAGATTTTCCTCTTACTCAATATTTAGGGCATAACCTTCTTCTTTCTACAGCCCATCCTGTCTAATCTTCAAAACCATAAATCACACATTCATTTTTTTCTCCGCTTGATGCAAAAATGTCTATCAGGCCTTGCCAGTCAGCAAAAGAAAGACGATATTGTCTTTTCTCCAATCCCAGCAGCCAATTCAGCCATCTCAGCATTTCACCAACCAATAAAGGAGAATATTTGTACTTCGGCATTGACATGAGGGGGTCCTGGATGCTCCCTGAGCTTGCCAGTTTTCTTGCAGATGTTTCATGACCAAACTAGGCAACACCATCAGTATTATCTGTGCATGTGGATCCCACAGTTCCACCCTGAATTACAAATGCTCTCTTCTATCCAAGATTGGGTGCACTTTGCCGCCTGCAAAAACCTGCTCTCATGTTCCAGCAGGCTTTGAATGCTTAGCGCTTTGCTGGCATCTCCCATGAATTGTTAGGGGGAAAGGGGGAGATAGAGGGAATAGGAATTGGCATGCAGAGAGTAGGGATGAGTTAAAGAGGAGGGGTGTCATGTTTGATGGAATCTGTTTTTCACTGATGATGATGCTACTTACTTTGGGTAATGAAACATCTGCAAGGAAGCCACCAACCTCAGAGAGCATCAAGGGCCCCTCTCTCTTGAACATCCTCCTGCCAAATTGAACCCAAAATTGACGGACCCTTGCTAATTTGAAAAGCCCCTCTTGCATTCCACCTTTCCCTTGATAAGATGCATTTTAGTTCATACGTTTTGTCATAAACCCTGTTTACAGAGGCCGGAGTTTTGAGGGTTAAAGTTCCCCTTGCATATATGTGCTAGTCGTTCCCGACTCTAGGGGGCGGTGGTCATCTCTGTTTCAAAGCCAAAGAGCCAGCGCTGTCCGAAGACGTCTCCGTGGTCATGTGGCCGGCATGACTCAACGCCAAAGGTGCACGGAATGCTCTTCCCTTCCCACCCAAAGGTGGCTCCTATTTTCCTACTTGCATTTTTTACCTGCTTTCGAACTGTTATAGGTTGGCAGAAGCTGGGGCAAGGAACAGGAGCTCACTCCATTACGCGGTGCTAGGGATTCGAACCGCCAAACTGCCGATCTTTCTGATCGACAAGCTCAGGGTCTTAGCCCCTGAGCCACCCTAAAGGTTAAACCGCTCTCTTCTTCAGTGAGAAGAAAACAGGCCATTTTAAAAGTCAAAATAAAGGTATCTCCTCTGTAGACCTGCGCATAGCCAGACAAAGCCACAAATGCCCGCAAAATAATATTAATGAAAGCAGCTGAATATGATTAAAAAGCCACATCGGCCTCCACCAGATCCCCCGAAAGAACTCAATAGGGATCAAAATGCCAAATCCAGGCTAAACATCTGCTGACTAGGCAAGCAACCAGAAGACTTCCATGATAGACACATAAATGTATAATAATTTAAGGATGTGCTCCCCCCAATCCTCTCCACCACCAATTTGATAGGTTTTGGGGGTGTAGGACCACAGTCCCTATCCTCCCCAGCGATTGGTTGTGCTGGATAGGGATGGTGGCAAATGTAGTTCACACACACAGAGACCCCTAAAAAACTCCAATCTGCTAAGTGAGGATCAACAGAATAACAGGCTACAGAGTTTGAAGGGATCTTGGAGGTCTTCTAGTCCAACCCCCTGCACTAGCAGAAGACCCTAAAGGTAAAGGTTCCCCTCGCACATATGTGCTAGTCGTTCCTGACTCTAGGGGGCGCTGCTCATCTCCGTTTCAAAGGCGAAGAGCCAGCGCTGTCCGAAGACGTCTCAGTGGTCATGTGGCCGGCATGACTCAATGCCGAAGGTGAACGGAACGCTGTTCCCTTCCCACCAAAGGTGGTTCCTATTTTTATACTTGCATTTTTTACCTGCTTTCGAACTGCTAGGTTGGCAGAAGCTGGGAGAAGTCATGGGAAATCACTCCGTTACGGTGCACTCGGGATTCAAACTGCCCAACTGCCAACCTTTCTGATCGACCAGCTCAGCGTCTTAGAAGACCCTATACTATTTCAAACAAGTCGCTGTCCAATGTTTTCTTGAAAACCTCCAGTGATGGCGCACCCACAACTTCTGGTGGCAAGCTGTTCCACTGGCTAATTGTCCTCACTGATAGGAAGTTTCTCCTTAATTCCAAGTTGCTTCTCTCCTTGATTAGTTTCCATCCATTGTTTCTTGTTCTGCCTTCTGGTTCCTTTGAAGATAGGTTGACCCCCCCCCTTCTTCTTTGGGGCTGCCCCTCAGATATTGGGACACAGCTAAATATGCGGGATTGATTCTGGAAGGGTTAAACCTTTTCCAATTCAGAGGATGCCAAGGGGTCTCTGGCCCTGCAGCAGAAGCTCAGCATTATCGATCATTCCCACCTCAAAGGCACCCAGGGCTCAGGCGGCTGCTAGGATGAAGCGCCTGGACTAAGCTCCAGCTTCCCAAATCAGGTTGATGAGAGTTTCTCCCTCCCTCCGTCCGTCTCTCTCTCTCTCTGTCTCTTTGTCTGTCTGTCTCTCTCTGCCCCCTCTGTGTGTGTGTGTGTGTCTGTCTGTCTCTCTCTCGTTCTGTCTCTGTCTATCTCTCCCCCTCTCTCCCCTCTCTCTGTCTCTCCCCCTCTCTGTCTGTCTCTGTCTGTCTCTATCTCTCTGTCTGCCTGTCTCTCTCCCTCTCTCTCTCTCTCTGTCTCTCTCCCCCTCCCTCCCTCTCTCTCTCTCTCTGTCTCTCTCCCCCTCCCTCCCTCCCTCTCTCTCTCTCTGTGTCTCTGTCTCTCTCTCCCCCTCCCTCCCTCCCTCTCTCTCTCTCTGTGTCTGTCTCTCTCTCCCCCTCCCTCCCTCCCTCCCTCTCTCTCTCTGTCTCTGTCTCTCTCCCCCTCCCTCTCTGTGTCTCTCTCTCCCCCTCCCTCTCTCTCTCTCTCTCTCTGTGTCTCTGTCTCTCTCCCCCTCCCTCCCTCTCTCTCTGTGTCTCTGTCTCTCTCCCCCTCCCTCTCTCTCTGTGTCTCTCTCTCCCCCTCCCTCTCTCTCTCTCTCTCTCTCTCTGTGTCTCTGTCTCTCTCCCCCTCCCTCCCTCTCTCTCTCTCTGTGTCTCTCCCCCTCCCTCCCCTCTCTCTGTCTGTGTGTCTCTCTGCCTCTCTCCCCCCTCTGTCTTTGTCTCTCTGTCTCTCTGTCTGTCTCTCTCACACTCTCTCTGTCTCTGTCTCTCTCTCCCCCTCACCCCTCTCTCTCTGTGTCTGTGCCTCTGTCTCTCTGTCTCTCTCTCTCCCCTCTCTCTCTGCCTTTGTCTCTCTGTCTGTGTCTGTCTTTCTCTCACTCTCTCTCTGTCTCTGTCTCTCTTTCTTCCTCTCTCTCTGTGTCTGTCTCTCTCTCTGTGTCTCCCCCTCTCTCTCCCCCCTCTCTCTCTCTCCCCCCTCCCCCTCTCTCTGTCTGTCTCCGTCTCTCTCTCCATCTGTGTGTCTCTCTCCCTCTCTCCCCAGTCACTGCATTTTACATCCCTAATGAGAATAATTTGATTGTTTTGAAATGCATTAATTTTTTTTCCTTTAAGAAGTTGAATTACTGCAAACATCTGACAATGTAATGAAGTGATTATGCGGGTGGGTGGGCGATGCCGGAGCTGCTATCTTTGCCTGTTTCCCCAGCGGAGGGAAAGCATCACGGCAGCTGGTCCCTGCTTCAGCGTGCCCTTCCTCCTCCTCCTCCTCTTCCTCCTCCCCTTCTCCTCCTCCACCCCTCTTCCTCCTATTTTCCTCCTCCTCTTTCTCTTCCTCCTCCTATTCTTCTTATCCGCTTCCTTCTCCTCCTCCTTTTCTCCTTCACCCTTCTTCCTCCTATTTTTATCCTCTTCTTCTTCCTTCTCCTTCTCTTCCTCCTCTTCCTCCTCCACCTCTCTTCCTCCTATTTTCCCTCCTCCTCCTCCTCCCACTGATGATGTTACCTAGTTAGGGTAATGAAACATCTGCAAGAAAACAACCAAGCTCAGAGAGCACCAAGGACCCCACAGTCGTCCTCCTCCTTTTAATTCCTATAAAAGGAAATACGGATAATACTAACTTAGCTGAAAGGAAAGAATGCAAGGAAGCTTTTTTTTTTTCCTTGTTAGCCACCAGCAAATCCACCAGGCACAAGTGACAACTGCAGAAGATGGAGCCTCCCTCTTCAGGTGCAGTCTGCCAGTTTTTGAGGTGGGGTGGGGTGGAGAGGAACAGTTGCCTTTGCACCCCTCCTGCCATACCTCCTGATCCCGAGAAGGAGTCCTGCATTGCAATGGACCTTTGTGGTGAAGCCGGAGCATGTTGATGTAATTCTGCAGAGATGCATGTTTTCATATATATTTTTTTAAAAATGGGAAAATTAGATGGTGCTGCACTGATGGACAGTTTACGTGAGGGATGCTGAATAATGGTTTCTTCCCGTGGTTGCAAACATGGGGGGGGGATTTAGCCTCTCTTGTCAAAGGATAGGAAACGGGGAGCCATCCTCGTATCTCTGCTTTAGGGGAAAGGGGCCGTCTGATAAATGGTGAACAGGGTTTAATATTAGAGTAGAATAGAATAGAGTAAGTGAATTCTGAATTGAATAGAAATAGAAAAGAATAGGAATAGAATAGAATTAGAATAGAAATAGAATAGAATAAAGTGAATTCTGAATAGAATAGAAATAGAAATAGAATAGAAATAGAATAGAATAGAGTAAGTGAATTCTGAATAGAATAGAAATAGAATAGAATAGAAATAGAATAGAATAGAAATAGAATAGAAATAGAATAGAATAAGTGAATTCTGAATTGAATAGAATAGAAAAGAATAGGAATAGAATAGAATTAGAATAGAAATAGAATAGAATAAAGTGAATTCTGAATAGAATAGAAATAGAAATAGAATAGAATAGAAAAAGAATATAATAGAGTAAGTGAATTCTGAATAGAAATAGAATAGAATAGAAATAGAATAGAATAGAAATAGAATAGAATAAGTGAATTCTGAATAGAATAGAATAGAAAAGAATAGGAATAGAATAGAATTAGAATAGAAATAGAATAGAATAGAACAGAATAAAGTGAATTCTGAATAGAATAGAAATAGAAATAGAAATAGAATAGAATAGGAATAGAATAGAATAGAGTAAGTGAATTCTGAATAGAATAGAAATAGAATAGAATAGAAATAGAATAGAATAGAAATAGAATAGAATAAGTGAATTCTGAATTGAATAGAAATAGAAAAGAATAGGAATAGAATAGAATTAGAATAGAAATAGAATAGAACAGAATAAAGTGAATTCTGAATAGAATAGAAATAGAAATAGAATAGAATAGAAATAGAATAGAATAAAGTGAATTCTGAATAGAATAGAAATAGAATAGAATAGAAATAGAATAGAAATAGAATAGAATAGAAATAGAATAGAATAGAAATAGAATAGTATAAGTGAATTCTGAATAGAATAGAATAGAATAGAAAAGAATAGGAATAGAATAGAATTAGAATAGAAATAGAATAGAACAGAATAAAGTGAATTCTGAATAGAATAGAAATAGAAATAGAATAGAATAGAAATAGAATAGAATAGAGTAAGTGAATTCTGAATAGAATAGGAATAGAATAGAATAGAATAGAACAGAATACAGTAAGTGAATTCTGAATAGAATAGAAATAGGAATAGAATAGAAATAGAATAGAATAAGTGAATTCTGAATAGAATAGAATATGAATAGAATAGAATTAGAATAGAAATAGAACAGAATAGAGTAAGTGAATTCTGAATAGAATAGAATAGAATTAGAATAGAATAGAACAGAATAAAGTGAATTCTGAATAGAATAGAAGTAGAAATAGAATAGAAATAGAATAGAATAGAATAAGTGAATTCTGAATAGAATAGAACATGAATAGAATATGAATAGAATAGAATTAGAATAGAAATAGAATAGAAATAGAATAGAAATAGAACAGAATAGAGTAAGTGAATTATGAATAGAATATTTTTATTTATTTATTTATTTATTTATTATTAGCGTTTATATACCGCCCCCTCTCCCGAAAGGGACTCGGGGAATAGAATAGGAATAGAATAGAATTAGAATAGAATAGAACAGAATAAAGTGAATTCTGAATAGAATAGAATAGAAATAGAATAGAATAGAAATAGAATAGAATAAGTGAATTCTGAATAGAATAGAATAGGAATAGAATAGAATTAGAATAGGAATAGAATAGAACAGAACAGAACAGAATAGAGTAAGTGAATTCTGAATAGAATAGAAATAGAATAGAATGAGTGAATTCTGAATAGAATAGAATAGAAATAGAATAGAATAAGTGAATTCTGAATAGAATAGAAATAGAATAGAATAGAATAGAACAGAATAGAGTAAGTGAATTCTGAATAGAATAGAAATAGAATAGAAATAGAATAGAAATAGAATAGAAATAGAATAGAAATAGAATAGAAATAGAATAGAAATAGAATAAGTGAATTCTGAATAGAATAGAAATAGAAACAGAATAGAATAGAAATAGAATAGAATAAAGTGAATTCTGAATAGAATAGAATAGAAATAGAATAGAATAGAACAGAATAGAGTAAGTGAATTCTGAATAGAATAGAAATAGAATAGAAATAGAATAGAAATAGAATAGAAATAGAATAGAAATAGAATAGAAATAGAATAGAAATAGAATAGAAATAGAATAGAAATAGAATAGAAATAGAATAGAAATAGAATAAGTGAATTCTGAATAGAATAGAAATAGAAACAGAATAGAATAGAAATAGAATAGAATAAAGTGAATTCTGAATAGAATAGAATAGACTAGGAATAGGAATAGGAATAGGAATAGAATAGAATTAGAATAGAAAAGAAACAGAATAGAATAGAATGAATTCTGAATTCCAAAATGACCTGAAAGCAGCCCAAAAAACAACCCAAAAATGGCCTGTTTTGGCCATTTTGGGGGCTGTTTTCTGGCGCTCTGCGCTCTGCCAAGATCACTGAAAACCGGAAAAGAAGCTGGTGACAGATTGTGCACCCAGAGAGAGGGCTCAGCGTGCCACCTCTGCCACACCTGCCATCGGTTTGCCATCATGGATCTAGACTGTTCTCTGCCTGCCACCCTGCCTTTTGACCAGAAATGCCAAGGCCTGGAGCTGACTTCCTTGCCCGAGACTTCATTCGCCCCCCGAATCTCAGCTCTTCAACTTAAATTATTCTCCAGCCTCTGCCACAGTTAATCAGGTTGCATTCAGACAACATACTAAGCTTGAGGATAGAATTGTGAAGTTGCCAGGGACTTGGAGGTCTTCTAGTCCACCCCCCTCCTGCCTGGGTTCAAATCCACTATATCTGCTCGGTCAATTTAAATCTTGCTTTCATTGTTGGTGTGTAACGTCTTGGGCCAGGCCAGATGATTTTATCTGTTTAGGTATTCTTAGGAATAGACGCGGTGGCTCAGAGGCTAAGATGCTGAGGTTGTCAATCAGAAGGTCGGCAGTTGGGCGGTTCGAATCCCTAGCACCGCATAAGGGAGTGAGCTCCCGTTCCTTGTCCCAGCTTCTGCCAGTTCGAAAGCAGGTAAAAAATGCAGGTAGAAAAACAGGAACCACCTTTGGTGGGAAGGGAACAGCGTTCCGTGCGCCTTCGGCGTTGAGTCCTGCTGGCCACATGACCACGGAGACGTCTTCGGACAGCGCTGGCTCTTCAGCTTTGAAACAGAGATGAGCAGCGCCCCCTAGAGCAGGAACGACTAGCACATCCGTGCGAGGAGAACCTTTACCTTTAGGAATGTTGCAATTCAGAACCGAAGCCAGCATGTCGTGTTAACCAGTGGTGGGTTTCAATTTATTTTACTACTACTTCCCTTGTGTGCCTTCGTGCGCACTTTCATGCGTGACACTTCTGCGCATGTACAGAAGTGTCCGGGCGGGTGGGCAGAGCCTCCCACCACCGCCACTATTGGTTCACCTGATCCGGGCCAAACTAGCAGAAACTCACCTCTGGTGTGAACCCAGCACTCGTCAGAAGCTGGAAGGTGGTGCCAAGAGTGAGCTGGGGGAGGGGAGGGGGCCAGGCAGAGGAAGACCGGTCTGTCTGGGCCTCTGGGGGCATCCAGGGCTTTGTGGCTGCCATTGCTTTGATGTGGGTGATATGGAAATTTCCCATGGGTGGTTGATTCCTGTCGGACAGGCCCTGGGAGATACAGAGAGCCCAGGAGCTCCTAGCAAGGTTGGAAATTATCACCTGGGAAACAGAGTTCTAGGTTCAAGGGGGGACCTTAAGGGGAACCCTAGAAGTTACCAGGGCCAGGAGCAGGATATCTAAATTTTCAGGGGTGGTGGTGTGATGGACAATTGAACCACAGTGCTGCAGGAAGAAGGAAGGAAAGAAGGGAGGAAGGAAAAGTGGGAGGGAGGTAAAGTGTGAGTGAGTGAGTAAGGAAGAAAAGAAGGAAAAGAGGGAGGGAAAGAGTGAGTGAGCGAGGAAGGAAGAAAGGAAAAGAGGGAGGGAAGGAGGGAGGGAAAGAGGGAGTAAGGAAGGAAAGAAGGAAGGAAGGAAAAGAGCGGGGGAAAGAGTGAGTGAGGAAGGAAGAAAGGAAGGAAAAGAGAGGGAAGGAGGGAGGGAAAGAGGGAGGGAAAGAGGGAGGGAAAGAGTGAGTGAGGAAGGAAGGAAGGAAAAGAAGGAGGGAAGGAGGGAGGGAAAGAGTGAGTGAGTGAGGCAGGAAGGAAGGAAGGAAAAGAAGGAGGGAAGGAGGGAGGGAAAGAGTGAGTGAGGAAGGAAGGAAGGAAAAGAGGGAGGGAGGGAAGGAGGGAGGGAAAGAGGAAGGAAAGAAGGAAGGAAAAGAGGGATGGTAGCAGGAAAAATAAGAAAGGAAGGGAACACAAGCGAAAGAGAGGAACATATCTGTGGGTGGCTGTGAGATCCTAGCCCCACCCCCGGCCATCCAGGAGGGTATCTTTCCCCATCTTTGTTCCCAAAATCTTCATCCAAAAAGTCCAACCATGTCAGCCGAAAAGCCAGGCGGGATGTAGCCTGCTTAATAGTCTGGATGGGGCACCACCATGTGATCCTGTGCCTGCAGGCTAGATTGGGAGGCCCGTCCCAGCGGTCGGCAGCAGCCGGCCTTGACTTAAAGGGAGCCTGTTTTCAAAAGCCGAAATCTCCGTTGGGTCCAGCTGAGTATTTGGACACCCCATGCGCCATTTTTCTAGCGCAAAGGATGACGTTAGAAAGACAACAGAAGGCGGGGGGGGTCTTCCCTCTCCCCCTCTCCGCCATTAACTCTGAATATCACAGGCCTCTTTGTGCTCTTTGGGCGTTTGTAACCTGCAGCTGCCCGGAGGGGGAAATAAACCAAAATCCATGATTTATTTGCAAAAATGAAAATTGCTGAAAGATATGCTGATGGAGTCAGGCTGGTCTGGGGGGCAGGACTGGAAACCTGGAGGTCTTCCCTCTGGAACTGCCCAGCACCCCCCTTTTCTGCTAGCACCCACATAGTGGTCAATAGCACTTATAGCCTTTAGACTTATATCCCACTTCACAGCGCTTTCCATATCACACTTTGCTTTCAAGGCAGAAGTTTTTAGGAGCTGCAGCCGAGGATAAACGGACTGCTTGCTTCCTCGAATGATTCAGAAGTCTCGGAATAAAATCTTCCTTGGAAAAGGTGCCCCTTCTGAGTCCCCCTCCCCCCCCCCTGGAGATTTTGCAACCATCGACTCACCTGCTCTCCTCCTGCCTGGTTGTTCTGCATTGCACGAAATCCTCTCGGTTCCTTGGCACAAAAACAGCCCCCGAGGGTAAACACGCCTGACTTGGAGATGAACCGCCAGCTGTCAATCAAGAAAAAGAGTGATGTTGGCTGTCAAAATCTTGTCATCTCTCCTTAACATCTGAGAGGGGGGGGGGTCATCCATTCCATCTGATCCCCAAAGAGCCAAAGAAGGGAGCAGGGGGGGAATCAGGATTGGTCCTTTACTCCCGTTTTTGGCATGGTAACAGTAACAGTTACAGAGTTGGAAGGGACCTTGGAGGTCATCTAGTCCGACCCCCTGCTCCCACAGGAGACCTATACTACGTAGGGATTCGAATCGCCAAACTGACCCCCTCCTCTCTGGGGCAGCCCCTCAAATATTGGAAGACTGCTCTCCTGTCTCCCCTGGTCCTTCTCTTCTCTTCCACGCCCAGTTCCTGCAACCGTTCGTCATATGTTTGAGCCTCCAGTCCCCTGATCCTCCTGGCTGCTCTTCTCTGCACTCTTTCTAGAGTCTCAACATTTGCAATGCACCCAGATGAATAAAAATGCCTCCTTCATTGGTCTTCCTCTCTCCCACCATCTTACATTTGATAATGTAACCTTAGCCACTGTAATATTCCTCCAGGAAAAAGAGGGAAAGTTTTAAGGATTGGGAAAGAAGATGCAAAGGTTATAAGTGACGTTTGCACCTGATTCTGTCTGTATTGTACGTTTTTGTTTCTTCAATTTATAAGAGGGTGCAGAAAATTTGCGACTGGGTTTGGGATGAGCAGAAAAGGATGATTTCTCTTTAAACAATCTTTCTTCTGGTTTGAGCAGAAAATAGATCTGAATCTACTTGATAAACGAGTTTGGTGTCTTGCGGTCAATCAGCTAACTTTCTTGGCGTAAGGAATGAATTTATTTGCAAGATAGCTGATGCCTTCAGCCCCCAAATTGGGCTCCAAAAAAACCAGGTCTGTAAGTGAAGATTTAATTAAATCTTCATTTATTACTAAATAAATTATTTATTACTAAAAAAAAGAAAAGAAAAAATAGAGGAATTTTCTCAACCAACAGTCCACACCTGCTTAGAGTTAGGTAAAGGTTCCCCTCACATATAGGTGCTAGTAGTTCCCGACTCTAGGGGGCGGCACTCATCTCCATTTCAAAGCCGAAGAGCGTCTCCCTGGTCATGTGGCCGGCATGACTCAACACCGAAGGCGCACGGAACGCTGTTCCCTTCCCACCAAAGGTGGATCCTATTTTCCTACTTGCATTTTTACCTGCTTTTTGAACTGCTAGGTTGGCAGAAGCTGGGACAAGTCACGGGAGCTCACTCTGTTACGCAGCGCTAGGGATTCGAACCGCCGAACTGCCGACCTTTCTGATCGACAAGCTCAGCATCTTAGCCACTGAGCCACCGTGTCCCTCTCTTATATTATTATTATTATTATTATTATTATTATTATTATTATTATTATTATTATTATTATTATTATTATTATCTTAGACCTTAGATAAGGTCAAAAGACACACAAGGGAGATTGGACTTCATTTGCTTTACGTAGGGATTCTTTTAGCGCCATCAGGTTCTGCCATCTCTTCGCTTACAGTGAATGCAGCTGTCTTAGACCACCGCCTCCCAAATATTGGATGCTAACCAGATAACTAAGGGGGGAGCGGGGGGGGGGGAAGGACCTGGGAAGATCTGGGAAAAGGGAAAATCACAGGATTTACAGCAGGAATATTCAGATCTGGCTTTGCTTATGCAGTAACAACTTGGCTTCGGTAAAGGTATCCCTTTTGTCTACTAATGGAGTCAAGGATCTTTCTTTCTGAAACGCCCAATCTGGGACAGGACTGACAGTGTCTTTTGCGGCCCAGCCAAGCCAAGGAAGCCAAGTGGGAGCAAGTTCAGTGCTTTTGAGAAGGTTCACATCCCTAACCAGGATCCCCAGTGACTTAGTAGTCAGTCCTAGAAACAGCCCAATAATATTAGTCCTCCAGCGCCATCTGCTGGAGAAATAATATTCATACTCGTTTTAAAAGCCAGTCTTGCTGGGGTTCTGTGCTGAAGTTGGGTCAATTTCAGCCAGTGTGTGCCAAATTCAGTGTGGACTGAAGAGGTCCCAGTTGGGAGAGCCTCTCCTTAGATCCTGGCCATACTATGAATCCTATAAGCCCAGCCCTTTTGGAGACTCAAGACATGCTAAGCTGTTTGTTCCACAGGAGACAGCAATAGACTTATATACCACTTCACAGTGCTTTTACAGCCCTCTCTAAGTGCTGTACAGAGTCAGCCTTTTGCTCCCAACAATTCAATTTGGATCCTCATTTGACCCACCTCGGAAGGGCAGAAGGCTGAGTCAATCTTGAGCCAGTCAAGATCAAACTCCTGAATGTGGGCAAAGTTAGCCTGTGATACTGCATTCTAACAAGAAGGAAGGAAGGAAGGAAGGAAGGAAGGAAGGGAGGGAGGGAGGGAGGGAGGGAGGGAGGGAGGAAGGGAGGAAGGAAGGAAAGAAATAGCAATAGCACTTAGACTTATATCCCGCTTCACACTGCTTTTTCAGCCCTCTCTATGTGGTTTACAGAGTCAGCCCATTGACCCCAACAATTTGGGTCCTCATTTTACCACCTCGGAAGGACAGAAGACTGAGTCAACCTTGAGCCGGTGACATTTGAACTGCTGCCAGTCAGCAGAATTAGCCTGCAATACTGCATTCTATCAATGCACCACCATGGCAATAGAATAGGAATAGGAATAATAGAAATAGAAATAATAGAAATAGAAAAATTATATATTGCTTCACAGTCGTCTCGAGGCGGCTTACAGAGTCAGCCTCTTGCTGAGGCTACCTTGAACCAATGAGGTTCGAACTGCCGAACTGCTGGCAATGCCCGCAATGCTGCATTACCACGGCAGAGTAAGAGATCTGACCTTAATTTGCCATTGTTGGATTTCTCCAGAGTTGTGAACATCAATAGCAAGGTGGTTTCCCCTCCCATTTTAGGATGGAAAAAACACATGAAAACGGTAATGCAAAATCTAAATAAAGTAGGAAATGGGCACAATTCATTTGTTCTGGAATTCGTTCCTAGTTCATTTAGCAGCTATGACCTCTGAGTCCTCTAGTCTTTCTTCAGGAAGCACCACATTAGCAACAAAAGAAAATATGTTCAACGCACTACAGTTGTGCATTGATCCTGGACCTGTAAGCATACATCCCTATGTTCCCACCTTACACCATCAACAGCTAATTTAATCTCCACCTGTTTCCTGGCTCCATTCAAACATTTTTTGGCTGCAGCCCAAAAAAGCCAAGACAATCCTAGGTTGCATTAACAGAGGGAGAGAATCAAGATCAAGCGATGTATTAGTAGCACTTCATAAAGCCTAAGTAAGATCAAACTTAAGAATAGTGCATCTAGTTTTGGTCACCAGATTATAAAAAAGATGTGGAGACCCTGGAAAGAGTGCAGGGAAGAGCAACAAAGAGGATTAGGGGACTGGAGGCTAAAACATATGAAGAACGGTTGCAGGAACTGGGTATGTCTAGTTTAATGAAAAGAAGGACTAGGGGGGACATGATAGCATCTTCCAAAATTTGAGGGGCTGCCACAAAGAAGAGGGGATCAACCTATTTTCCAAAGCACCTGAAGGCAGGACAAGAAGGAAATTAATCAAGGAGAGGAGCCATCTAGAACCGAGGAGAAATTTCCTGACAGTGAAAAAAATTAACCACTGGAACATCTTGCCACCAGAAGATGTGGGTGTTCCATCACTGGAGGCTTTGAAGAAGAGGCTGGGCAGTCATTTGGTTGAAATGATATAGGGTCTCCTGCTCGAGCTGGGGGGGAGTTAGACTAGAAGACCTCTGAGGTCCCCTCCAACTCTGCTATTTTGTTATAGCATTTTCTAACTTTTGCCATCAACAATTCCTTCAATTCACTCAACTCAACTCACACACACATAAGCATTTTGATTATTATGGCCTGGTGGGAAATAGCCAGGGGCCTCCAGTCTACTCTGCTATAATGCAGTTGAAGATTTCACCAGTGGAACGGTTAAACTATTTTATTTTTACAAATCCCTCAGAAGATTGTTTTGTCTTTTTTCTTTTTTAGGTAGGGACGAGGGAAGTCGCCTTGCCCCTCAGCCCAAGGGATGTCCATCAGCCAGAGGCCACGCTAAATGGACTGAACCTTGAGCTATCCCCTGGGCCAAAGCGAGGAAAAATAATGATCTCCAGAAATTGATTTCTTCAGCCAGATTCATTTTCCATCTATTTATGCACAGGAGACACACTTCTGAAAACGGCAGTGCAGAAAAAAACCCTTAGAAGAAAGTTAGCGAAGGGAAGGCGAGCTGAACCGCGGGAAATCACAGAAAGATTTTTCCCGCTTCTCCCCAGAATCGCTCGGAGGTTTTCTGCGCCTGGCAGCTTCAGACGGTTTCTTCCTTTCATGTAATTCTCTCTTTCGGCTTTTTTCGCCGCACAGCGTTTCTTGGACCAGATCAATCAGACTAATAAAGAAATCAAATGAAAACAGCGGCCTTTCAATTGTGTCATTGTGTGGCCCACCACAACATGCACTGCAGATGCCCCCAACTCCAGGAGACCATAATGCTCAGCCCTTCTTTCCCTTTTCTCCAAAAACCACATTAGCAAACACGACACCTTTTGTGACTCTGGCCTCTGTTCTAGTCGACAATCACTTAAGTAGGAGCCAGTGCTGTGCAGCAGCCGTCAAAAAAAGCTAATACGATTCTGGGTAAAGAGAGGCAGAGAATCAAAATCACGTGACGTTTTGGTGCCGCTTTACCATCCCTAATTTACAAATTAGTACCGCTATAAATCCGGAGTAAAGCCCCACCTAGAATGCTGCATCCAGTTTTGGTCCCCACTTTACAAAAAAGATAGAAACAATGGATAGAAAATAATCAAGGAGAGAAGCAACCTGGAATTAAGGAGGAATTTTCTTAATAATGAGAACAATTAACCAGTGGTGCAGCTTGCCTTCAGAAGTTGGGGGTGCTTCATCACTGGAGGTTTTCAAGAAGAGACTGGACAGCCACCTGTCTGAAATGGTAAGGCCTGCTGGTCGAGCAGGGGGTTGGACTAGAAGATCTCCAAGGTCCCTTCCAGTTATATTCTGATTGATGGATGGATGGATGGATTGACCTTTGTGGTGAGTTGTGTTTTATGTTCTTGATATTTTTTCAGAAGCAATCTTTATATGAGTGAGAACATGCCTTTCTGGCTGGCTCTTTTAAGAAAAAAAAACACCTTAAAAATTAGGGAAATTCCCTTTAAACCAAAGAATGTTACAGACATCGTAACACTAATTTAGCAGAAACAATAGCCTTTCCAATCAAAGCATTTTGACAAAGTGCTTTCTGTCCCAGCTAATTAAACAGTTATGAACTACACTCGCCATCCAAAACAAACATTAAATCTTTTTTTAAAAAAAAACCTCTCTTAGACAGGAATCAGGCGCTTGGGTTTAATTTAATAAGTGTTTGGCACCAGCTAATTAAATAATGGATTCTTTAAAATTAAGGTGGCTTTGGTCTTGGATCGCCGCTTTGTTCCTTTTAAATTGGCTGCCCCGAAAAATTGGATGGATGGATGGATGGCTGCCTCCGTTGCAACAGGGACTTCTCAGCCGGGAAGGAGACATAATCAGGTAGAAAAATCCCTTGTAAGCTTGCGCCTGAAAACAAAATAATGTCCTTCTTTAGTCAAGCTCAACTCCAGGTGACATACCCATCCTTACAATATATATCCCTTACGCCACCTGGCTTGAAATGTTGGGCTTAGATAACTTAGAACTACGCCGCCTACGGTCTGACCTAAGCATAGTACATAAAATTGACTGCTGCAATGTCCTACCTGTCAACGACTACTTCAGCTTCAACCGCAATAACACACGGGCAAACAATCGATACAAACTCAAGGTAAACCGCTCCAAACTCGACTGCAGAAAATACGACTTCAGCCACAGAGTGGTCAACGCCTGGAATGCTCTACTTGACTCCATTGTTACATCCTCAAACCCCCTCCCACAGCTTCAACCTATCATCTATCTATCTATCTATCTATCTATCTATCTATCTATCTATCTATCTATCTATCTATCTATCTATCTATCTATTGGAAGGTTATCCCTCCTTTATTATTTTTATAAATAACTCAAGGCAGTAAACATATATCATGCTTCTCCTTCCTCCTCCTGTTTAACTCACCACAACAATCTTGTGAGGTGGGTTGGGTTGAGAGAGAGAAAATGGTGCAAAATCACTCAGGTGCTTTCAAGCCTAAGGTAGGACTAGAACTCACTGTCTCCTGGTGATTGGCCCAAAGTCACCCAACTGCTTTCATGCCTAAGGCAGGACTAGAACTCACTCTCTCCTGGTGATTGGCCCAAAGTCACCCAACTGCTTTCATGCCTAAAGCGGGACTAGAGCTCCATCTATTAACACATCAATCGATCCCTCTGTTAATGCAACCTAGAATTGTGTTGGGTTTTTTGCCTGCTACAGCACGCTCTTGGCTCATATTTAAGTGATTGTCCACTTGCACTCCAAGATCTCTCTGAGAGTCACTGCTCTGGAGCAACACAAGCGTCCATTGCACGTATCCGGCCCAGGGGCCGTAGGTTGAGGACCCATGATTTAGTGCAATATCAAAAATGCAAATCATTTTTCTGCGGACCACCAAAATTTTCTCTTGAACCACCAGTGGTCCACGGACCACCGATTGGTGACCTCAATCTAGGCAACTCCAAAATTTATGAAGCTAAAAATTCGACATCAGAAGGCATCGTTGACTAACCAACAGCTGTGATCTCCTGATGGTCCCCCCTCTGAATTCAAACCTGCTTCCAAGCCTGCTTAGCTTTTCCAAGAGCAGCTAAGGTCAGCGAAAGAGTTCCGCACTGTACCATCAATCTTTTATTAACTGCACAGGGTTTTCGGGGAAGAAACCGAGATGGGGGTGGATTAATAAAACATCAAAGGGAGGAGATGAAAGAATCTCCAGTCACCTTAATGACTAGCGCGTTAATTAGGAAACAGGTTCACAGGAGCTGATGCCCCAGTGCATTTATTAGCCTTTAAAAGTGCCACACGAGGCTTTGTTGTATTCGATGCGGCAGACTATGGAGGAGAACTGGGCTCTTTTTCAAAGCTGTGATCCTATGAGATCATGTCTAAAAATCAATGTTGTTTTGTCATGAACAGGAAATATCACGGGGAGAAACGAGCAACAATGACCATAAGCCACTCTCATAAAAGTTTCTTGGATGCAACACCACGGAACTAAGACACCAAGGAAAATGGGGGTGTCTTGGGTGGGTCTTCAGAGCAAATTGGGTGGGCCTGCAAAGGAGGCAGATTAGATTCAGGTGACCCTGAGGACACAGACTTATCACTGTCAACTCACCATGCCCAACTCAAAATGGTGAATTCAACATGGCCAACTTGTCATGGACAACTCAACATGGCCAATTCAACGTAGCCAAGTTGCCATGGCCAACTCAACATGCCCAACTCACCACAGCAAACTTATCATGGTCAACTCACCACAGCCAACTCAACATGGCCAGCTCATCACAGCCAACTCAACATGGCCAACTCAACATGGCCAACTCAACATGGCCAACTCACAACGGCCAACTCACCACAGCAAACCTATCATAGTCAACTCACCACAGCCAACTCAACATGGTGAATTCAACATGGCCAACTTGCTATGGCCAACTCAACATGGCCAACTCACCACAGCAAACTTGTCATGGCCAACTCACCATGGCCAATTCAATGGCCAACTCACCATGGCCAATTCGGCAGAGCCTGGGCCTTAGGCTGATGTTATGTAATGTAAGGTCCGTGATTAATAAGGCCCCCCTCATCAGTGACTTGATCACAGAGGGGGAGCCGGACCTCGCAGGAATAACGGAAACCTGGCTGGGCCCGGAGGGGGGGTTGCCCCTCAGGGAAATGTGCCCTCCAGGTTACCGTGTATTCCACCAGCCACGGGCCCAAGGTAGGGGTGGTGGGGTAGCGATAATCATCCGGGAAGATTTGGCACCGAGAGAATTCACTGTGTCGCAGATATCTGGTTGTGAGTCTCTGGGCGTGAAATGGGGCCCAGGGAGTCAGCTGGGCCTGTTGATAGTATACCTGGCTCCCCGCCATACATCAACGGCCCTGCCCGGGCTCCTCGAGCGGATCGTGGAGATGGCGGTTGAAACCCCCAAGCTATTAGTGATGGGGGATTTCAACCTGCCATCGACGGGAGAGGCATCCGGGGCAGCCCTGGAATTCATGGCTTCCATGACAGCCATGGATCTGACTCAAGTAGTTCAGGACCCCACGCACGAGGGAGGCCACATCCTGGATCTTGTGTTTGTCTCCGACCAGTGGACGAGTGATCTGGGAAGAGGGAATTTAGTCATCACGCCCCTGTCATGGTCAGATCACTCACTTCTCCAGCTGGACTTCCCTGGCGCTGCTCCCCACCGCGGGGAGGCGGAACCAGACTATCCCAGATGGTTCCGCCCCAGGCGTCTGATGGAACCAGATAGGTTCCAGGCGGAGCTTGGGCCACCTCCTGCAGACCTGCCCCGCCCCCGGGCAGAGGACCTGGTAGCCGCGTGGAATAATGCGGCCGCCGGTGCCTTGGACCGGGTGGCGCCTTTGCGGCCTCTCCGACGGCCACGATCGACCCGGGCCCCCTGGTTTAACGGGGAGTTAAGGGCGATGAAACGCCTTAGGAGACGCCTAGAGAGCAAGTGGAGGTCCTCCTGCTCTGAATCCGACCGAGCACAGGTAAGAGCCTATGTAAGGACTTACCTTGTGGCAATAAGAGTGGCCAAACGTCAGTATTGTGCCACCCTTATAGCGTCCGCAGAGAACCTCCCTGCCACCCTGTTTCGGGTGACCCGCTCCCTTTTGTCACAGGGGCAGCGGGACCCCCCATTGCTGGGCCGGGCAGAGGAATTTGGAGAGTTCCTGCAGGATAAAATCGATCGGATCCGAAGGGGATGGACCCACCTCAGTGCTCCAGTGGGGACGTCCGAGGCTAGTCTTGAGAGACCGTGCTGGGAGGAGTTTGACCCTGTTGTCACCGAAGATTTGGACAGGTTGCGCAGGCGACTGCGAGCCACCACATGTTTATTGGACCCGTGTCCCTCCTGGTTGGTACTGGCCTCCTGGGAGGGCTCACGAGGCTGGCTACTGGGGCTGGTGAACGCTTCGCTGGGTGAGGGCCTTTTACCAACCGCCTTGAAAGAGGCGGTGGTGAGGCCCCTGCTCAAGAAGCCTTCTCTGGACCCAACGGAGCTAGCAAATTACCGTCCTGTCTCCAACCTTCCTTTCTTAAGCGAAGGTTGTTGAGAGTGTGGTGGCTCAGCAGTTTCCGCGCCACCTGGAGGAAGCTGATTATCTAGACCCGCGCCAGTCCGGCTTCCGACCCGGTCACAGCACGGAGACAGCCTTGGTCGCGTTGGTGGATGATCTCTGGAGGGCAAAGGATGGGGGTTGTTCCTCCATCCTTGTCCTATTAGACCTCTCGGCGGCCTTCGATACCATCGACCATGGTATCCTATTGCGCCGTCTGGAGGGGTTGGGGGTCGGGGGCACCGTATTACGATGGTTCCGCTCCTACCTCTCTGGCCGGACGCAATGTGTGTTGGCAGGAGAGGAGAGGTCGACCGCGAGGCCCCTTATCTGTGGGGTCCCACAGGGGTCGATCCTCTCGCCTCTCCTGTTCAACATATATATGAAGCCGCTGGGCGAGATCATCCGTGGTTTTGGGGTGGGATACCATCTGTACGCTGATGACACTCAGCTGTACATTTCCACCCCAAACCATCCCAACGAGGCTGTTGAAGTGATGTCCCGTTGTCTGGAAGCCGTACGGGTCTGGATGGATGACAACAGGCTCAGGCTCAACCCCTCCAAGACAGAGTGGCTGTGGCTTCCGGCTTCCCGGTTCAACCAGCATATGCCATCGCTGGCCATCGGGGACGATCAATTAGCCCCGGTGGAAGGAGCGCGCAATTTGGGCGTCCTCCTTGATGCCCGGCTGTCTATGGAAGATCACGTGGCAGCCGTGGCGAGGGGGGCGTTCCACCAGGTTCGCCTGGTGCGCCAATTGCGGCCCCTTTTGGACCGGGAGGCCTTGGGCACAGTCACTCATGCGCTGGTGACGTCTCGCCTGGACTACTGTAACGCTCTCTACTCTGTAGTTGGTCCTTGATTTATGACCACAATTGAGCCCCAAATTTTCGTGCCTAAGTGAGACAATGGTTAGGTGAATTCTTCCCCATTTTCACAACCTTTCTTGCCACCGTTGTTCAGTGAATCACTGCAGTTGTTAAGTTAGGCACACGGCTGTTAAGGGAATCAGGCTTGGCCATTGACTTTGCTGGTCAGGAGGTCGCAAAAGTGGATGAGGTGACCCCGGGACACTGTGACTGTCATAAAAAGGAACCAGTTGCCAAGGATCTGGCTTTTGATCACGTCGGGATGCTGCAACAGCCGTAAGTGTGAAAAATGGTCATACCTTTTTTCAATGCCATTGTTACTTTGATTATTAAACAGAATAATAGAGTTGGAAGGGACCTTGGAGGTCTTCTAGTCCAACCCCCTACTCAAGCAGGAAATCCTATACTATGTCAGACAAATGTCTGTCCAGTCTCCTCTTGAAAACCTCCAGTGTTAGAGCACCCAGGACTTCTAGAGGCAAGCAGTTCCCCTGGTTAATTATTAGGAAATTTCTCCTTATTCCAGGTTGCTCCTCTCCTTGATTAGTTTCCATCCATTGTTTCTTGTCCTGCCTTTTGGTGTTTTGGAAAATAAGTTGAACCCCTCCACTTTGTGGCAGCCCCTCAAATATTGGAAGGTTGATATCATGTCACCCCTGTTCCTTCTCTTCCCTAGTCTAGCCAGGCCCAGTTCCTGTAACTGTCCATCATATGTTTTAGCCTCCAGTCCCCTCATCCTCCTTGTTGCTCTTCTCTGCTCTCTTTCCAGAGTCTCCACATCTTTTTTATATCGTGGAGACCAAAGATTAGGGGCCTGGAGGCCAAAACATATAAAGAACCAAGCACCCCTTTTCATTTTTCACCAAGGACTGAATAAATGTCGCCCATTCCAATATCTCAGGCCAGGGGTTGCCACAAAGAAGAGAGGAAGGTCCACTTATTTTCCAAGGCACCTCAAGGCAGCAATGGATGGAAAATAACCAAGCATAGAAGCAACCTAGAACTAAGGAGAAATTTCCTGACAGTGAGAACTATTAACCAGTGGAACCACTTGCCATCAGAAGTTGTGGGTGCTACAACACTGGATTTTTTTAAAGAAGAGACTGGAGAGCCGCCTGTCTGAAATAGGTCTCCTGCTTGAGCAGGGGGTTGGACTAGAAGACCTCCAAGTCCAAGGTCCTTTCCACCTCTGTTATTCTATTCTATTCTATTCACTGACCAAGGAGAGATTCAACCTGGAAATAAGGAGAAATTTCATGACAGGGAGAACAATCCACCCATGGAACAGAAGTTGCTTTTGGAGGTTGTGGGAGCTTCATCCCTGAAAGCTTTCAAGAACAGACTGGACTGCCATCTGTCAGAAATGGTGTAGGTAGGGTCTCCTGCTTGGGTGGAGGGGGGTTGGACTAGATGACCTCCAAGGTCCCTTCCAACTCTGTTAATCTGTTCTGTTCCATTCTTCCAGAGGGAGGAATTCTTCCAGCAGCAGAGAGGGGAAAGAAATCTATCGGAAAATCCAGGGAAGTGGTGGAGTATCCTAGTTTTAAAGAAATTAGGCAGCGGGTGACCGAGAGCGGAAATCTCACCCGCTTCATTGCTGGAGGACGTTGCTCTGGATTGCAGTTTCTCCGCTCTAATTAGCAGCAGAGAAACACCAGCTGTTCTTCTGAGGCAGCTCAAGGCATTCAGGTAACGCAGGGCTGCCTTCCGTCCTGGCTGCCCGGCGTTTTTTCAGATCGCACAATATCCACGGATATTACAGGCAGTCCTGGAGAATGGAATGGAGTAGAATAGAATAGAATAGAATAGAATAGAATAGAATAGAATAGAATAGAATAGAATAGAATAGAATAGAATAGAATAGAATAGAATAGAATAGAATAGAATAGAATAGAATAGAATAGAATAGAGAAAACACAATGGAATAGAATAGGAATAGAATAAAAATAGAATAGAATAAAAATAGAATAGAATAGAATAGAATAGAATAGAGTAGAATATGGGGTGGGGTGGGGTGGGGTGGAGAGAAGTAGGGTAGGGTAGGGTAGAGTACAGTAGAGTAGAATAGAAGAGGAATAGGAATAGAGAAAATAGAATGGAATAGAATAGAATAGAAATAGAGAAAATAGAATGGAATAGGAGTAGAGTAGAGTTGAGTAGAATAGAATATGGGATGGGGTGGGGTGGGGTGGAGTGGAGTGGAGTGGAATAGAATAGAATAGAATAGAATAGAATAGAATAGAATAGAATAGAATAGAATAGAATAGAATAGAATAGAACTTCTGACCAGCAAAGTCAGCGGGGGAAGCCAGATTCACTTAACCACCGTGTGGCTCATTTAACAAGCGCAGTGATTCACTTAACAACAGTGGCGAGAAAGGTGGCAAAATGGGGCAAAACTCACTAAAGAAATCCCTTGCTTAGCAATGGTGCGTTTTGGGCTTGATTGTGGTCATAAGTCAAGGACCGTCTGTATTTAGAATCTATAGGGATCAACAATTATGGAAAAAAGTGACTTATGAGGGTTTTTTTCACACTTACAACCTTTGCAGCATATTTATGACGGTGGCAGTGTTTTGAGGTCATGGGTTTGTGACCTTCTGACAAGCAAAATCAATGGAGAAGCCAGATTCACTTAACAGTTGTGTTACTGACTTAACAACTGTGATGATTCACTTAACAACCATGGCAGGAAAGGTCGTAAAAATGGGGCAAAATTCACTTAAGAATAGTCTCGCTTAGAAATGAAAGTTTGGGCTCAATTGTGGTTGTAAGTCAAGGACTACTTGTAATTTTTTAATCTGTTATTTTATCAGTTACTAGCTGATAACCCAGTGTTGGCTGGGTATTTATTTATAAGGGGGGGGGGATGTCTGGACCCAACATAATTTCTAATGTTGGATTTTCCCCCTTACCAGAGGGAGCCCCCTTGTGGAGTACTGTGAAGCCATTATCATGGCAACTCCATTGCGCTGTACAGTAGAAACCATTTTGGCAGTATAGTAGAAGACATTTTAAGGCCCAACAGGCTGTATCTTAACAGAACAGACATGTGTCTTACCCCCACAGTATTTTTTTCCAGAGAGTAAGTCATCTTTGTACCAAGTTTGGTTGAAATTGCTCAAGGCGTTCCAGAGTTATGCTGGAACACACACACACACACACACACACACACACAGAGAGAGAGAGAGAGAGAGAGAGAGAGAGAGAGAGAGAGAGAGAGAGAGAGAGAGAGAGAGAGATTTATATATATTTGTTCAGTCCATATTTATTTTTTAAAGTTCTTTGAATTAGATATTTGAATGAGAATGAAGTTTGCATGTTAATATGAAAAGGCAGAATTACCTACAACCGCCTTCCTATGAGAATTAAGCAACTTCCTCTCCCATCCTTAGATGGAACTGTTTTCATCTATTTTTTCAGAAAAAATAGACATTTTGCTAGGAAGAAAAAAAGAGCAAGAGAAGCTGAGAGAAACACAACCCCCCCTTTTGTTATTGATGGCTTTAAAAAGTGACAAAGAAAATTAGATCCTGTCAGTATTCTGGAAAGCTTAGAAGATGTGTAATGAATAGCATGAAAGTCGAATTAGGAAGAGGACAATTTATTTAAAGTCACAGCAAATAAACAGCAGGCAGACTGATAGGAATACAAATTATGTAATAATAATAGTAAAGAAATGAGACATCCAGATGCGGCGTAGAGATGAAAAAAATGAATAAAACACATGCAACAGTTAAATGGGAAAGTGACAGATAAAATTAAACATAACAACTCTTAATTAGAAAAGGAAACAGTGCGAAAGAAATAGTATATATGATGGATTTCAAGGGTTCTTCCTTTTGAATGGGTTCTGTAGACAATGTGTACCCATTTGTAGGAGATGACCAGGCTGAGGGAAGGGTCAAATACGTCATCAGTCATGAGTCCCTGCATGCCCTTAGGAGATCTCAGTTCAACCCAGCTTGAATGCCTCTCTTATCTCCCACTCATTTCCCTAGACAGTTAGTTGGTCAGATTCTTGTAGAGAGTTTAAGCTTGCAATAAATCTTTATAGTTTGAACTGCCTGAATCTCCTGATTTCCCTCAGGTAAAGATATAAAATGGATGTATCCTTCAAATAATAATAATAATAATAATAATAATAATAATAATAATAATAATAATAATAATAATAATAATAATAATAATAATAATAATAATAATAATAATGCAACGAAAATGAAGCCTACAAATACTTAGGCATTTTGCAGTTGGATAACATCAAACATGGACAAGTAAAAAATATTGTCAGGAGAGAGTACACCAACAGAGTTAGGAAAATTTTGAAATCTAAATTAAATGGTGGAAATACAATCAAGGCCATAAATACCTGGGCAATACCAGTTATAAGATACACAGCTGGTATAGTTAACTGGACACAAGCTGATTTGGACATTTTGGACCGAAAAACAAGGAAACTAATGACAATGCACTACAGTTTACATCCACGTGGTGACACTGATAGACTATACCTGCCCCGAAAATCAGGTGGCAGAGGATTATTACAAGTGAAGCAAATAGTTGAAGAAGAAAAACATGCACTAGCTGATTATTTAAAAGAAAGTCAAGAACATCTATTAATCGAAGTAAAGAACAAAAATCTACTGAAGGCCCAACAGACGAAACAAGAATACAGAAAAGATGTGATAAAATCAAGAATGGAGAGTTGGCAGAACAAAGCCTTACATGGTCAATTTCTGGAAAAAATAAAAGATAAAGTAGACAGTGAAAAAACTTGGTTATGGTTAACAACAGGTACATTAAAGAAAGAAACAGAGTCACTAATCCTGGCTGCGCAAGAACAAGCTATCCGAACAAATGCCATTAAGGCCAAAATCGAAAAATCCTCTGATGATGCCAAATGCAGACTCTGCAAAGAAGTTGATGAAACTGTTGACCACATATTCAGCTGCTGTAAAAAAATCGCGCAGACTGATTATAAATTGCGGCACAATTCAGTAGCACAAATGATCCACTGGAATTTGTGCAAAAATTATAATATTAAAACAACAACAAACTGGTGGGAACATAAGCCTGAAAAAGTCACCGAAAATCAGATGGTCAAGATCCTGTGGGATTTTCGTATACAAACAGACAAAGTACTAGCGCATAACACACCAGACATCACACTGGTTGAGAAAAAGAAGGTTACAATCATAGACATCGCAATACCAGGTGATAGCAGAGTTGAGGAGAAGGAACATGAAAAAGTCGCGAAATACCAGGACTTAAAAATTGAAATCCAACGATTATGGCACAAACCAGCAGTGGTAATTCCAGTGGTAATCGGCACACTGGGTGCTATTCCAAAAGCACTGGAATTACATTTAAAACAGTTAAAACTTGACAAAATCACCATCAGTCAAATGCAAAAAGCTGCACTGCTTGGATCTGCACGTATATTGCGAAAATACGTTACGACGTCCTAGGCCCCTGGGTGGGGCCCGACTAGTAATCAATGCCAAATCCGGCGAATCAACTGGCCGCTGTGATACAATCGTATAATAATAATAATAATAATAATAATAATAATAATAATAATAATAATAATAATAATAATAATAATAATAATAATAATAATAATAATAAACAACTTGGATTAGGTCAGGGAGCTTATTCATTCCTTGTGTGCAGGGCAGTGACTAAAATCAACAATATTAAAGGTAATCCAATCAATCAATCAGAGCAGGGAGGGGCCTTGGAGGTCTTCTAGTCCAACCCTCTGCTCAAGCAGGAGACTCTATACCATTCCAGACGGATGACTGTCCAGTCTCTTCTTTAAAACCTCCAGTGATGAAACACCCAAGACTTCTGGTGGCTTCTGTTAGGAAGTTTCTCCTTAATTCCAGGTTGCTTCTCTTCTTGAGTTTCTATCCATTGTTTCTTGTCCTGCCTTGGAAAATAAGTTGACACCCCCCCCCCTTCTTTGTGGCAACCCCTCAAATACTGGAATACTGCTATCCCCTGGTCCTTCTTTTCTCTAGACTAGACATACCCAGTCCCCACAACTGTAGAATAACAGGGTTATTCTTCTAAACATAGAATAACACGGTTGGAAGGGACCTCAGAGGCCTTCTAGTCCATCCCCCTGCTCAAGCAAAAGACCCTATAACATTTCAGTCCAGTCTCTTCTTGATATTCTCCAGGGATGGAGCACCACAATTTCTGGAGGGAAGCCGTTCCACTGGTTCATTTTTCTCACTCTTAGGAAGTTTCTCCTTAGTTCGAAGTTGGATCTTGTTCTGACCTAGGCTTCCTGAGAAAGCATGTATCACAATCTTAGTCCCCAAAACCCCTCTTTGCTTTATACGGCTGTAAATTATGATCATTCGCAATCCACAAGGCTTCACAAACAGACTGTGAAGATTCCGACAGATGTCTGCTCGAGTTGCCACAGTCCTTCAGGGAAATGTTGACAAACACCCACCTTATCTCCCTTGGAACGCTGCCAGAGACCTAATGGCCAAATGCAGAGCAAGGCCAAACTTAGCACAGAGACAAACAGAACTTTTCAAAGCTTGAACCGATCAGAGTAATTGCTTCCTGCAAAAGTTCTGTCCCGTTCGCTCCTCTTTTATGTCTTATGGGAGGGGCCAATCATCTCCAAGCCTTACTCCCAAGTCGACCCTGTTTTTTTAATTATTCTTGCCTTCTGGCAGCTCTGCACATGCGCACATTGGGAACAGGATCCCACTGTTCTTCTGCCTTGCTGATGTCAGACTCTGGAGGCTCCAGAGGCAGTAAATAACTATCAGATAGCCTTGGTCCCCTCTCTGCGTCCGATGCAGAGCCCTCACCAGAGCCTTCCCTAGACTCCAGGACTGGCCCATGTTCCTTCCCAACCTCCTCATTGTCCGAATCTGCTGCTGGCTCTGCTGGCCGCTGGTGGGCCACAATAGATGTGTTCTCTTCCACCTATTCCTTCTTGTCCCACCTTCAGGTGCTTTGGAGCAGGGGTCTCCAACCCTGGCAACTTTAAGACTTGGGGACTTCAACTCCACAAGTCTTAAAGTTGTCAAGGTTGGAGACCCTGGCTTTGGAGGACTTACCCACTGGTTCAGTGGTGGGATTCAAATATTTTTACTACCAGTTCTGTGGGCATGGCTTGGTGGGTGTGGCATGGCTTAGTGGGTGTGGCTTGGTGGGCATGGCAGGGGAAGGATACTGCAAAATCCCCATTTCCCCCCTATCAGCTGGGACTCAGGAGTCAGAGAATAGATGGGGGTGTGGCCAGCCAGTGGTGGTATTTACTGGTTCTCCAAACTACTCAAAACTACTCTCCAGAACTGGTCAGAACCTGGTGAATACCAACCTCTGCACTGGTTCTGCTGTACACAACTTGGATTTCCTTACAGTTCCGACCAAATTTTGATTTTGGCTGAATTTTTACAGGAAGGCAAACTCAGGGATACTGGATCTCGTCTAGAGGAATTGGCACACCCAAGTTAGAGAGGTTTTTGTGTTCCTTTCTTTGTGTCTTGTGGTAGTCTGGCTTTATGCAGCCAGACCTGGGAGCCCCAGGTAACAATTGTGTATTAGTGTTTTTCACTTCTGTTTCTAATTTTCTTCTCATTTCTTTCTGTTTTTCCGTTTTCCCAGCCAGGTTTCGAGGTTCCAGTGGATCTGGCATATGCAGTCTTAGCTTCTATCTGTTTTTTCCTGTATTTCCTCTATATTGCCACTAAAGGGAGCCCTTGGCTTGCAAATTTAAGACTTACCAGGCAGGCAGTCCTCAACTTACGACCACAACAGAGTCCAAAACTTATTTTGCTAAGCGACATGTTTGTTAAGTGAGTTTTTCCCCGTTTTACAACCTTCCTTGCCACTGTTGTTAAGCGAATCGTTGCAGTTGCTGAGTTACTGACAGGGTTGTTAAGCAGATCTGGCTTCCCCATGGACGTTTGCTTGTGAGAAGGTCGCAAAAGGGGATCGCATGACCCTGGACTATAACCGTCATAAATATGAGTCAGTTGCCAAGTGGCTTAATTTTGATCAAGTGACCATGAGGATGATGCATATGTTAATTAAATGTAAATGTGAAAAGGGGTCATAAGTCACTTTTTTCAGTGCTGTTTTAACACTGAACGGTCAATAAATGAAGCCTTGTCTGGATTTCTTTTCCATTCAGTGCGCAGACATTCATCCAGGTCAGGAAACACCCAGCCATTCATACTTCTTCACTTTCATAATTTTAGTCTGGAGGCGTGTTTTCCATGCCACAACAAATGTTACACACCAAAAAAGATTGTGCATGTAGAGAAGCCTGCCAAAGATGCAGCGGTGAGCATTGAAAATCTTGTTCCAAACTTAATGTGAAACAAGTTCTTTCGACTGGAGCTTCAGAATACAGAATAACAGAGTTGGAAGGGACCTTGGAGGTCATCTAGCCCAACCCCCTGCTCGAGCAGGAGACCCTATACCATTCAGACAAAATGGCTGTCCAATCTCTTCTTAAAAGCCTCCAGTGATGGAACACCCTCAACTTCTGGTGGCAAGCTGTTCCACTGGTTGATTGTTTTGACTGCCAGGAAATGTCTCCTTAATTCCAGGTTGCTTCTCTCCTTGATTAGTTTCCATCCGTTGTTTCATACCTTGCCTTCTGGTACTTTTTTGTCACAGTCACTTATCTGAAATGGTATAGGTTCTCCTGCTTGAGCAGGGGGGTGGAATAGAAGACCTCCAAGGTCCCTACCAACTTATTCTGTTTTATTCTATTCTGTTCTGTTCTGTTCTGTTCTGTTCTGTTCTGTTCCTTCCTATTCCATTCCATTCCATTCTATTCTATTCTATTCCTTCCTGTTCCTGTTCCTGTTCCTGTTCCTGTTCCTGTTCCTGTTCCTATACTATACTATTCTATTCTATTCCTTCCTGTTCCTGTTTCTATTCTATTCTACTCTATTCTATTCTGAATCCTATTCTATTCTATTCCTTCCTATTCCTATTCTATTCTATTCCTTCCTATTCCTATTCTATTCTATTCCTTCCTATTCCTATTTCTATTCTATTCCTTCCTATTCCTATTCTATTCTATTCTATTCTGAATCCTATTCCTATTCTATTCTATTCTGAATCCTATTCTATTCCTTCCTATTCCTATTCTAATCTATTCTATTCTATTCCTTCCTATTCCTATTCTATTCTATTCTATTCTATTCTATTCTATTCTATTCCTCCCTATTCCTATTCTATTCTATTCTATTCTGAATCCTATTCCTATTCTATTCTATTCTGAATCCTATTCTATTCCTTCCTATTCCTATTCTAATCTATTCTATTCTATTCCTTCCTATTCCTATTCTATTCTATTCCTTCCTATTCCTATTCTATTCTATTCTATTCCTTCCTATTCCTATTCTATTCTATTCTATTCTACTCCTTCCTATTCCTATTCCTATTCTACTCTATTCTGAATCCTATTCTATTCTATTCCTTCCTATTCCTATTCCTATTTCTATTCTGAATCCTATTCTATTCTATTCTATTCCTTCCTATTCCTATTCTATTCTATTCTATTCTGAATCCTATTCCTATTCTATTCTATTCTGAATCCTATTCTATTCCTTCCTATTCCTATTCTAATCTATTCTATTCTATTCCTTCCTATTCCTATTCTATTCTATTCTATTCCTTCCTATTTCTATTCTATTCTATTCTACTCCTTCCTATTCCTATTCCTATTCTACTCTATTCTGAATCCTATTCTATTCTATTCCTTCCTATTCCTATTCCTATTCCTATTTCTATTTCTATTCTGAATCCTATTCTATTCTATTCTAATTTGGCAGAGAACACTGACATATTGTCAATACCCTTCACACCACCAAGTTCAATATTTGCCCTTATAAGAATTTATTTATTAAATTTATTAAATTTATTAAATTTATTAAATTTATTAATTCCAATTCAATTGGAACATTCCTGACAGATGTTCCCAAGACACGGGTGAGACCTTCTGGGCAGTTTGGCAGATTTGCCAGCGTAAAGCCAGATGTGTGGACATCAACTCCCAGAATTCCCCAGCCAGTTGGGTCCTTCATGTAGCCAAAGTGGAATATTGGAGCTGTCATGTCTCGCCCTAATGTTTTGAATTGAAATTGTCCACAAAAATAATTAAAATCTCCTTCAGCAGAGGTGAGTGTTGAGCTCAGACATGGCAGGTTTGATCAATTAAACTGCAAATATATAATCAGAAATGGGCATCTAATCTCACCTCATGATTCCTTGGACGTTGCTCACATTCCTGGATCTTCTGAGATATCTTTGTCTTGCCAGTTTCCTTTTATATTCTGTTTCAACCCCCTCCACAGTAAGAAAGTATTTGACTCCAGTAATCACCTTAAAAATAAGAATCGGATAGAATTCTTTGTTGGCCAAATGTGATTGGACACACAAGGAATTTGTCTTTGGTGCAGATGCTCTCAGTGTACATAAAGACAAATAAAATAGAATAGAATACATTCATCAAGAATCAAAAGATACAACACTTAGTGAAAGTCATAGGTTACTAATAAGCAAGAAAATCATACCACTTATATTAGTAGTATACTTATATAAATGTTAAAGATGCAAGCAACATGGCTATAGTCATAAGTGGGAAGAGAGAGGTACTAGGAAGGAATAGAAGAAGAATACTAATACAGAATTAGTAGATAATTTGACAGTGTTGTTGGAATTAGTTGTTTAGCAGAGTGATGGCATTGGGGAAAAAGCTGTCCTTGTGTCTAATTATCTTGGTGTGCAATCCCCTATAGCCTCGTTTTGAGGGTAGGAGTTGAAACAATTGATGTCCAGGATGCGAGGGGTCTGTAGATATTTTCCCAGCCCTCTTTTTGACTCCTGCAGTGTGCAGGTCCTCAATGGGAGGCAGGTTGGTAGCCATGGTTTTTTCTGCAGTTCTAATTATCCGTTGAAGTCTGTGTTTGTCTCATTGGGTTGCAGAGCCAAACCAAAAATAAGTACGTGGCCTTTTAATTAATTAGAAACCATGACCGGCTTCATTGGTTGCAACACGGAAAGAACTTTATGCCTTAAGAGCAGCAAGAACATCAGTATTTCCTCTTGAACAGATATGAACAGCAGAAGTCATGATGACAGACCTTTCTGTCCACAATCCCTCCTTGGGAAGACCCCCTAAACTGCCTCCTGTCCCCCCCATCCCCTTCCAGTTGGTCCCCTTCTTCTTTGGGGCAGCACTCAAATAGCAAACAATGATATCGTGTCACCCCTAATGTTTTGAATTGATAGTAGTCCATGAAAATAATTAAAATCCCCTTTGCATAGGTGGCTGCTGAGTTCAGACAAGGCAAGAAATCCATTGATTTAATTTATCAATTAAACCGCAAATATTTAATTGGAACTTGGAATCTACTCTCACCTCCTGATTCCCTGGAAGATGCTTACATTCCTGGATCTTCTTACATATCTTTGTCTTACTGCTTTTCTTTTTACATTCTGCTTCAACCAACTCCATATGTAAGATGGTATTCGACCCCGGTAATTACCTGGATTTAAAAATAAGTACGTGGCCTTATAATTAATTAGAAAACATGATCGGATTCATTGGTTGCAACCAGGAAAGCACTTTATGCCTTGAGAGCAGCAAGAACAAGTGGAAATATTTCTGTATCAGATACGAGCAGCAGAAATCATGTCCTTCTGGTCCATAATAACAGTCCTTCCCTTAGGACACCCCTTAAGCTCCCTCCAGCACCCCCAAATCTTTTCTATTGCTTCCAGAGCAATTCTGAGTCCTTTGGCTAACCCCAATGAGCCCACCCACCCCTCAAAAAAAACCCTCCCATCTCCAGACCCACACAAGCTTCCAAGTGTGATCTGACCCAGTGTGGTATAAAGTGATACTAGAACTTCAAAGGAGAGGGAGTCAAGCTATTCTCCAAAGCACCTGAAGGCAGGACGAGAAGCAAGGGATGGAAACAATGGGTGGAAACTAATCAAGGAGAGAAGCAACCTGGAATTAAGGAGAAACTTCCTGACACTGAGGACAATTAACCAGTGGAACAACTTGTCTCCAGAAGTTGTGTGTGCTTCATCACTGGAAGTTTTAAAGAAGAGACTGGACAGCCATTTGTCTGGTTGAGCTGGGGGTCAGACTAAAAGACGAAAAGCCAATGCAATCCTAAATTGCATTAACAGAGGGATACAATCAACATCATGTGAGGTACTAATACCACTCTATAAAGCCTTAGTAAGGCCACACCTGGAATCCTGCATCCAGTTTTGGTCACCACACTATTAAAAAAAGTGTTGAGACTCTAGAAAGAGTGCAGAGAAGAGCAACCAGGATGATTAGGGGACTGGAGGCGAAAACATACAATGGACAGTTGCAGGAACTAGGCATGGCTAATCTAATGAAGAGAAGGAGCAGTGGAGACATGATATCAGTCTTCCAATATTTGGAGGGCTGCCCCAGAGAGGAAGGAGTCAAGCTATTTTCCAAAGCACCTTTGAAGGCCAGACAAGGAACAATGGATGGAAACTGACCCAAGGAGAGATTCAACCTGGAAATAAGGAGGAATTTCCTGACAGGGAGAGGAATCAACAGAAGTTGCCTTCGGAAGTTGTGGGAGCTTCATCACTGGAGGCTTTCAAGAAGAGACTGGACTGCCCTCTGTCAGATAAAGTATAAAGTCTGCTGGTTGAGTTGGGGGTTGGATTAGAAGACCTCCAAGATCCCTTCCAGCTCTGTCATTCTGTATTCTATTCATCCTCTTAATCAAGGGATTCTTACCAGCTTTGCTTTGCAGTCAAAATTTCCCTTCTTGAAACCCCTCCCTCCCTTGCTTCAAATGTGTCCAGGGATCATCTTTTTTAGATTTCTCATCCTCTCCCAAAAGATAGCTCCATATCCCACGAAAATCATTTCAGAAAGAAGCCCAGATGCCCCTTGGGTGAAACTCTCCAGGGCTTTGAGGGATGTGTGACAATCCTGGGGATCCCCAAATCCTCATTATCCACCTGGTTAAACATAGCCTTGTCTTACACAGTAGTAGTAGTTTACTTTATTGTCATTGCACCTCGTACAACGAAATTAAATGCCACCTTCAGTGTATATTATAACTATAAAAATAAAACACAAACAAACATCCACATACTATAGAATTGAATTGAAAACCCCTGATATTGCATTATATTGGGGAGGGGGCGACAATCCTGGTTTGGAGAGGGAGAATTTCCCCGCGTCCTCATTGTCCACGTGGAGCCTCGGCTTCTGCTTAGGAAATACACAAATAGCAGGAGCGCTGACGTTTTCTAGCAGACCGCGAGTAGTAACTCAACTGAATCCCCCGCCCTCCCGCCACCTACTTTACCCCTAACCTCAACTAGGGGTAAGAACTGGACCGAGAGGGGGACCAAAGCGGGGGGGGGGAGGCGGCGAGCACCTGGGCAGCGGGGACGGTCCAGCCATGGGGGCGTGGCTTCTGCAGAATGGGCGTGGCTTCCGCCCAGGTGAGCGCCGCTGCCACCTGCGGCTCTTGCAGATCTAAGGCAAATCCGTGGAGGTCGGTCTGCTTCCCCGTCTGCCAGTGGTCCTCTCTCTCACCAGCCCCATGGTGCGCTCCGGGATTCCTGTCCCGTCCTTTCTCGCCCTCTTCGCCGCCCTCCTGGTGCTCTCCCCGGAGCTGCAGCTAATGGGAAAACCCTAGGGTCGTTACGACGTGCCCCTCACTGATCCGATTGTGCCGAAAGCCCTCGCCTTTGCCGTGCGGAGCTACAACCAGCGCCGAACTGAAAATCCCAACTATTTCAAGTTGCTGCGTGTTGCACAGGTGCAGTCACAGGTGTGTGTCTAGAGGTGGGAAGGTTTGGGGGGTTAGATGGGTACCCTCGTTGTATCCTTCGAGCTGTTTACAAAGTCGGCATCTTATCCCTAAAGATCCTCATTTTATCCATCTTGGAAGGACGGAAGGCAGAGTCATCCTTGAGCCAGTCAGGATTGAACTCCTGGCAGTTGGCAGAGTTAGCCTGCATTCTAACCACTGTGCCACGAGGGCTCTTAATAGAAGGGTTTGGGGGTGCTGGAGGGAGCTTAGGGGGTGTCCTAGTGGAGGGACTGATATCATGGACGAAAAGGACAGGATTTCTGTTGTTCGTATCTGATACAGAAATATTTCCTCTTGAACTGATGTCTTTGTTGCTCTCGAGGCATAAAGTGCTTTCCTGGTTGCAACCAATGAAGCCGATCATGGTTTCTAATTAATTAAAAGGCCACGTACTTATCTTTAAATCCAGGTGGTAAATGGGAAGGTAATGGAATACCATCTTAAGGTGGACTTGGTGAAAACTACATGTCAAAAGAATGCCGGTAGACTGTCTTATAAGAAGATCCAGGAATGTGAGCAACTTCCAGGGACTCAGGTGAGATTGGATGCCAAATCTATTTGCATTTTAATTAATAAAGTTAATTAATTGAAGAAAGCTGCCTTGTCTGAGGAGAGCAGCAAAGGGGATTGCAATAACGTACATGGACGATTTCGATTCAAAATAGTAATGGTGACACGATAGCGGTGTTTGCTATTTGAGGAGCCGCCCCAAAGAAAACAGGGTCAACCTATTCATCAAAACACCTGAAGGCAGGACTAGAAGCCATGGATGGAAAGACATGAAATAGTAGCACTGCTTTATAATGCCTTGATAAGGCCACCCTTGGAATCTTGCATCCAGTGTTGGTTGCTACGATATAAAATAAAGATGTTGAGACTCTAGAAAGAGTGTAGGGAAGAGCCAAGAAGGATATTAGGGGCCTGGAGGCTAAACCATACAAAGAACGGTTGCAGGAATTGGGTATATTTGAGGGTCTGTCACAAAGAGGAGGGGGCCACCAATTATCCAAAGACCAGAAGGTAGTACAAGACATAATGGATGGAAACTTATGAAGGAGAGAAGCAACCTAGAACTAAGGAGGAATTTCCTAACAGTGAGAAAAATTAACCATGGGACTGCTTTCCTCCAGAAATTGTGGGTGCTCCATCACTGGAAGATTTTCTGAAATGACAAACGTTTGTTTGAAATGGTACAGAGTCTCTTGTTTGAACAGGGGGTTGGACTAGATGGTCTCCATGATCCCCAAACTCTGTATTTCTCTTCCCTTCCCTTCCAGGAACTAAAACAGATCCACTTTGTTCTCGATGTTTCAAGCTGGGATTGACATTCTCTGCCTGTGGCTGATCTGGACCTCCATAGGAACCTCTTCTGCTCAGGCTAAGGATTCTGAGGGTGTCCAGAAGCTGAGCATCCTCTGGTGTGGAATCTGAGCTCACACCAAGCTTTGATTCTTCTGACACAAATCAAGAATGAGACGGTTTGCTTCAGCCCAAATTCACATCTTTTGAGTGTCTGAAATATTTGGCTCATTTGGTTAATTAGTCTTAATAAAGCTATCAACATGATGCTCCTGCTTGTGTCCCTTTCTTGTCCAAATCGTCTCCATCCTTCAGGTTTTGTCCCCCCACAGCACAAAGACACAATGGCTTGTCCAAGAAAGACTTTGCTTTGTCCAGTGGGGGCGGGAAATGGGGGTCTGCCCTGGGCTATGCGGTCCCTGTGGTCTTTGTTAACCCATTAGAGTCTCACCTGGAAGGAAGAGAGGCCATCAGAGACCACTCAAGCATCCTTGGTGGGAACTGCAACAGCTGCCAGATGCTGAATGGGAAGCAATTTGTTTGCTCTCCAAGGCTTTGGGGAGAGGGAGACAGTCCTGGGGCTCCCCAAATCCTCATTTTCCACCAGTCTAACGGTAACCTTGGCTTATGCTTAGGAAACACACAACCAGGCTAACAGATGAACGGAAGGAACCTTGTAGGTCACCTGGTCCAACCCCGTCCAAGCAGGAGACCCTACCCCATTACTGACAGATGGGAAGTCCAGTCTGTTCTTAAAAGCTTCTTGAAAACTCACCGGAGCAGAAACTTAGTAACGTCCATAAAGGGGGGGGGGCTCTCCGTGGTTTTAGGGAGGGGGGACAATCTTGGTTGGAGGTGGGAGTTTCCTGCATCCTCATTCTCCACATAGCTAAAGGTAGCCTCGGCTTCTGCTTAGGAAATACACAAATAGCAGGAGCGCTGACGTTTTCTAGCAGATCGCGAGTAGTAACTCAACTGAATCCCCCGCCCTCCCGCCACCTACTTTATCCCTAACCTCAACTAGGGGTAAGAACTGGATCGAGAGGGGGACCCAAAGCGGAGGGAGGCGGCGAGCACCTGGGCAGCGGGGACGGTCCAGCCATGGGGGCGGGGCTTCTGCAGAATGGGCGTGGCTTCCGCCCAGGTGAGCGCCGCTGCCACCTGCGGCTCTTGCAGATCTAAGGCAAATCCGTGGAGGTCGGTCTGCTTCCCCGCCTGCCAGTGATCCTCGCTCTCGCCAGCCTCATGGTGCGCTCCGGGATGCCTGTCCCGTCCCTTCTCAGCCTCTTCGCTGCCCTCCTGATGCTCTCCCCGGAGCTGCTAATGGGAAACCCCGAGGGTGTTTACGACGTGTCCCTCACTGATCCGATTGTGCCGCTTGCCGTCTCCTTTGCCGTGCGGAGCTACAACCACCGCCGAAGTAAAAGCCCCAGCTATTTCAAGTTGCTGCGTGTTATACAGATGCAGGCACAGGTGTGTGTTTGGAGGTGGGAAGGTTGTGGGGGGGTGTTAAATGGGCAGCCTCGTTGTATCCTTCGAGCTGTTCACAAAGTCAGCATCTTGTCCCTAAAGATCTGGGTCCTCATTTTATCCATCTTGGAAGGACTGAAGGCTGAGTCACCCTTCAGCCAGTCAGGATTGAACTCCTGGCAGTTGGCAGAGTTAGCCTGCAATGCTGCATTCTAACAACTGTGCCACCAGGGGTTAGAATATAAGGGTTTGGGGGTGCTGGAGGGAGCTTAGGGGAGGGACAGGATTTCTGTTGTTCGTATCTGATACAGAAATATTTCCTCTTGAACTGATGTCTTTGCTGCTCTCAAGGCATAAAGTCCTTTCCTGGTTGCAACTAATGAAGCCGATCATGGTTTCTAATTAATTAAAAGGCCACGTACTTATCTTTAAATCCAGGTGGTAAATGGGAAGGTAATGGAATACCACCTTAAGGTGGACTTGGTGAAAACTACATGTCAAAAGAATGCCGGCAAGCTGTCATATAAGAAGATCCAGAAATGCAAGGAATTTCCAGGGATTCCGGTGAGATTGGATGCCAAATCTATTTGCATTTTAATTAATAAGTTTAATTAATGGAAGAAAGCTGCCTTGGCTGAGGGCAGCAGCAAAGGGGATTGCAATAACTTACATGGACGATTTCGATTCAAAACATTCAGGGTGACACGATAGCGGTCTTTGCTATTTGAGGGGCTGCCCCAAAGAAAACGAGGGTCAACCTCCAAAGCACCTGAAATAGTAGCACTGCTTCATAATGCCTTGATAAGGCCACCCTTGGAATCTTGCATCCAGTGTTGGTTGCTACGATATAAAAAAAAAGATGTTGAGACTCTGGAAAGAGTGCAGGGAAGAGCCAAGAAGGATATTAGGGGCCTGGAGGCTAAACAATACAAAGAACGGTTGCAGGAATTGGGTATATTTGAGGGACTGTCACAAAGAGGAGGGGGCCACCAATTATCCAAAGACCAGAATGTAGTACAAGACATAATGGATGGAAACTTATGAAGGAGAGAAGCAACCTAGAACTAAGGAGGAATTTCCTAACAGTGAGAAAAACTAACCATGGGACTGCTTTCCTCCAGAAATTGTGGGAGCTCCATCACTGAAAGATTTTCTGAAATGACAAATGTTTGTCTGAAATGGTACAGCCTCTTGTTTGAACAAGGGGTTGGACTAGATGGTCTCCATGATCCCTTCCAACTCTGTTTTTCTCTTCCATTCCATTCCAGAGCCTTAGAATGCACTTTGTTCTCGATGTTTCAAGCTGGGATTGACATTCTCTGCCTGTGGCTGATCTGGACCTCCATAGGAACCTCTTCTGCTCAGGCTAAAGATTCTGAGGGTGTCCAGCGGCCAAGTAATCTCTGGTGTGGAATCTGAGTTTACACCAAGCTTTGCTTCTTCTGACACAAATCAAGAATGAGACGGTTTGCTTCAGCCCAAATTCACATCTTTTGAGTGTCTGAAATTGTTCCTTAACATCCAGGGAGGCCTTTTCCTCCACTTCTCCTCTTTTCTATAATCTTCATCTTTGAGAAGAATCAATATTTGCTTATTTGGTTAATTAATCTTAATAAAGCTATCAGCATGATGCTCTTGCTTGTGTCCCTTTCTTGTCAAAATCCTCTCCAACCTTCAGGTTTTGTCACCGACAGCACAAGGACGCAATGGCTTGTCCAAGAAAGACTTTGCTTTGTCCAGAGTGGGGGGCGAATAGGGGTCTTCCCTGGGCTTTGCCAGTCCATGTGGTCTTTTTTAACCCTTGAGTGTCCCACCTGGGAAGGAGAGGGGCCATCAGAGACCCCTGAAGCATCCTTGGTGGGAACTGCAACAGCTGCCAGTTGCTGAATGGGGAAACAATTTGGATCTTTTCCAAACTTCTGGAAACTTAACTGTGGTTGTTTGATGTGTTTGGCAGTTCTCTTTTCGGTAACTACAACTAACAAATTTAACAGAATTAATACTGTTTCTTTTCTACACTCTTCTTCATTGGCCTGTTGCGCCTATGTCTTGCCAGTCAGGGATAATTACCAGGAAACTTTCAGGCGTATTGAATGAGGGAGGGAGGAGGGGGAGAGGGGAGGGAGGAAGGGAGGGAAGGAGGGAGGAAAGTAAGGAATGGAGGAAAGAAGGAAGGAAGGGAGGGAGGGAGGGAGGAATGGAGGGAAGGAGGAAAGAAGGAGAAACCAGCTGGAAAGAAAGGAAGGTGCTGACACGCAAACATCACATAAGCCCACCTGCCCATTGTGCCCCCATCATGTATCCTTGAGACCCTCATGGGAGCGCCAGAGAATGCAACTTTTGTCGCTCGTTTCCTGGCTGGCCCAGGGGTTTGAGGCTCCAGAGCAGGAGACCCTACACCATTTCTGACAGATGGGCCATCCAGTCTCTTCTTGAAATAGCTTTGGGCAGGGGCGACAATCCTGGGGCGCCCAAATCCTCACTATCCACCTGGATAAAGGTGGCCTTGGCTTCTGATTAGGAAATTCACAAATAGGGGGACTCTGACTTTCTGTAGAAGTCTGCCAGTATTAACTCAGCGGACTCCCCCTCCCTCCCTCCCCCCTCCGACTTCAGCCTAAACTCAAATGGGGGGAGAATTTGGCCAGAGGGGAACCCAAAGTGCGTGGAGACGGTGTGCCTCTGGGCAGCGGAGGTGGTCCAGCCACGGAGGGCGTGGCTTCTGGAGAATGGGTGTGGCCTCCACGAAGGTGAGTTCCTCTGACACTTGCAGCTTCTGCAGATCTAAGGCAAATACCTGAAAGTCGGTCTGCTTCTGCACCTGCCAGCGACCCTCTCTCTCTCACCAGGCCCATGGTGCGCTCCTGGCTGCCTGTCCCATCCCTCCTCGGCCACTTCGGCATCCTTCTGATGCTGTCCCCAGAGCTACTAATGGGGGACCCTGATAGTTTTCCCAAGCCTGGGGAGGATGGGGGGGTGGAACACGCCATCGCCTTCGCCGTGGAGCAATACAACGTGGCCAGAGATGACAGTGCCAACTATTTCAGGATGTGGAGTATTCTGAGGGTGAAGTCACAGGTAAGTGTCTGGGGGTGGGGAGGTTTTGGGGGTAGGTGGGTGGGCAGCCTCCTTGGGTCCTTGGAGTAGTCAAAGGACTCAGAATTGTTCTGGAAAGAATAGGAAGAGCGGTTTGAGTTATATACTGCTTCACGGTGCTTTACCTCTCTAAGCTGTTTACAAAGTGAGCATCTTGTTCCATGCTTAGATCTGGGTCCTCATTTTATCAGCCTAGGAAGGACGGATGTTTGAGTCAACCTCGAGTGGCTCAGAGTCTAACTGCTAGCAGTGGGCAGAATTAGCCTGCAATATTGCATTCTAAACAGAAGGAAGGAAGGAAGGAAGGAAGGAAGGAAGGAAGGAAGGAAGGAAGGAAGGAAGGAAGGAAGGAAGGCAGGCAGGCAGGCAGGCAGGCAGGCAGGCAGGCAGGCAGGCAGGCAGGCAGGCAGGCAGGCAGGCAGGCAGGAAGGAAGGAAGGAAGGAAGGAAGGAAGGAAGGAAGGACACTTAAGATTATATCCCACTTTAGAGTGTCTTTATGCAGTTTACAGAGTCAGCCTCTTGCCCCCAACAATCTGGGTCCTTGTTTTACTGACCTCGGAAGGACGGAAGGCTGAGTCACCCTTGAGCCAGTCAAGATTGAACTCCCGGCAGTTGGCAGACTTAGCCTGCAATGCTGCAGTCTACCCGCTATGCCACCAGGGCTCTTAATAGAAGGGTTTGGGAGTGCTGGAGGGAGCTTAGGGGGTGTCCTAGCGGAGGGACTGTTATCGTGGACCAAAAGGACAGGATTTCTGCTCTTCGTATCTGAACCAGAAATATTTCCACTTGAACTGATGTTCTTGCTGCTCTCGAGGCATAAAGTGCTTTCCGAGTTGCAATCGATGAAGCCGATAATGTTTTGTAATTAATTAAAAGGCCATGTATTTATTTTCAAATCCAGGTGACCTATCTGGTCCATTACTGTCTTATGTTGGAGCTGGTGGAAACAACATGTCGAAAGTTGGCTGGTTGGAGAATCAGATATCACGAGATCCAGACTTGTAGTTATCTTTCGGGGAGCACGAACGTAAGATTGGATGCCAAATTCCGATTATCTATTTGGGGTTTAATTTACAGAACCTGCCTTGTCTCAGCTCATCAGCCACCTCTGCAAAGGGGATTTCAATAATTTCTATGGACGATTTCGATTCAAAACATTTGAGGTGACAAGATAGCAGTGTTTGCTATTTGAGGGGCTGCCCCAAAGAAAACGGGGGTCAACCTACTCCCCAAAGCACCTGAAGGCAGGAAAAGAAGCAACAGATGGGAACATCTGAGATAGTAGCCCCGCTTTATAATGCCTTGATAATTACACCCTTGGAATATTGCATCCAATGTTGGTCACCGCGATATTAAAAAAAAACGGATGTTGAGACTCTGGAAAGAGAGCAGAGAAGAGGCAACAATGGATGTTTAGGTTGCTGGAGACGAAAACATATAAAGAACGTTTGCAGGAATTGGGTATGTCTAGTTTTATGAATTAAGATCTAGCAGATAGCAGTATACCAGTATTTGAGGGGCTGCCAGAAAGAGGAGGGGCTCAGCTTAATTTCCAAAGGACCTGAAGGGAGGACAAGAAGCAACGGATGGAAACTAATCAAGGAGAGCAGCCACCTGGAATTAAGGAGGACTTTTCTAACAATGAGAACAATTAACCAGTGGAACAACTTGCCACCAGAAGTGATGAGTGCTCCATCACTGGTGGTTTTCAAGAAGAGACTGTGCAGCCATTTGTCTGGAATGGTACAGGGTCTCTTGCTTGAACGAGGGTGTCATGCCCCCATCGGAATTGGAATCTGCGGGGAGGAGGACCTGATGGGGGGGAAGGCTCTGTTGGCCTTGGGGGAAACTGGGGAGGGGCAGAGTCAGTCCAGGCAAGGCTTGCCTGAAGGGGTAGGGCTTGCTGACTGGGTAGGTTCAGCAGGCGAGCAAGATTTAGTCCCTCCTGATCCAAGAAGAGGAAGGAAGGTGGGAAGGCGTGACCAACACAGATGGAGCCAGCTAGAAGAGAGGCGAGTGCCCCGCCCCCTTCCACAAGGCACACCTGGGGACTGCCAGATAAGGAGGGGCCTGTGGGAGGGGCTTTGGTCGGAGTCTGTGCACCTTCGTCATGACAAAGGGGTTGGACTAAACGACCTCCAAGATCCCTTCCAACTCTGTTTTTCTCTTCCATTATTTCCCTTCCAGAACCCAACCTGCTACTTTAAAGTTGCACTTGGCTCTTTGCCAATGGAAAAGTACTTGCCATTCACTGCCTGCACCGTAAGTGGAAGTCTACCTCCAATTGACTTCTACTGTCCAGGCTAAGGAGTGTGTCCAGCAGCCGAGCAACCTCTGAGTTCCTCTGAACAAGCATTGCTTCTTCTGACACAAATCAGGAATGAGACGGTTTGCTTCAGCCCAAATTCACCTCTTCTGAGTTTGTGAAATTGTTCCTTGACATCCAGGGAGGCCTTTTCTTCCACTTCTCCTCTTTTCTATCATCTTCATCTTTCAGAAGAATCAATATCTTGCTCATTCAGTTAATTAATCTTAATACAGTTTTCAGCATGATGTTTCCGTCTTGTGTCCCTTTCTTAACTTAACTTTAACTTTTTAAACTTTTATTTAATTTATAAACCGCGCCCTCTCCCAGAAGGGACTCGGGGCGGTGTACAGTCATATTAAAACACAATATAAATACATACAGAAATAGATAAATATAAATATAGATGGAGGAGGTAACATATAAACTGTACAATAATAATTAAAATTAAAATTAAAGATACATTAAAAACTACCCCTAAAAAACTACCCCAGAATAAAATGTTTGCCAGGAGGTTAAAAATGGGACTATGAATGGGCTAGGCCAGCTAATTGGAACAGGTGGGTCTTGAGTTTCTGTCGGAAGGAGCGGAGGTCAGTAGTGGTTCTGATATCGGGGGGGGGGGAGGTCATTCCAGAGGGTTGGGCCCATTTTCTTGTCCAAATCCTGTCCAACCCTCAGGTTTTGTCCCCCACAGCACAAGGACACAATGGCTTGTCCAAGAAAGACTTTGCTTTGTCCAGAGGGGGAGGGAATTGGGGTCTTCCCTGAGCTTTGACAGTCCATGTGGTCTTTGTTAACCCATGCGTGTCCCACCTGGGAGGAAGAGAGGCCATCAGAGACCCCTGAAGCATCCTTGGTGGGAACTGCAACAGCTGCCAGATGCTGAATGGGAAGCAATTTGGATCTTTTCTAAACTTCAGGAAGCTTTAACAGAGGTTGTTGGACATGTTTAACAGTTTTCTTTTCAGTAACAACAATGAACAAATTTTAACAGAATTAATACTGTTTCTTTCCTACACTCTCCTGCACTGGCTTGTTACGCCTATGAATATGTCTTGCCAGTTAGGGAAAATTACCAGAAAACGTTCAGGCGTATTGAATGAGGGAGGGAGGAGGGGGAGAGTGAGAGGGACGGAAGTGGGTAGGAAGAAGAAAGGGAGGGAAAGAAGGGGGAGGAAGGCAGGAAGGGGAGAAGGAGGGGAGAGAGGAAGTAGGAAGGAAAGAAAGAAGGAAAAAAGGACAGATGGACAAATGGAAGGAAGCATGGAAGGAAGCAATAATACTTAGACTTATATACCGCTTCACAGTGCTTTATAGTCCTCTCCAAGTGGTTTACAGAGCCAGCCTCTTGTCCCCAACAATCTTGGTCCCCAATTTACCAACCTCAGAAGGACGGAAGGCTGAGTCACCCTTGAGCCAGTCAGGATTGAACTCCTGGCAGTTGGCAGAGTTAGCCTGCAATGCTGCATTCTAACCACTGTGTCACCACGGCTCTTAATAGAAGGCTTTGGGGTGCTGGAGGGAGCTTGTGGGGGATGTCCTTGCGGAGGGACTTTTATCGTGGCCAAAAGGACATGATTTCTGTTGTTCGTATCTGAAACTGAAACATTTCCTCTTAAACTGATCTTCTTGCGGCTCTCAAGGCATAACGTGGTTTCCTGGTTGCCACTAATGAAGCCGATCATGTTTTCTAATTAATTGAAAGGCCACATATTCATTTTCATTTTTAAATCCAGGAGGATGATTGGAAGGAACTCCATCTTAAGGTGGAGTTGATGAAAACAACATGTGAAAAGAAGGGCAGTAGGTTGACATATAAGAAGATCCAGGAATGGGAGGAACTTCCAGGGAATCAGGAGGTGAGATCGGATGCCAAATTCTGATTATCTATTTGAGGTTTAAGTGATTAAACCTACCTTGTCTGAGCTCAGCAGCCCCCGCTGCAAAGGAGGTTTGTTATAATTTTCATGGACGATTTAATTTCAAAAGATATGGGGTGACACAATAGCAGTGTTTGCTATTTTCCCCAAAGAAAACAGGGGTCAACCTATTCTCTAAAGCACCCAAAGGCAGGATGGAGAGGCACCGGATGGGAACACCTGAGATAGTAGCCCCGCTTCATAATGCCTTGATAAGGCCACCCTTGGAATATTGCATCCAGTGTTGGTCACCACGATATTTAAAAAAACAGATATTGAGACTCTAGAAACGAGAGCAGAGAAGAGACAACAATGGATGATTAGTTGGCTGGAGGCTAAAACATATAAAGAACGGTTGCAGGAATTAGGTATGTCTGGTTTTTAAAAAAGAAGGTCTAGCAGACACACAATAGCCATATTCCAGTATTTGAGGGGCTGCCACAAAGAAGAGGGGGTCAACTTATTTTCCAAAGCAGCACAAGGCAAGGCAAGAAACAATGGATGGAAACTTATGAAGGAGAGAAGGAACGTAGAACTAAGGAGAAACTTCCTGACAGTGAGAAAAATTAACCATGGGACTGTTTTCCTCCAGAAGCTGTGAATGCTCAATCACTGGAAGATTTTCTGAAATGACAAACGTTTGTCTGAAATGGTACAGGGTCTCTTGTTTGAACAAGGGGTTGGACTAGGTGATCTCCAGGGTCCCTTCCAACTCTGTATTACTTTTCCTTTTCCTTTCAGGAACTAAAAGTCCACCGCCTGTCACCGATCTGGACCAACGAAGGACCTTTTCTGCTCAGGCTAAGGATTCTGAGTGTGTCTAGCAGCCGAGAAACCTCTGGTGTGCAAGCTGGGTTTGACATTTTTCACCCTTGAGCCAGTCAGGTTTGAACTCTTGGCAGTTGGCAGAGTAAGCCTGCAATGCTGCAGTCTACCCACAGTGCCACCAGGGCTCTTAATAGAAAGGTTTGGGGTGCTGGAGGGAGCTTGTGGGGTGTCCTAGCGGAGGGACGGTTATCGTGGACCAAGAGGACAGGATTTATGCTGTTCATATCTGATTAAGAAATATTTCCACTTGAACTGATGTTCTTGCTGCTCTCAAGGCATAAAGTACTTTCCGGGTTGCAATCAATGAAGCCGATTATCTATTCTAATTAATCAATTTTTTTAATCCAGGTGACTAATCGGGACAAATACTGTCTTAAGGTGGAGATGGTTAAAACAGTATGTCGAAACACATCAAGAAAGAATTATCAGGGGATCCAGAACTGTAGACATCTTCCAGGGAGCAGATATGTAAGATTGGATTCCAAATTCCGATTATCTATTTAATTGATAGAACCTGCTTGTCTCAGATCATCAGCCACCTCTGCAAAGAGGATTTCAATACTTTCTATGGACGATTTCGATTCAAAACATTTGAGGTGACATGATAGCAGTGTTTGCTATTTGAGGGGCTGCCCCAAAGAAAACGGGGGTCAACCTACTCCCCAAAGCACCCAAAGGCAGGATGGAGAGGCACCGGATGGCAACAACTGAGATAGTAGCCCCGCTTTATAATGCCTTGATAATTACACCCTTGGAATATTGCATCCAGTGTTGGTCACCACGATATTAAAAAAAACGGACGTTGAGACTCTAGAAACGAGGGCAGAGAAGAGGCAACAATGGATGTTTAGGTTGCTGGAGACTAAAACATATAAAGAACGGTTGCAGGAATTGGGTATGTCTAGTTTTATGAATTAAGGTCTAGCAGATAGCAGTATACCAGTATTTGAGGGGCTGCCAGAAAGAGGAGGGGCTCAGCTTAATTTCCAAAGGACCTGAAGGGAAGACAAGAAGCAACGGATGGAAACTAATCAAGGAGAGCAGCCACCTGGAATTAAGGAGGACTTTTCTAACAATGAGAACAATTAACCAGTGGAACAACTTGCCACCAGAAGTGATGAGTGCTCCATCACTGGTGGTTTTCAAGAAGAGACTGTGCAGCCATTTGTCTGGAATGGTACAGGGTCTCTTGCTTGAACGAGGGTGTCATGCCCCCATCGGAATTGGAATCTGCGGGGAGGATGACCTGTGGGGGAGGAAGGCTCTCTTGGCCTTGGGGGAAACTGGGGAGGGGCAGAGTCAGTCCAGGCAAGGCTTGGTGGGAACGGTTTGGGGGCCCAGTTGGAACAACAAAGAGATGTTGGACTGGTTCTCTGGCTGTGTGGCTTTCGTGCCACACCCCAGGTCATCACAAAGGGGTTGGACTAGACGACCTCCAAGATCCCTTCCAACTCTGTTTTTCTCTTCCATTATTTCCTTTCCAGAAACAAACCTGCTTCTTTAAAGTTACGCTCGGTTCTTCCCTGAAAGAAATGAACTTGGCAATGACCACCTGTAGCAAAAGTGCAACTCCATCTCCACATGACCTCTTCTGCTCAGGCTAAGGATTCTGAGTTTGTCCAGAAGCTGAGCACCTCTGCTGTGGAAGCTGGGATCACAACAAGCTTTGCTTCTTCTGACACAAATCAAGAATGAGACAATTTGCTTCAGACCAAATTCACCTCTTCTGAGTTTGTGAAATTGTTCCTTGACATCCAGGGAGGCCTTTTCTTCCACTTCTCTTTTCTATCATCTTCATCTTTCAGAAGAATCAATATTTTGCTCATTCAATTAATCACAATAAAGTTATTGTTGTGATGTGGGTTTGTGTCCCATTCTTGTACAAATACCGCCCAACTTTCAGGCTTTAACACCCATCGCACAAGGACACAATGGCTTGTCCAAGAAAGACTTTGCTTTGTCCAGAGTGGGGGGGGATGGGGGTCTTCCCTGGGCTTTGCCAGTCCATGTGGTCTTTGTTAACCCATGGCTGTCCCACCTGGGAGGAAGAGAGGCCATCAGAGACCCCTGAAGCATCCTTGGTGGGAACTGCAACAGCTGCCAGATGCTGAATGGGAAGCAATTTGGATCTTTTCCAAACTTCTGGAAACTTTAGCTGTGGTTGTTGGAGGTCTTTGACAGTTTTCTTTTTGCTAACTACAATTAACAAGTATTAACAGAATTAATTTTTTTTTCCTACACGCCTACATTTGTGAATTTGTCTTGCCAGTAAGGGATGCTGTTCAGTGCTTAGATCTGGGTCCTCATTTTATCAACCTTGGAAGGACGGATGTTTGAGTCAACCTCGAGCGGCTCAGAGTCTAACTGCTAGCAGTGGGCAGAATTAGCCTGCAATATTGCATTCTAAGCGGGAGGGAGAGAGGGGAGGGAGGGACGGAGGGAGGGAGGGGAGGGAGGGAGGGAGGGAGGGAGGGTGGGAGGGAAAGAGAGAAGGAAGGAAGGAAGGAAGGAAGGAAGGAAGGAAGGAAGGAAGGAAGGAAGGAAGAAAGAAACCGGAGAGAAAAGGATAATAGGGATAATTAGCAGGCAGCCTTCAGGTGTATTGAATGAGGGAGGGAAGGAAGGGAGGAGGGGAGAGGATGAAAAGAGGAAGGAAGGAAGGAAGGAAGGAAGGAAGGAAGGAAGGAAGGAAGGAATCAAGAAAGGAAGGAAGGAATCAAGAAAGGAAGGAAGGAAGGAAAGATAGGTTGAAATGGAGGGACGAAGTGGGGAAGGAAGGAGAAATAAAGAGCGTGGGAGGGAGATTTGAACGGGAGGGAGGGAGGATATGAAGAAAGGAAGGAGAAACTGGCTGGAGAGAAAGGAAGGTGCTGAAATGCTGACATCACATAAGCCCACCTGCCCATTGTGCCCCCATCATGTATCCTTGAGACCCTCATGGGAGTGCCAGAGAACACAAGTTTTGTCGCTCGTTTCCTGGGTGGCCCAGGGGTTTGAGGCTCCAGAGCAGGAGACCCTACACCATTTCTGACAGATGGGCCATTCAGTCTTTTCTTGAAATGGCTTTGGGCAGGGGCGACAATCCTGGGGTGCCCAAATCCTCACTATCCACCTGGATAATGGTAGCCTTGGCTTCTGCTTAGGAAATGCACAACTAGCAGGAACTCTGACGTTGTGTAAAAGTCTGCCAGTATTAACTCAAGTGACTCTCCCTCCCTCCCCCCTCCGACTTCAGCCTAAACTCAAATGGGGAGAGAATTTGGCCAGAGGGGAACCCAAAGCGCGTGGAGACGGTGTGCCTCTGGGCAGCGGAGGTGGTCCAGCCACGGAGGGCGTGGCTTCTGGAGAATGGGCGTGGCCTCCATGCAGGTGACTACCTCTGACACTTGCAGCTTCTGCAGATCTAAGGCAAATACCTGAAAGTCGGTCTGCTTCTGCACCTGCCAGCGACCCTCTCTCTCGCCAGCCCTATGATGCGCTCCCAGCTGCCTGTCCCGTCCCTCCTCGGTCTCTTCGGCGCCGTCCTGATGCTGTGTCCGGAGCTGCTAGAGGGGAACACCAGGGGTCTTTCCGACTTGCCCGTCACTGATCCGGGGGTGCAGAAGGCCCTCGCCTTCGCCATGGAGCTATACAACCAGAATAAATTTGACGACAGCAACTATTACAGGATGCAGCGTGTTGTGAAGGTGCAGTCACAGGTGGGTGTCTGAAGGTGGGAAGGTTTAGGGGTAGGTGGGTGGGCAGCCTCCTTGGCTCCTTGGAGTAGCCAAGTGACTCGGGATTGTTCTGCAAACAATAGGAAGAGCGGTTTGAGTTGTATACTGTTTCACGGTGCTTTACAGCCCTCTCTAAGCTGTTTATAAATTGAGCATATTGCATTCTAAGCGGGAGGGAGGGAGGGAGGGAGGGAGGGAGGGAGGAAGGAAGGACACTTAAGATTATATCCCGCTTCGCAGTGTCTCTATGCAGTTTATAGAGTCAGATTCTTGCCCCCAACAATCTGGGTTATTATTTTAACAACCTCCGAAAGACAGAAGGCTGAGTCACCCTTGAGCCAGTCAGGTTTGAACTCTTGACAGTTGGCAGAGTAAGCCGGCAATGCTACAGTCTACCCACTGTGCCGCCAGGGCTCTTAATAGAAGGGTTTGGGGGTGCTGGGGGGAGCTTAGCGGGTGTCCTACCAGAAGGACTATTATCGTGGACCAAGAGGACAGGATTTCTGTTGTTCGTATCTGATTAAGAAATATTTCCACTTGAACTGATGTTCTTGCTGCTCTCAAGGCATAAAGTACTTTCCGGGTTGCAATCAATGAAGCCGATTATGTATTCTAATTAATCGTTTTTTTAAATCCAGGTCACTCATCGGGACAAATACTGTTTTAAGGTGGCGATTGTTAGAACAGAATGTCAAAAGACATCGAGAAAGAGTTATCACGAGATCCAGAGCTGTAGAGGTCTTCTAGGGAACATAAACGTAAGATTGGATGCCAAATTCTGATTATCTATTTGGGGTTTAATTTACAGAAGTTGCCTTGTCTCAGCTCATCAGCCACCTCTGCAAAGGGGATTTCAATAATTTCTATGGATGATTTCGATTGAAAACATTCGGAGTGACACGATAGCAGTGTTTCCTATTTGAGGGGCTGCCCCCCAAACACTGGGTGTCAACCTACTCCCCAAAGCACCTGAAGGCAACAGATGGGAACATCTGAGATAGTAGCCCCGCTTTATAATGCCTTGATAATTCCACCCTTGGAATATTGCATCCGGTGTTGGTCACCGCGATATTAAAAAAAGCAGATGTTGAGACTCTAGAAACGAGGGCAGAGAAGAGGCAACAATGGATGATTAGGTTGCTGGAGACTAAAACATATAAAGAACGTTTGCAGGAATTGGGTATGTCTAGTTTTATGAATTAAGGTCTAGCAGATAGCAGTATACCAGTATTTGAGGGGCTGCCAGAAAGAGGAGGGGCTCAACTTAATTTCCAAAGGACCTGAAGGGAGGACAAGAAGCAACGGATGGAAACTAATCAAGGAGAGCAGCCACCTGGAATTAAGGAGGACTTTTCTAACAATGAGAACAATTAACCAGTAGAACAACTTGCCACCAGAAGTGATGAGTGCTCCATCACTGATGGTTTTCAAGAAGAGGCTGTGCAGCCATTTGTCTGGAATGGTACAGGGTCTCTTGCTTGAACGAGGGTGTCATGCCCCCATCGGAATTGGAATCTGCGGGGAGGAGGACCTGATGGGGAGGAAGGCTCTCTTGGCCTTGGGGGAAACTGGGGAGGGGCAGAGTCAGTCCAGGCAAGGCTTGGTGGGAACGGTTTGGGGGCCCAGTTGGAACAACAAAGAGATGTTGGACTGGTTCTCTGGCCGTGTTGCTTTCATGCTACGCCCCAGGTCATCACAAAGGGGTTGGACTAGACGACCTCCAAGATCCCTTCCAACTCTGTTTTTCTGTTCCATTATTTCCTTTCCAGAAACAAACCTGCTTCTTTAAAGTCATGCTTGACTTTCTGACGAACAAAATGAACTTGGCAGTTTCCGCCTGTACCATGAGTTTGACTCCACCTCCATATGACGTCTTCTGCACAGGCTAAGGATTCTGAGTGTGTCCAGAAGCTGAGCAACCTCTGGTGTGCAAGCTGGGATCACAACAAGCTTTGCTTCTTCTGACACAAATCAAGAACGAGACGGTTTGTTTCAGCCCAAATTCACCTCTTCTGAGTGTCTGACATTGTTCCTTGACATCCAGGGGGGCCTTTTCTTCCACTTCTCCTCTTTTCTATAATCTTCATCTTTCAGAAGAATCAATATTTTGCTCATTCAATTAATCACAATAAAGTTATTGTTGTGATGTGGGCTTGTGTCCCTTTCTTGTACAAATACCGCCCAACTTTCAGGCTTTGACACCCACAGCACAAAGACACAATGGCTTGTCCAGGAAAGACTTTGCTTTGTCCAGAGTAGGGGGAGGGGAAATAGGGGTCTTCCCTGGGCTTTGCCAGTCCATGTGGTCTTTTTTAACCCATGAGTGTCCCACCTGGGAGGAAGAGAGGCCATCAGAGACCCCTGAAGCATCCTTGGTGGGAACTGCAACAGCTGACAGATGCTGAATGGGAAGCAATTTGGATCTTTCCCAAACTTCTGGAAACTGTAGCTGTGGTTGTTTGATGTGTTTGGCAGTTCTCCTTTTGGTAACTACAATTAACGTATTTGACAGAATTAATACTGTTTTTTCCTACACGCCCACGCCTGTGAATTTGTCTTGCGAGTAAGGGATATTGTTCAATGCTTAGATCTGGGTCCTCATTTTATCAACCTCGCGAGGACGGATGTTTGAGTCAACTTCGAGCGGCTCAGAGTCTCACTGCTAGCAGTGGGCAGAATTAGCCTGCAATATTGCATTCTAAGTGGAAGGGACGGAGGGAGGGATGGAGGGAGGGAGGGAGGGAGGGAAGGAAGGAAGGAAGGAAGGAAGGAAGGAAGGAAGGAAGGAAGGAAGGAAGAAGAAACCAGTTGGAGAGAAAAGGATAATAGGATAATTAGCAGCCAACCTTAAGGTGTATTGAATGAGGGAGGGAAGGAAGGGAAGAGGGGAGAGGATGAAAGGAGGAAGGAAGGAAAGATGGAAGGAAGGAAGGGGAAATAGGTTGAAATGGAGGGACGAAGTGGGGAAGGAAGGAGAAATAAAGAGCGTGGGAGGGAGATTTGAACGGGAGGGAGGATATGAAGAAAGGAAGGAGAAACTGGCTGGAGAGAAAGGAAGGTGCTGAAATGCTGACATCACATAAGCCCACCTGCCCACTGTGCCCCCATCATGTATCCTTGAGACCCTCATGGGAGTGCCAGAGAACACAAGTTTTGTCGCTCGTTTCCTGGGTTGCCAAGGGGTTTGAGGCTCCAGAGCAGGAGACCCTACACCATTTCTGACAAATGAGCCATTCAGTCTTTTCTTGAAATGGCTTTGGGCAGGGGCGACAATCCTGGGGTGCCCAAATCCTCACTATCCCTCCTGGATAATGGTAGCCTTGGCTTCTGCTTAGGAAATGCACGACTAGCAGGAACTCTGACGTTGTGTAAAAGTCTGCCAGTATTAACTCAACTGACTCCCCCTCCCTCTCCCCTCCGACTTCAGCCTAAACTCAAATGGGGGGAGAATTTGGCCAGAGGGAACCCAAAGCGCGTGGAGACGGTGTGCCTCTGGACAGTGGAGGTGGTCTAGCCACGGAGGGCGTGGCTTCTGGAGAATGGGCGTGTCCTCCACGAAGGTGAGTTCCTCTGACACTTGCAGCTTCTGCAGATCTAAGGCAAATACCTGAAAGTCGGTCTGCTTCTGCACCTGCCAGCGACCCTCTCTCTCTCTCTCTCGCCAGCCCCATGATGCGCTCCCGGCTGCCTGTCCCGTCCCTCCTCGGTCTCTTCGGCGCTGTCCTGATGCTGTGTCCGGAGCTGCTAGTGGGGAACACCGAGGGTCTTTCCGAATTGCCCGTCACTGATCCGGGGGTGCTGACCGCCCTCGCCTTCGCCGTGGAGCAATACAACAAGGACAAAATTAACGACGGCAACTATTACAAGATGCAGCGTGTTGTGAATGCTCAGTCACAGGTAATTGTATGGAGGTGGGGAGGTTTTGGGGATAGGTAGGTGGGCAGCCTCCTTGGGTCCTTGGAGTAGCCAGGTGAAATGGGATTGTTCGGGAAACAATAGAAAGAGCGGTTTGAGTTATATACTGTTTCACGGTGCTTTACCTCTCTAAGCTGTTTACAAAGTGAGCATCTTGTTCCATGCTTACATATGGGTCCTCATTTTATCAGCCTAGGAAGGACGGATGTTTGAGTCAATGTCGAGCGGCTCAGAGTCTAACTGCTAGCAGTGGGCAGAATTAGCCTGCAATATTGCATTCTAAGCAGAAGGGAGGGAGGGAGGAACGAAGAGATTATATCCCGCTTCACAGTGTCTCTATGCAGTTTATAGAGTCAGATTCTTGCCCCCAACAATCTGGGTTATTATTTTAACAACCTCGGAAGAACGGAGGGCTGAGTCACCCTTGAGCCAGTCAGGTTTGAACTCTTGGCAGTTGGCAGAGTAAGCCGGCAATGCTACAGTCTACCCACAGTGCCACCAGGGCTCTTAATAGAAAGGTTTGGGGTGCTGGAGGGAGCTTGTGGGGTGTCCTAGCGGAGGGACGGTTATCGTGGACCAAGAGGACAGGATTTATGCTGTTCATATCTGATTAAGAAATATTTCCACTTGAACTGATGTTCTTGCTGCTCTCAAGGCATAAAGTACTTTCCGGGTTGCAATCAATGAAGCCGATTATGTATTCTAATTAATCAAATTTTTTAATCCAGGTGACTAATCGGGACAAATACTGTCTTAAGGTGGAGATGGTTAAAACAGTATGTCACACCACATCAAGAAAGAATTATCAGGGGATCCAGAACTGTAGACATCTTCCAGGGAGCAGATATGTAAGATTAGATGCCAAATTCCGATTATCTATTTGGGGTTTAATTTACAGAAGTTGCCTTGTCTCAGATCATCATCCACCTCTGCAAAGGGGATTATAATAATTTCTATGGACGATTTCAATTCAAAACATTTGAGGTGACACGATAGCGGTGTTTGCTATTTGAGGGGCTGCCCCAAAGAAAACGGGGGTCAACCTACTCCCCAAAGCACCTGAAGGCAGGAAAAGAAGCAACAGATGGGAACATCTGAGATAGTAGCCCCGCTTTATAATGCCTTGATAATTCCACCCTTGGAATATTGCATCCAGTGTTGGTCACCACGGTATTTAAAAAACGGATGTTGAGACTCTAGAAACGAGAGCAGAGAAGAGGCAACAATGGATGTTTAGGTTGCTGGAGACGAAAACATATAAAGAACGTTTGCAGGAATTGGGTATGTCTAGTTTTATGAATTAAGGTCTAGCAGATAGCAGTATACCAGTATTTGAGGGGCTGCCAGAAAGAGGAGGGGCTCAGCTTAATTTCCAAAGGACCTGAAGGGAGGACAAGAAGCAACGGATGGAAACTAATCAAGGAGAGCAGCCACCTGGAATTAAGGAGGACTTTTCTAACAATGAGAACAATTAACCAGTGGAACAACTTGCCACCAGAAGTGATGAGTGCTCCATCACTGATGGTTTTCAAGAAGAGACTGTGCAGCCATTTGTCTGGAATGGTACAGGGTCTCTTGCTTGAACGAGGGTGTCATGCCCCCATCGGAATTGGAATCTGCGGGGAGGAGGACCTGATGGGGAGGAAGGCTCTCTTGGCCTTGGGGGAAACTGGGGAGGGGCAGAGTCAGTCCAGGCAAGGCTTGGTGGGAACGGTTTGGTGGGCCCAGTTCGAACAACAAAGAGAAGTTGGACTGGTTCTCTGGCCGTGTTGCTTTCATGCCACGCCCCAGGTCATCACAAAGGGGTTGGACTAGACGACCTCCAAGATCCCTTACAAATCTGTTTTTCTCTTCCATTATTTCCCTTCCAGGTAGCACACTGCTTCTTTAAAGTTACACTCGGTTCTTCCCCGAACGAAATGGCCTTGGCAATGACCGCCTGTACCAAAACTTCACGTCCAGCTCCGATTAACCTCTTCTGCTCAGGCTAAGGATTCTGAGGGTGTCCAGCAGCTGAGCAACCTCTGGTGTTGCTGGGATCACAACAAGCTTTGCTTCTTCTGACACAAATCAAGAATGAGACGGTTTGCTTTAGCCCAAATTCACCTCTTCTGAGTGTCTGAAATTGTTCCTTGACATCCAGGGGGGCCTTTTCTTCCACTTCTCCTCTTTTCTATAATCTTCATCTTTCAGAAGAATCAATATTTTGCTCATTCAATTAATCACAATAAAGTTATTGTTGTGATGTGGGCTTGTGTCCCTTTCTTGTACAAATCCCACCCAACTTTGAGGCTTTGACACCCACAGCACAAAGACACAATGGCTTGTCCAAGAAAGACTTTGCTTTGTCCAGATTGGGGGGAAAAGGGGGTCTTCCCTGGGCTTTGCCCGTCCATGTGGTCTTTTTTAACCCATGAGTGTCCCACCTGGGAGGAAGAGAGGCCATCAGAGACCCCTGAAGCATCCTTGGTGGGAACTGCAACAGCTGCCAGATGCTGAATGGGAAGCAATTTGGTTCTTTTCCAAACTTCTGGAAACTTTAACTGTGGTTGTTGGATGTGTTTGACAGTTTTTGGTAACTACAATTAGCAATTTTAACCGGAATTAATGCTGTTTCTTGAAGCCCCTCCCTCCCTCGCTTGATTAAAATGTGTCCACGGATTTTATCCTTTAGATTTTTCACATACATCCCAAGCTCCGTATCCCACGCACATCTATTCAGAAAGATGCCAAGATACCCCTTGGCTGTAAACTCTCCATGGGGTGGGGGGGACTTGCTCCACAAGTCTTTGCAGGGGGGCGGGGTCAGACAATCCTGGGGCTCCCCAAATCCTCATTATCCACTTCTCAAAAGTACTCTGGAATTACGCTTAGGAAACACACAACCTAGGTAACAGATTAACACCCACATCTATTCAGATAGATGCCAAGATGGCCCTTGGTTGTAAACTTTCCATAGGAGGTGTGGGGGACTGGTCTCAAGTCCTATGAGGCACGGGTGACAATCCTGGGGCTCCCAAATCCTCATTGTCCACGTGGCTAAAGGTAGCCCTGCTTCCGCTTATGAAATACAACTAGCAGGAGCGCTGACCTTTTGTAGCATACCGCGGCTACTAACTCAATTATATCCCTCTAGTTCCCCACCCCGCCTAACCTCAACTAGGAGGAAGAATTGGACCGGAGGGGAACTCAAATCCCGCGGAGGCAGCGAGCACCTGGGCAGCGGAGATGGTCCAGCCATGGGGGGGGTGCGCTTCTGGAAAATAGGCGTGGCCTCCACGCAGGTGAGCGCCGCTGCCACCTGCGGCTCCTTACACTTCTAAGGCAAATACATCAGGGTCGGTCTACTTCAGCGCCTCCCCATGATGCGCTCCCTGCTCCCCGTCCCGTCCCTTTTCTGCCTCTTCGAAACTCTCCTGGTGCTGTCACCGGAGCTGCTAATGGGGATCCCCGAGGGTCTTTCCAAGGTGCCTTTCACTGATCCGGAGGTGCAGCACAGCCTCGCCTTCGCCGTGCAGCAGTACAACCAGGACAGAGACGATAGCGCCAACTATTTCAAGGTGCTGCGTGCAGCGCAGTCCCAGTCACAGGTGAATGTCTGGAGGTGGGGAGTTTTTTGGGGAAGGCAGAGACGTGGGCAGCCTACTTGAATATTTGGAGTAGCCAAAGGACTGGGAATTGTTCTGGAAACAATAGCAAGAGCGGTTAGACTTATATAGCGCTTCACAGTGCTTTACAGTCCTCTATAAACGGTTTACCGAGTCAGCCTCTTGCCCCTAACAAACTGGGTCCTTGTTTTAATGACCTCGGAAGGACGGTAGGCTGAGTCACTCTTCAGCCAGTCAGAATCGAACTCCTGGCAGTTGGCAGAGTTAGTCTGCAATGCCACATTCTAACCACTGTGCCACCTGGACTCTTAAAAGAAGAGTTTGGGGATGCTGGAGGGAGCTTGGGCAGTGTCTGGGGGGGGGAATGTTATCGTGGACCAGTAGGACAGGATTTCTGCTGTTCATATCTGATAAAGAAATATTTCCGCTTGAACTGATGTTCTTGCTGCTCTCAAGGCATAAAGTGCATTCCTCGTTGAGACTGATGAAGCTGATCGTGTTTTCTAATTAATTAAAAGGCCGTGTACTTATTTTTAAATCCAGGTGGATGGTTGGAAGGAATACCATCTTAAGGTGGAGTTGGTAAAAACTACATGTGAAAAGAAGGCCGGTAGACTCACATATGAGAAGATACAGGAATGTGAGCAACATCCAGAGAATCAGAAGGTGAGATTGGATGCCAAATTCCGATTATCTATATGTGGTTTAATTAAACAAGCCTGAGCTCATCAGCCACCTCTGCAAAGGGGATTTTAATAATTTTCATGGACGATTCCAGTTCAAAACATTAGGGGTGACATGATAGCGGCCTTTGTTATTTGAGGGGCTGCCCTAAAGAAAACATGGGCCAACCTGGTCTCCAAGGCACCTGAAGGCAAGAAGCAACAATGGAAACATATGAAATATTAGCACTGCTTTAGAATGCCTTGATAAGACAATACTTGGAATATTGCATTTAGTTTTGATCACCAGTCACCACAATATTAAAAAAAAAAGATGTTGAGACTCTGGAAAGAGAGCAGAGAAGAGGAACAAAGAGGATTAGGGGACTGGAGGCTAAAACATATGAAGAACGGTTGCAGGAAATGGGTATGTCTAGTTTAATGAAAAGAAGGACTAGGGGAGACATATCAATGTCCCAATATTTGAGGGGCTGCCACAAAGAGGAGGGGGTCAACCTATCTTCAAAGGAACCAGAAGGTAGAACAAGAAACAATGGATGGAAACTAATCAAGGAGAGAAGCCTCCTGGAATTAAGAATAACTTTCCTAACAATGAGAACAATTAACCAGTGGAACAACTTGCCACCTGAAGTGGTTGGTGCTCCATCACTGGAGGTTTTCAAGAAGAGATTGTGCAGCCATTTGTCTGGAATGGTAGAAGACCTCCTGCTTTAGTAGAGGGTTGGACTAGACGACCTCCAAGGTCCCTTCCAACTCTGTTTTTCTCTTTTGTTCCCTTCCAGAAACCAATCTGCTACTTTAAAGTGACACCCAGCTCTTTGCCGAATTTGGTATACACTGTCTGTACATGATGTGGACCTCCGAAGGACCTCTTCTGATCAGGCTAAAAATTCTGAGTATATCTAGCTGAGTAACCTCTGGTGTGCAAGCTGAGTTCACGCCAAGCTTTGCTTCTTCTGACACAAATCAAGAACGAGACGGTTTGCTTCAGCCCAAATTCACCTCTTCTGAGTGTCTGAAATTGTTCCTTGACATCCAGGGAGGCCTTTTCCTCCACGTCTCCTCTTTTCTATAATCTTCATCTTTGAGAAGAATCAATATTTGCTTAATGAGTTAATTAATCTTAATAAAGCTATTGTCAGGCATGCCTCCTTCAATATCCAAGAAAGAAAAACCTCAACTCCATTTGAATAAAGTACTTTTACTAGATATGAATTGAAAGCAGCAAAAGGGAAAGCAAGATCTGAGCCAACACGTACACATCAAATGGTTGCCCAGCCCCTCCCCCCCAGTTATCCCAGCCCAGTGTCCAACCTGCGACTCCCTAAGGTGTCATGTGGGGTGTCCAAACATCAACCATCCCCATGCACAGAGGATGGTGACCACAAAACTCCCTTTCCCAATACCATGCCCCCACCCTCCCCGTTTCTATGGCAGCTGCTAGTAAGCAAGCAAAGCAGAGGCTGACAGCTATCAGCATGATTTTCCTGCTTGCTTGTCCTTTCTTGTCCAAATCCTGCCCAATCTCCAGTTTTGTCCCCCACAGCACAAAGACACAATGGCTTGTCCAAGAAAGACTTTGCTTTGTCCAGGGGGAGGGGGGAATCTCCATGGTTTGGGGAGGGGGCGACAATCTGGAGGTGGGTGGGTTTCCCACATCCTCATTATCCACGCGGCTAAAGGTGGCCTTGACTTCTGCTTAGGAAACCTGCTCATAACCAGGCTAACAGAATAACAAAGCTATAAGGGACCTTGTAGGTCAGCTAGTCCAATCCCCACCCCATCCTGATGCCCTTGGCTTCTGCTCAGGAAATACAAAACTAGCAGGAACAGTGACATTTTGCACCAGACTGCCCCCCCCATCCCAACTTCAGCCTAACCTGAGAATTGGGCTGAATTGAGAATGGGCGGGGTCTCTGTGCAGGTGAGTGCCGCTGCCTCTGCAGCTCCTGCAGATTTAAGAAAAATACATCGAGGTCGGTCTGCTTCCGCGCCTGCCAGCAACTGTCTCTATTGCCAGCCCCATGGTGTGCTCTCGGCTGCTTCTCCCGTCCCTCCTTGGCCTCCTCGGCGCCCTCCTGATGCTGTCCCCAGAGCTGCTAATGGGGATCCTAGAGGGTCTTTCTGACTTGCCAGTCACTGATCTGGGGGTGGAGAGAGCCCTCGCCTTCGCCGTGGAGCAATACAACTGACTCAGATATAACAACACCAACTATTTCAAGGTGCACCGTGTTGTGAATGCTCAGTCACAGGTAAGTGTCTGGAGGTAGGGAGGTTTCTTGGGGGGGGGGTGTAGGTGGGCAGCCTCCTTGGGCCCTTTGGAGTAGCCAAAGGACTTGGAATTGTTCTGGAAACAATAGCAAAAGCGGTTAGATTTATATACCGCTTCATGGTGCTTTAGACCCCTCTCTAAGCTGTTTACAGAGTTAACCATCTGGGTCCTCATTTTACCGACTACGGAAGACTGAGTCACCCTTGACCCAGTCAGGATCGAACTGGGTTGGCAGACTTATCTTGCAATGCTGCATTCTAACCACTGTGCCACCAGGGCTCTTAATGGAAGGGTTTGGGACTGCGAGGGGGAGCTTAGGGGGTGGCCTAAGGAGGGACTGATATCATGGACCAAAAGGACAGATTTCTGCTGTTTGTATCTGATACAGAAGTATTTCCGCTTGAACTGATGTTCTTGCTGCTCTCAAGGAATAATGTGCTTTCCAGGTTGCAACCAATGAAGCCGGTCATGTTTTGTAATTAAGCCCATGTACTTATTTTTAAATCCAGGGGGGAAATGGGAAGGTACGTGAATACCATCTTAAGGTGGAGTTGGTGAAAACATGTGAAAAGAAGGCCATTTGGAAATTGAGTTATGAGAGGATCCAGAGATATAAGCAACTTGCAGGGAATCAGGAGGCGAGATTGGATGCCAGGCTCCAATTGAAAAAAACCTGCCTTATCTGAGCTCAGCAGCTACCTCTCCGTAAGGGGATTTTAATTATTTTCATGGACGGATCAATTCAAAACAGTAAGGGGGACAAAATAGCGGTGTTTGCTATTTGAGGGGTTGTCCCAAAGAACACAGTGGTCAACCTATTCTCCAAAGCACCTGAAGGCAGGACGAGAAGCAATGGATGGGAACACATGAAATAGTAGCATCACTTTATAATGCCTTAATAAGGCCACCCTTGGAATCTTGCATCCAGTTTTGGTCACCACAATATGACCTCCAACATCCTTCCCAACCCCGTTTTTCTCTCATTCCCTTCCAGAAACCAATCTGCAACTTATACGTTATACCCCACTTTCCGCCGAACTTTGCCATCATCTGGATAGCCGAAGGACCTTTTCTGCTCAGGTTAAGGATTCTGAGTGTGTCTAGCAGCAGTGCAACCTCTGGTGTGCAAACTGGGTTCACACCAAGCTTTTGCTTTTTCTGACACAAATCAAGAATGAGACGATTTGCTTCAGCCCAAATTCACATCTTTTGAGTGTCTGAAATTGCTCCTCAACATCCAGGGAGGCCTTTTCTTGCACTTTTCCCCTTTTCTATATTTTTCATCTTTGAGAAGAATCAATATTTTGCAAATTCAGTTCCTTAACCTTAATAAAGCCATTATCATGATGTTTCAGCATGTTTACCTTTCTTATCCAAATTCTGCTGGAATTTCTACAAACACATATTTTTTAAATTGGACTGATTTTAACTTTCTCTCTCTTTTTAAGACTTTCATTCTTTTTCTCTTTTCAACACCTTATAATATTTTCTTGTTAAATTTTTTTTTCCTTTTCTGGAAAATAAAGAATATAAAGAGAGAAGTGAAAATAGAGGGAAATAACACTGCCACTTAGAAGCTTGGAGGCTTGGAAATATTGTTTTTCTTCTCTATGTTTGAGCTTCAAGGAGTTTGAGTTTGTTTACTGAAAATGATAGTGGGAAGAGCTGCACGTACTGGGAAAGAGAGCAGTTAACTTGGTTTGAAAAAGAGCCTCGGATTTTATAGTGGCAGTGTGCACTATTGGAAGGAAAAGATTAATATAGACGATGTCGCAACAGGGAAAAGAAAATGAAGTGACATTGCTGATGATTATGCAAAAAATTCAAAAAATGCAAGAAAAGAGAGCATTGAAAAGAGATGGGAGATTATTGAACAAAGAACAGATAAAATAGATGAAATGATGATGAAATATAATCTCAAAAAATTGAAGAAAAAGATGAACAAAGAGATAAGAAAATTGGAGATATTGACAGCAGAATGAGTACTCTTGAAAAAGATAAAGAGTAGAGTATTGGAATGGGAGATATTTATTTATTTTACTTCAGATCCCAGAAGATAAAAGAATAAAAGGGAGAAAATTTGGCAGAAGTAATGATAGAAACTCTGGCAGAAGCATTGGTGATAACTAAAAGGAAGATGATGGAAGGAACCGAGTCCCTTCCAACTCTGTTGTTCTATTCTGTTCTGTTTTCCAGCCTCCTTGGCTTCCTACCATGAAATTCCTGGAGAGAAATAAGGAGGTAGTCCTTATTAAGATACCGATGGTCCTCAACTTACAATTGTACAGCTTTGTAATAGAACAACAGAGTTGGAAGGGACCTTGGAGCTCTTCTAGTCCAACCCCCTACAGATGGTCCTCAACTTACAACCATTCATTTAATGTCCATTTAAAGTTATAATGGCACTGGGGAAAAATGAATTGTGGCCGATTCTCATGCACATAACCATATTGTAGCATTCCCCACAGCCACATGATCAAAAGCTTGGCAACTGACTCACATTTATTTATTTATTTATTTGGGGGGGGGGGTATTTATTTTAATTAAACAAAAACACACAAAAAAAGAATCATCCTTCATTACATCTTGTAGAAAGCGTGTCGATTGGTTACCGATAACTTTCCTGCATTTCTCCCACACTCATTACTTATAGTCCATATTAGATTATACACTTTAAATCAAAAAATCTTTGTATATCTTACTATCAATGTACCGCAATTCTCATTTGACTACAATTATTTGAACGTGCTTTTGCCTCAAATCATTTATACTTAAAGACACAACCACATAATGGCATTCCTTAGCTATTTCAAAAATCCTCCAATAACATTACACCTTTATGACATATTCTAATTAAAAGTCAATTAATAAAATTTCTAAACCTTTCCCACCCCCACTTCCCCCACCCCATTCGCTGTTTAGAGTTTGTATCCAAGTTGCTTCTGACAATACCAAGAGCATGTATATATTATTAAACAATATCCATTGACATTTCCTTGTTGTTACTATAATTGGCTAAAAATCATTTACTATTTATATCCCACCTCCTCTCATTCAAACCCAAAAAACATTACTCCTTTATGACAAGACCTAAATAAAAGTTTGTTAATAAAATGTATAGGTCTTTTTCCCAGATCGCAATTTGCAATTGATATCCAAATTTCTTGTACTAGTTTGCCAGTACATATATATATCATTAAGCTTTATCCATTATCATCTCATTATTGTTGTTATAGTTAATTATTTGTTGACGAATAAACATTGAATAACAATCTAAGAATTACTAAATTCCTACTTACTGATCAACCAAAAATTAACTAATTTTTTACTATCAGCTTTCATTGTCAACCTGTATCCTTCCAGTAACAAAACAGTCTTATCTCGACTCACATTTATGACGGTCGGTGTCCCGGGGGAGTCATGTCATTCCCTTTGGCGACCTCCTGGCAAGCAAAGTCAATGGGGGAGTCCGATTTACTTAACCACCTTTGTGACTAACTTAACAATTGCAGCGATTCACTTAACAACGGTGGCAAGGAAGGTCATAAAACGGGGTAAAAGACTCACAGCAACTGTCTCCCTCGGCAACAGAAATTTGGGACTCCGTTGAGTCCAATGTTTTGGCTATACATGTTTTTCAATTGCTTTATCCTTTGCAATTTAAAAAAAAAACCACAATCTAACGGTACGTTTTAAAATGCAAAATGTGCAAATTTAACCTTACAAGCGGCCTAGAGTCACCTCGTGTTGAAATGGGGGGGGGGGTCCTCGAAAAAACCCTAAATAAATAAATAAAATAGCTCCTATAAAGGCAGTCCTTAACATAACAGCCATTCTGAATTGTGGTCGTCGGTCGAAGACTAGCTGCACTAACTCTCTTAGCCAATGTCTCGCTTAGCAACAGAAACGCTGGGCTCCATTGTGGCCGTAAGTCAAGGCCCACCTGTGCTTAATTGAACACCTGGATTAGTGAGGGGTTGGGCAATGAGTAAGAACCCACCGCTGTAGCTAATTGGTGGAGGAGAGCTGTCCATCAGACAATCGGAACTGTAATTGGTTGCTGTGAGTGGAAAGGGGGCGGTTCCTTTTCCCCCGCCTTCCCCCCCCCCCCCCGTTTGCACCTTTTGTGCTCTGTAATTTACCTCAGGAAATTCCCCCTGGGTGGATTTACCTCACGATTCTCCTGTTGGGCCTAAACTCTCTAGTTTTGATCTAAAAAAAATATTGATTTATATAAAACTACAATTTTGTCTGAATGTCTCAGCCTCCGGCTGCTCAATTCCCTGACAGTCCTCGCCTTACAAGCCACCATTAAGCCACCATTCCCTTGGCTAAGCGAGACCACGTCTCATTTTAGGACCTTTCTTAACATGGTCATTACATGAATCACTGCATATTCTGCCGTTGATGATACAGAAGAATCAATATTTTGCTCAATTAATCACAATAAAGTTATTGTTGTGATGTGGGCTTGTGTCCCTTTCTTGTAGAAATCCCGCCCAACTTTGAGGCTTTGACACCCACAGCACAAAGACACAATGGCTTGTCCAAGAAAGACTTTGCTTTGTCCAGATTGGGGGGGGGGAAAGGGGTCTTCCCTGGGCTTTGCCAGTCCATGTGGTCTTTTTTAACCCATGGCTGTCCCACCTGGGAGGAAGAGAGGCCATCAGAGACCCCTGAAGCATCCTTGGTGGGAACTGCAACAGCTGCCAGATGCTGAATGGGGAAACAATTTGGTTCTTTTCCAAACTTCTGGAAACTTTAGCTGTGGTTGTTGGAGGTCTTTGACAGTTTTCTTTTTGCTAACTACAATTAACCATTTTAACAGAATTAATACTGTTTCTTGAAACCCCCCTCCCTCCCTTGCATAAAATGTGCCCACCGGGGATTTTCTCCTTTAGATTTCTCACATACCTCCCCAAGGTCTGTATTCCTACACACATCTATTCAGAAAGATGCCAAGATGCCCCTTGGATGTAAACTCTTCCAGGGGGGGGGGGTGGACTTGCCCTCCAGGGCTTTGGGGAGGGGGAGACAATCCTGCCCCCCCCCAATTCTTCACTTTCCGCTTGTCTAAATGTAGCCTTGGCTTATGTAGTAGTAGTAGTTTACTTTCTTGTCATTGCTCCTCGTACAACGAAATTAAATGCCCTCTTCAGTGTACAATGTACTAAAAAAAATAAAACACAAACACGGATCCCTTCCATTCAATGGAATTGAGTTGAAAACCAACGATGTTGCTTTAACTTTGCAGTATATAGTAGAACGCTTCGTAGGAAACACACAACCAGGCTAACAGATTAACGGAAGGGAGCTTGTAGGTCATCTAGTCCAACCTCCCCATCCCCCCCTTTCCAAGAATGTCATACAACGTTCCTGACAGATGGGCAGTCCAGGCAGTCTCATCTTGAAAGCTTCTTGAAAACTAGCAGGGGCAGAAGGGGAGTCCATGTAGGGGGGAGCTTCATCTCCGTGGCTTTGGGGAGGGGGCGACAATCCTAGTTGGGGGAGGATTTCCCAGCATCCCCATTGTCCACGTGGAGCTTTAGCTTCTGCTCAAGAAATGCACAACTAGCAGGAGCTCTGACGTTTTGTAGCTGACCGCAAATAGTAAATCAACTGTCTCTCTCCCCCCCTCCAATTCAGCCTAACCTCAAGGGGGTAGGAGTTAAGAGGAGGGGGGAGAATGGGGAACCCAAAGCGGGGGAGGCGGCGACCACCTGGGCAGCGGAGATGATCCAGACACAGGGGCGGGGCTTCTGCAGAATGGGCGTGCCCCCTCCCCCGCAGGTGATCGCCGCTGCCACCTGCGGCTTCTACACAGCTAAAGCAAATCCGTGCAAGTCGGTCTGCTTCTGCGCCTGCCAGCGACCCTCTCTCTCGCCAGCACCATGGTGCGCTCCCGGCTGCCTGTGCCACCCCTTCTGGGCCTCTTCGGCACCCTCCTGATGCTCTCCCCGGAACTGCCCGGGTTTATTTCCAATGTGCCCTTCACTGATCCGGGGGTGCAGGAATCCCTCGCCGCCGCCGTGGAGAAATACAACGAGGACAGAAGTGACAGCCCCAACTATTTCAAGGTGCTGAGCCTTATAAAGGCTCACTATCAGGTATGTGTCTGGAGGTGGGGAGGATTTTTTTGGGGGGGGGAAGCCTTGTTGTATCTTTGGAGTAACCAAAGGACTCGGGATTGTTCTGGAAACAATAGCAAGAGAGGTTAGAGAATTATATACCACTTCGTGGTGCTTCCCAGTCCTCTCTAAGCGGTTTTCAGAGTCAGCCTCTTGCCCCCAACCATCTGGGTCCACATTTTACCCACCACGAGTGAGTCACCCTTGAGCCAGTCAGGATTGAACTCCTGGCAGTTGGCAGACTTAGCCTTCAATGCTGCAATCTACCCACTGTGCCGCCAGGGCTCTTAATAGAAGGATTTGGGAGTGCTGGAGGGAGCTTAGGGGGTGTCCTAGCGGAGGGACTGTTATCGTGGCCCAAAAGGACAGGATTTCTGCTGTTCGTATCGGATACAGAAATATTTCCGCTTGAACTGATGTTCTTGAGGTTGCAACCAACGAAGCCAATCATTCTTTGTAATTAATTAAATTGTCATGTACTTTTAATCCAGTTCCATGGTTGGAAGGAATACCGACTTCTGGTATTCTTGGTGGAAACAAGATGTAAAAAGTTGGACGGTTGGAAAATGTTATATAACAACATCCAGGAATGTGAGGAACTTCCAGGGATTCAGGAGGTGAGATTGGATACCAAATTCCGATTATCTATTTGCGGTTTAATTGAACAATCCTCCCTTGTCTGAGCTCAGCAGCCACCTCTGCAAAGGAGGTTTTAATGATTTCTATGGATGACTTCAATTCAAAAGATTAGGGGTGACACGATAGCGGCGTTTGCTAACCTATTCTCCAAAGCACCTGAAGGCAGGACGAGAAGCACCGGATGGGAACACCTGAGATAGTAGCACTGCTTTATAATGCCTTGATAAGGCTACCCTTGGAATATTGTCTCCAGTTTTGGTCACCATGATATGAAAAAAAAAAGATATTCAAACTCTAGAAGCAGAGAAGAGAAGAGCAACAAAGAGGATTAAGGAGCTGGAGACTAAAACATATAAAGAACGGTTGCAGGAATTCATTAGGGCATAGTAGAGACAGGATAACAATATTCCAATATTTGTGGGGCTGCCAGAAAGAGGAGGGGGGGTCAACTTCATTTCGGAAGCAGCAGAAGGCCAGACAAGAAATAATGGATGGAAACTTATGAAGGAGAGAAGCAACCTAGAACTAAGGAGGAATTTCCTAACAGTGAGAAAAATTAACCATGGGACTCTTTTCCCCCAGAGGTTGTGGGAGCCCCATCACTGGAAGATTTATGAAACAACAAGCATTTATCTGAAATGGTACAGGGTCTCTTGTGTGAACAAGGGGTTGGACTAGACGACCTCTGAGGTCCCTTCCAACTTTGTTTTGCTCCTTCCTTTCCTTCCAGACACCAGGCTGCCACTTTAACGTTATACACAGAAATTTCCTGCTGACCCCAGCGAAATTGATAACAACAAACTGTGGCTGATCTGGACCTCCGATGGACCTCTTCTGCTCAGGCTAAGGATTCTGAGGGTGTCCAGCAGCCAAGTAATCTCTGGTGTGCAAGCTGAGTTCACACCAAGCTTTGCTTCTTCTGACACAAATCAAGAAGGAGGCGGTTTGCTTCAGCCCAAATTCACATCTTTTGAATTTCTGAAATTGTCCCTTGACATCCAGAGAGGCTTTTTCTTCCATTTCTCCTCTTTTCTGTATTGTTCATCTTTGAGAAGAATCAATATTTCCTTTTTGAGTTAATTGATCTTAATAAAGCTATCGGCATATTTCCAGCTTGTGTCCCTTTATCCAAATTGCAGGCTTTGAAACCCACAGCACAAAGACACAATTTATTCATTTATTTATTTAGATTTCTAGACCGCCCCCTCTCCCCGAAGAGACTCGGCTTGTCCAAGAAAGACTTTGCTTTGTCCAGAGTGGGGGGGGGGGAAATGGGGGTCTTCCCTGGGCTTTGCCAGTCCATGTGGTCTTTGTTAACCCACGAGTGTCCCACCTGGGAGGAAGAGAGGCCATCAGAGACCCCTGAAGCATCCTTGGTGGGAACTGCAACAGCTGCCAGATGCTGAATGGGAAGCAATTTGGATCTTTTCCAAACTTCTGGAAACTTTAGCTGTGGTTGTTGGGTGCCTTTGACGGTTCTCTTTTCGGTAACAACAATTAACAATTTTTAACAGAATTAGTACTGTTTCTTGAAACCCCTCCCTCCCTCCCTCGCTTACTTAAAATGTGTCCACGGACCGTCTCCTTTTGATTTCTCCCCTCTCCCCAAGCTCCATATCTCCCGCACATCCATTCAGAAAGATGCCAAGATGCCCCTTGGCTGTAAACTCTGTATGGTGGAGGGGAATTTTCCCACACCATCATTGTCCACGTGGAGCCTTGGTTTCTGCTTAGGAAATACACTAGCAGGAACGGTGAGGTTTCCTTTGTTGTCATTGCACCTCGTAGACCCAAATTAAATGTCCTCTTCCGTGTGCTTTATAACTATAAAAGTAAAGCACAAACACACAAACTACACATTCCGCAGAATCGAAATGAAAATCCTTGATATTGCATTAATATTTCACTATATAGTAGAATGCTCCTGCTTAGGAAAAACATAATAATGCTGACAGATTAACGGAATGGATCTTATAGGTCATTGGGTCTAACCCCACCCATGCCGTCCAAGCAGGAGACCCTACACCATTTCTGAGAGATGGGCAGCCCAGTCTCTTTTTGAAAGCTTCTTGAAAACGAGCAGGAGCAGAAGCTTAGTAACATCTATAGAAGGGGAGGCTTCCTCTCCATCCCCATTGTCCACGTGAAGCTTAGGAAATACACTAACTTAACTTAACTTTATTGGATTTCTAGACCGCCCCTCTCTCAAAAGAGACTCGGGGCGGTGTACAGTCATATTAAAATGGTTAGACAGTAAATATACATGTTTTAAGTGTACAATAAATAAATTAAACATAGGACTGGAGGTGGTAGTAGAAATTCCCTGTACTAGCAGGAGTGGAGAGGCTTTGCAGCAGCCCGAGAGTAATAACTCAATTGTCTCCCCCGCCCTCTACGCACCGACTTCAGCCTAACCTCAACTAGAGGGGAGAATAGAAGCGAAGGGGAACCCAAAGCGCGTAGAGGCGGCGAGCACCTGCGAAGCAGAGATGGTCCAGCCATGGGGCGGGGCTTCTGCAGAATGGGCGTGGCCTCCGCGCAGGTGAGCGCCGCTGCCACTTGCGGCTCCTTGCACGTCTAAGGCAAATCCGTGGAGGTCGGTCTGCTTCCGCGCCTGCCAGCGACCCACTCTCTCGCCAGCACCATGCCTCGCTCCCGGCTGCCTGTCCCGACCCTTTTCTGCCTCTTCGGCCCCCTCCTGGTGCTGTCCTCGGAGCTGCCCCTTTGGCTTCCCGAGGGTCTTTCGGACTTGCCCCCCACTCATCCGGGGGTGAAGGATGCCGTCGCCTTCGCCACGCAGATATACAATCAGCGCAGATCTAACAGCGAGAACTATTTCATGGTGGTGAATGTTGTGAAGGCGCAGTCTCAGGTAAGTGTCTGGAGATGGGGAGGTTTATTGGGGGGCAGGTAGGTAGGTGGGCAGCCTCCTTGGGTCCTGGGAGTAGGCAAAGAACTCGGGATTGTTCTGGAAGCAATAGCAAAAGCGGTTAGATTTATATACCGTTCCACGGTGCTTTACAGCCCTCTCTAAGCTGTTTACAATCAGCATCTTGTTTGATGCTTAGATCTGGATCATTTTATCAACCTCGGAAAGACGGTAGGTTGCATCAACCTCGAGGAGGTCAGGATTGAACTGCTAGGCAGGGGAAGAATAAGGATGCAATACTGCATTTTAAGTGGGAGGGAGGGAGGGGGTAGGAAGGAAGGAAGGAAGGAAAGAAGGAAGGAATGACACTTAACTTATATCCTGCGTCACAGCATCTCTAAGCACTTTACAGAATTAGTCTCTTGCCCCCAACAATCTGGATCCTCGTTTTACCAACCTTGGAAGGAAGGAAGGCTGAGTCACCCTTGAGCCAGTCAGGATTGAACTCCTGGCAGTTGGCAGAGTTAGCCGGCAATGCTGCATTCTAACCACTGCGCCACCTGGGCTCTTAATAGAAAAGTTTTGGGGGTACTGGAGGGAGCTTAAGGGGCGTTCTAGGGGAGGGACGGTTATCGTGGATCAAAATAACAGCATTCCTTCTGTTTGTATCTGAAACAGAAATATTTCCGCTTGAACTGATGTTCTCGCTGCTCTCCAGGCAGAAAGTGCTTTCCTGGTTGAAACTGATAAGCCGATCATGTTTTGTAATTGATTAAAAGACCATGTACTCCTTTTTAAATCCAGGTGGGTACTAGGGACGAATACCATCTTACAGTGGAGTTGGCGGAAACAACATGTAAAAAGTACAATTGGACTCCGATGTCTGTGTTATTCCAAAAATGTAAGCAACTTCCAGGGAATCACAAGGTGAGATTGGATGCCAAATTCCGATTATCTATTTGCAGTTTCACCGATAAATTAAATCAATTGATTTCCTGGCCTTGTCTGAGCTCAACAGCCACCTCTGCAAAAGAGATTTTAATAATTTTTATGGACAATTTCAATTCAGAGCATCCGGGATGACACGATAGCGGTGTTTGCTATTTGAGGGGCTGCCCCAAAGAAAACGGGGGTCAATCTATTTTCCAAAGCACCTGAAGGCAGGACGAGAGGCAATGGATGGGAACACATGAAATGCCTTTGGAATTTTTCATCCAATTTTGATCACCACAATATTAAATAAAAGATGTTGAGACTCTGGAAAGAGTGCGGAGAAGAGCAACAAAGGTGATTAGGGGACTGGAGACTAAAGCACACGAAGAACGGTTGCAGGAATTGGGTCTGTCTAGTTTAATAAAAAGAAGGTCTAGGGGAGACATGGTAGTGTCCCAATATTTAAGGGACTGCCACAAAGGGGAGGGGGACAACCTATTTTCCAAAGAACCAGAACGTAGTACAAGACACAATGGATGGAAACTAATCAAGGAGAGAAGCAACCTGGAATCAAGGAGAAATTTCCTGGCAGAGAGAAAAATTAACCAGTGAGATGCCTTGCCACCAGAAGTGATGGGTGCTCCATCGCTGAATGTTTTCAAGGAGTGATTATGCAGCCATTTGTCTGAAATGGTACAGGGTCTCCTGCTCGAGCACAGGGTTGGACTAGACAACCTCGAAGGTCCCATCCAACTTTGTTTTTCGCTTTCATTCCCTTCCAGAAACAAACCTGCTACTTCAAAGTTATACTCCGCTCTCCGAATAACTTAGCAGTCACTGCCTGTACCTGATGTGGACCTCCAAAGGAACCTCTTCCGCTCAGGCTAAGGATTCTGAAGGTGTCCAGCAGCTGTGCAACCTCTGGAGTGCAAGCTGGGTTCATACCAAGCTTTGCTTCTTCTGACACAAATCAAGAATGAGACGGTTTGCTTCAGCCCAAATTCCTCTCTTCTGAATGTCTGAAATTGTTCCTTGACATCCAGGGAGGCCTTTTCTTCCACTTCTCCTCTTTTCTATCATCTTCATCTTGGAGAAGAATCAATATTTTGCTTATTCAATGAATTAATCTTAATAAAGCTATCAACATGATGCTCCTGCTTGTGTCCCTTTCTTTTCCAAATCCCATCCAACCTTAAAGTTTTGTCCCCCACAGCACAAAGACACAATGGCTTGTCCAAGAAAGTGGGGGGGGGGGTGAGTTCTCCCCTTGGCTTTTGCTTTGCCCATCCACGTGGTCTTTGTTAACCCATGAGTGTCCCACCTGGGAGGAAGAGAGGCCATCAGAGACCCCTGAAGCATCCTTGGTGGGAACTGCAACAGCTGCCAGATGCTGAATGGGAAGCAATTTGGATCTTTTCCAAACTTCAGGAAGCTTTAACAGAGGTTGTTGGACATGTTTAACAGTTCTCTTTTTCCTTAACTACAATCAACAATTTTTAACAGAATTAATACCGTTTCTTGAAACCCCCTTCCTCCCTCCCTTGCATAAAATGTCTCCACGGATTTTCTCCTTTGGATTTCTCACATACATCCCATTCTCTGTATCCCATGCACATCTATTCAGAAAGATGCCAAATTGCCCCTTGGCTGTAAACTCTTCCAGGGCTTTGGGAAGGGGGAGGCAATCCTGGGGCTTCCCAAATCCGCGTTACCCACCTGGATACTGACTGACCCCCGCCCTCCCCCTACCGACTTCATCCTAACATCAACTGGAGGGAGGGGGAGAATTGGGCCCGAGCAGAACCCAAAGTGCTGAGAGGCGGCGAGCACCTGCGAAGCAGAGATGGTCCAGCCATGGGGGGGGGGGGGGGCTTCTGCAGAATGGGTGTGGCCTCCGCGCAGGTGAGCGCCGCTGCCACCTGAGGCTCCTGCAGATCTAAAGGCAAATCCGTGGAGGTCGGTCTGCTCCCGCGCCTGCCAGCGACCCTCTCTCTCGCCAGCCCCATGGTGCGCTCCCGGCTGCCTGTCCCGTCCCTTCTGGGCCTCTTCGGCGCCCTCCTGATGCTCTCCCCGGAGCTGGCCGGGCATTTTATCGACGCGTACGACACTGATCCAGACGTGCGGAAACCCCTCGCCGCCGCCCTGGAGAAATACAATGGCAGAAGTGACAGCGCCAACTATTTCAAAGTGGTTAGCCTTAGGAAGGCGCGATATGAGGTGTGTCTCTGGAGTTGGGGAGGATTTGGGGGGGGGGGGTCAGCCTCGTTGGGTCCTTGGAGTAGCCAAAGGACTCGGGATTGTTCTGGAAACATGGAAACAATAGCAAGAGAGGTTAGACTTATATACCGCTTCATGGTGCTTCACAGCCCTCTCTAAGATGTTTACAGATTTGGCCACTTGCTCCCAACTATCTGGGTCCCCATTTTAACCACCTCGGAAGGCTGAGTTAAATTTAACCCGGTCAGGATCGACCTGCTGACAGTCGGCAGAGTTAGCCTGCAATCTAACCCCAGGGAGGGAGTGTCTCTAAGCAGTTTACCGAGTCAGCTTCTCGCCCCCAAAAATCTGGATCCTCGTTTTACCAACCTTGGAAGGACGGAAGGCTGAGTCACCCTTCAACCAGTCAGGATTGAACTCCAGGCAGTTGGCAGATTAACCTGCAATGCTGCATTCTAACCACTGTGCCACCAGGGCTCTTAATAGAAGAGTTTTGGGGGTGCCAGAGGGAGCTTAGGGGGCGTTCTAGGGGAGGGACGGTTATCGTGGATCAAAAGAACAGGATTTCTGCTGTTTGTATCTGATACAGAAATATTTCCCCTTGAATTGATGTTCTTGCTGCTCTTAAGGCATAAAGTTCTTTCCGTGTTGCAACCAATGAAGCCGATCATGGTTTCTAATTAATTAAAAGGCCACGTACTTATCTTTAAATCCAGGTGGGTGCTTCGGCAAAACTCTACCTTAAGGTGGTAATGGTGAAAACAGCATGTGAAAAGAGGACCGATAGCCTGACATATGAGAAGATCCAGGAATGTGAGGAACTTCCAGGGATTCAGGAGGTGAGATTGGATCCCAAATTCTGATTATCTATTTGAGGTTCACTTGAACAAACCTGCCTTGTCTCAGCTCATCAGCCACCTCTGCAGAGGTTTTAATGATTTCCATGAATGCTTTAATTCAAAATAGTAACGGTGACACGATAGCGGTGTTTGCTATTTGAGGGGCTGCCCCAAAGAAAACGGGGGCCAATCTATTCTCCAAAGCACCTGAAGGCAGGACGAGAAGCAATGGATGGGAACAGCTGAAATAGTAGCACTGCTTTATAATGCTTTGATAGGGCCACCCTTGGAATATTGCATCCGGTGTTGGTCACCACGAAAAAAAGATGTTGAGACTCTGGAAAGAGGGCAGAGAAGAGCAACAAAGAGGATTAGGGGACTGGAGACTAAAACATATAAAGAACGGTTGCAGGAATTCATTAGGGCATAGGAGAGACAGGATAACAATATTCCAATATTTGAGGGGCTGCCAGAAAGAGGAGGGGGGTCAACTTAATTTCCGAAGCAGCAGAAGGCCAGAGAAGAAACAATGGATGGAAAATTATGAAGGAGAGAAGGAACGTAGAACTAAGGAGAAACTTCCTAACAATGAGAAAAATTAACCATGGGATTGCTTTCCTCCAGAAGTTTCAGTTGCTCCATCACCGGACATTTTTATGAAGAGATACAAGGAACGTTTGTCCGGAATGGTGCAGGATCTCCTATTTGAGGTCCAACCCCCTTCTTCCAACTCTGTTTTTCTCTCTCATTTGCTTCCAGGTAAGAACTTGCACCTTTGTAGCTGCATACTGCTCTCCGAAGGATGAAACGTTCAGAGTGCACATCGGCTGTTCCTGATGTGGACCTCCGAAGGAACCTCTTCTGCTCAGGCTAAGGATTCTGAGGGTGTCCAGCAGTTGAGCAACCTCTGGTGTGGAAGCTGAGCTCACACCAAGCTTTGATTCTTCTGACACAAATCAAGAAGGAGACGGTTTGCTTCAGCCCAAATTCACCTCTTCTGAGTGTCTGAAATTGTTCCTTGACATCCAGGGAGGCCTTTTCTTCCACTTCTCCTCTTTTCTATCATCTTCATCTTTGAGAAGAATCAATATTTTGCTCATTCAGTGAATTAATCTTAATAAAGCTATCAGCATTATATCCCTTGTGTCCCTTTCTTGTCTAAATCCTCTCCATCCTTCAGGTTTTGACACCCACAGCGCAAAGACACAATGGCTTGTTCAAGAAAGACTTTGCTTTGTCCAGAAAAGGGGGGGGTCTCAATTCAACTGACCCCCGCCCTCAACATCAATTGGGGGGGGACAATTGGGCCGGAGGGGAACCCAAAGCTCACGGAGTCGGCGACCACCTGGGCAGCGGACAGACCAGCCACGGGGGCGGGGCTTTCTGGAAAATGGGCGTGCCCCCCCCCGTAGGTGATCGCCGCTGCCACCTGGGGCTCCTGCAGATCTCAGGCAAATCCGTGGAGGTCGGTCTGCGTCCGCGCCTGCCAGCGATCCTCTCTATCGCCAGCCCCATGGTGCGCTCCCGGCTGCCTGTCCCGTCCCTTCTCGGCCTCTTCGGCGCCCACCTGATGCTCTTCCTGGACCTACCCGGGTATTTTTCCGACGCGTCCGTCACTGATCCAGACGTGCAGGAATCCCTCGCCGCCGCCGTGGTGAAATACAACGGCAGAAGTGACAGTCCCAACTATTTCAAGGTGTGGAGCCTTAGGAAGGCTCGATATCAGGTGAGTGTCGCCGAAGAGGGCGAGGAGGGACGGGACAGGCAGCCGGGAGCGCACTATAGGGCTGGCGAGAGAGAGGGTCGCTGGCGGGCGCGGAAGCAGCGCGACCTCCACGGATTTGCCTTTAAATCTGCAGGAGCCGCAAGTGCCATCCTGCGCGGAGGCCCCGCCTATTCATCAGAAGTCACGCCCCCCATGGCTGGACCGTCTCCGCTGCCCAGGTGCTCGCTTCCTCCACGCGCTTTGGGTTCCCTTCAGGCCCCAATTCTCCCCCACTAGTTGAGGTGAGGCTGAAGTCGTTGGGGGGAGGGCGGGAGAGACAGTTGAGTTACTCCTCGCGGACTGCTAGAAAACGCCAGCGGTCCTGTTAGTTCTGCATTTCCTCAGCAGAAGCCAAGGCAATAATAAGGATGTGGGAAACACACCCACCCCTAACCCACCCACCCCCAGATTTTCGCCCCCTCCACAAAGCCATGGAGAGGAAGCCCTCCCACTCCCCTATGGACGTTACTAAGCTTCTGCTCCTGCTAGAAGATTTTAAGAACAGACTGGTCTGTCCATCCGTCAGAAATGGGGTAGGGTCTCCTGCTTGGGCAGGGGTTTGTGGTGGGTTGGACTATATGACCTGCAAGGTCCCTTCTGTTAATCTGTTAGCCTGGTTGTGTTTCCTAAGCATAAGCCAAGGTTACCTTTAGACAGGTGGATAATGAGGATTGTGGGGGGCAGGATTGTCGCTTCCCACTCAAAGCCCCCTCCCATGGAGAGTTTTTACAGCCAAGGGGCGTCTTGCCATCTTTCTGCATAGATGTGTGGGGGATCTGGAGCTTGGGGTGGGGGAGGGGATAAATCAAAGATGGATGGTCGGTGGAAACATTTTAAGCAAGTGAGAGAGGGAGGGGTTTCAAGAAACAGTATTTAAAAATTGTTAATTGTAGTTACCGAAAAGAAAACTGTCAAACGTGTCCAACAACCACAGCTAAAGTTTCCAGAAGTTTGGAAAAGAACCAAATTGCTTCCCATTCAGCATCTGGCAGCTGTTGCAGTTCCCACCAAGGATGCTTCAGGGGTCTCTGATGGCCTCTCTTCCTCCCAGGTGGGACACTCATGGTTTAAAAAAGACCACATCCTCCCTCCCTCCCTCCCTCCGGTTAGATTGCAGGCTAAGGGACGGAACAGGCAGCCGGGAGGGCACCATGGGACTGGCGAGAGAGAGGGTCGCTGGCAGGCAGGGAAGCAGACCGACCTCCACGGATTTGCCTTAGATGTGCAAGGAGCCGCAAGTGATACCGGCGCTCACCTGCGTGGAGGCCTCGCCCATTCTCCAGAAGCCCCGCCCCCAGGGCTGGACCGTCTCTGCTGCCCAGGTGTTCGCTGCCTCCGCTCGCTTTGGGTCCCCCTCCGGCTCAATTCTCCCCCCTAGTTGAGGTTAGGCTGAACTCGGTGGGGGGAGGGCGGGGGAGTCAGTTGAGTTACTCCTCGCGGTCTTCTAAAAAACCTCACTGTTCCTGCTAGTGTATTTCCTAAGCAGAAGCCGAGGCTACCTTTAGCCACGTGGACGATGAGGATGCAGGAAACTCCCACCCCAACCACAATTGTCGCCCCCTCCCCAAAGCAATGGAGAGCAAGTTCCCCTCCCCCATGGAGAGTTTACAGCCAAGGGGCAATTTGGATCTACCTGAATAGATGTACGTGGGATGTGGACCTTAGGAGGACGTATGTGAGAAATCTAAAGGAGAAAATCAGTGGACGCATTTTATGCAAGGGAGGGAGGGAGGGGTTTCAAGAAACTATTAATTCTGTGAAAACTTGATTCCACACCAGAGGTTGCACAACAGCTGCTGGACACCCTCAGAATCCTTAGCCTGAGCAGAAGAGGTTCCTTTAAAGGTCCACATCAAGTACAGAAGCTATCCATCATGAACATTTCATCCTTCTGAGAGCGGGATTTAACTCTAAAGGTGCAGCTTAGTATCTGGAAAGCAACGAGAGAGAAAAAAAAACAGAAGGGACCTTGAAGGTCATCTAGTCCAACCCCCTGCTCAAACAGGAGAACCCGCACCATTCCAGACAAACATTTTTTTTATCTCTTCATAAAAACGTCCAGTGAGGGAGCAACTAAAACTTCTGGAGGAAAGCAGTCCCATGGTTAATTTTTCTCATTGTTAGGAAGTTTCTCCTTAGTTCTACGATCCTTCTCTCCTTCATAATTTTCCATCCATCGTTTCTTGTCTGGCCTTCTGCTGCTTCGGAAAATAAGTTGACCCCCTCCTCTTTCTGGCAGCCCCACAAACATTGGAATATTGCTATCCTGTCTCTCCTATGGTGGCGACCAACACTGGATGCAATATTCCAAGAGGGGCCTTATCAAGGCATTATAAAGCAGTGCTACTGTTTCAGGTGTTCCCATCCTTTGCGTCTTATCCTGCCTTCAGGTGCATTGGAGAATAGGCTGACCCCCGTTTTCTTTGGAGCAGCCTCTCAAACAGCAAACATGGCTAATGTGTCACCGTTACTATTTTGAATTGAAGTCATCCATGGAAATCATTAAAACCTCCTTTGCAGAGGTGGCTGCTGAGCTCAGACAAGGCAGGTTTGTTCAAGTGAACCTCAAATAGATAATCAGAACTTGGGATCCAATCTCACCTCCTGAATCCCTGGAAGTTCCTCACATTCCTGGATCTTCTCATATGTCAGGCTATCGGTCCTCTTTTCACATGCTGTTTTCACCATTACCACCTTAAGGTAGAGTTTTGCCGAAGCACCCACCTGGATTTAAAGATAAGTACGTGGCCTTTTAATTCATTAGAAACCATGATCGGCTTCATTAGTTGCAACCAGGAAAGGACTTTATGCCTTGAGAGGAGCAAGAACATCAGTTCAAGAGGAAATATTTCTGTATCAGATACGAACAGCAGAAATCCTGTTCTTTTGATCCACGATAACCGTCCCTCCCCTAGAACGCCCCCTAAGCTCCCTCTGGCACCCCCAAAACTCTTCTATTAAGAGCCCTCGTGGCCCAGTGGTTAGAATGCAGCATTGCAGGCTAACTCTGCCAACTGCCAGGAGTTCAATCCTGACTGGCTCAAGGGTGACTCAGCCTTCCGAGGTCAGTAAAACGAGGACCCATATTGTTGGGGGCAAGAGGCTGATTTTGTAAATCGCTTAGAGACACTGTGAAATGGGATATAAGTCTAAGTGTTATTCCTAACTCCCTCCCACCCTCCCAGTGGTTAGATTGCAGGCTAATTCTGCTGACTGCCAGAGGTTCGATCCTGTCCGGCTTAAAGTTAACTCAGTCTTCCGAGGTGGGTAAAACGAGGACCCAGATGGTTGGGAGCAAGAGGCCAACTCCGTTAACCGCTTAGAGAGGGCTTTGAAGCACCGTGAAACGGTATATAAGTCCAACCGCTCTTGCTATTGTTTCCAGAACAATCTCGAGTCCTTTGGATCCTATTCCAAGGATCCAACAAGGCTGCCCTCCCCCTTCAAAAAAAAAAACCCTCCCCACCTCCAGGTACATACCTTGTACTCCGCCTTCATAAGGCTCAGCACCTTGAAATAGTTGGCGCTGTCACTTCTGTCCTGGTTGTATTGCTCCACAGCTACGGCGAGGGGTACCTGCACTTCCGGATCAGTGACGGGCGTGTCGGAAAGATACCCGAGCAGCTCCGGGAACAGCGTCAGGAGGGCGCCGAAGAGGCCGAGAAGGGACGGGACATGCAGCCAGGAGCGCACCATGGCGCTGACGAGAGAGAGGATCGCTGGCAAGCAGGGAAGCAGAGCGACCTCCATGGATTTGCCTGAGATCTGCAGGTACCGCAGGTGGCAGCGGCGCTCACCTGGGCGAAGGCCCGCCCATTCTCTAAAAGCCCCGCCCCCGTGGCTGGTTCTTCTCCGCTGCCCAGGTGCTCGCCGTCTCTGCGCCATTTTGGCTCCCCTTCGGTTCCATTCTCCCCCATAGTTGAGGTTAGGTTAAGTCGGTGGGGAGGGCGCGGGAGCCAGCTAAGCTGCTGCTCGCGGTCTGTTAGAAAATGTCACCGTTCCTGGTAGTGTATTTCCTAAGCAGAAGCCGAGGCTCCACTTGGACAATGGAGATGCGGGGAAATCCTCCCCCAACCACTATTGTCGCCCCCTCCCCAAAGCAATGGAGAGCCCCCTGCCCCATGGGGAGATTACAGCCAAGGGGCATCTTGGCATCTTTCTGAATAGATGTGCGTGGGATACGGAGCTTGGGGTGTATGTGAGAAACCTAAAGGAGAATATCCGTGGACACATTTTTATGCAAGCGAGGGAGGGAGGGGTTTCCAGAAACAGTATTAATTCTGCTAAAAATTGTTGGTTATTGTTACCGAAAAGAAAACTGTCAAAGGCATCCAACAACCACAGCTAAAGTTTCCAGAAGTTTGGAAAAGAACCAAATTGCTTCCCATTCAGCATCTGGCAGCTGTTGCAGTTCCCACCAAGGATGCTTCAGGGGTCTCTGATGGCCTCTCTTCCTCCCAGGTGGGACACCCATGGGTTAAAAAAGACCACATGGACTGGCAAAGCCCAGGGAAGACCCCAATTCCCTCCCCCTCTGGACAAAGCAAAGTCTTTCTTGGACAAGCCATTGTGTCTTTGTGCGGTGGGTGTCAAAGCCTGAAGGTTGGAGAGGATTTGGACAAAAAAGGGACCCACACGGGAACATCTGCTGATAGCTTTATTAAGATTAATTAACCGAATAAGCAAATATTGATTCTTATTAAAGATGAACATGATAGAAAAGAGGAGAAGTGGAGGAAAAAGCCTCCCCGGATGTCAAGGAACAATTTCAAGACACTCAAAAAGATGTGAATTTGGGCTGAAACAAACCGTCTCATTCTTGATTTGTGTCAGAAGAAGCAAAGCTTGGTGTGAAGCCAGCTTGCACACCCTCAGAATCCTTAGCCTGAGCGGAAGAGGTTCCTATGGAGGTCCAGATCAGCCACAGACTGTGATTGTTAACGTCATTCGCACCAGCGGGAAAAAACTGTATATAACTTGAAAGTAGCAGATTGGTTTCTGGAAGGGAATGAAAGAGAAAAACGAAGTTGGAAGGGACCTTGGAGGTCGTCTAGTCCAACCCCTTGTTCAAGCAAGAGACCCTGTTCAGACAAACATTTGTCATTTCCTATAAATCTTCCAGTGATGGGGCTCCCACAACCTCTGGAGGAAAAGATTCCCATGGTTAATTTTTCTCACTGTTAGGAAATTCCTTAGTTCTAGGTTGCTTCTCTCCTTCATAAGTTTCCATCCATTGTTTCTTGTCTGGCCTTCTGCTGCTTTGGAAAACAAGTTGACCCCCCACCTCCTCTTTATGGAAGACCCTCAAACATTGGAATATTGCTATTGTGTCTCTGCTAGACCTTCTTTTCACAAAACCAGACATACCCAATTCCTGGAACGGTTCTTTATATGTTTTTTTTTTGTACAGCTCCCTAATCCTCCTCGCTGCTCTTCTCTTTCTAGGGTCTCAACATTTTTTTAAAAAATTTTTTTATTGTTTTAATTAGACGGATAACACACACACAAAACACTCTTCAATACGTCTTCCAGCTAGCATGTCGATTGGTTACATTTAAATTCCGTGCATTACTACAATCATTCTTTATACTTCATTCAATAATACAATACAATACAATAGTAGAGTTGGAAGGGACCTTGGAGGTCTTCTAGTCCAACCCCCTGCCTAGGCAGGAAACCCTATACCGTTCCAGACAAATGACTATCCAACATCTTCTTAAAGACTTCCAGTGTTGGGGCATTCACAACTTCTGGAGGCAAGCTGTTCCACTGATTAATTGTTCTAACTGTCAGGAAGTTTCTCCTCAGTTCTAAGTTGCTTCTCTCCTTGATTAGTTTCCACCCATTGCTTCTTGTTCTGTCCACAGGTGCCTTGGAGAATAGCTTGACTCCCTCTTCTTTGTGGCAACCCCTGAGATATTCAAATTGAGTTGTGCATTTTAAATCAAAGAATCTACCAACATTCTCCTTTAACTACATTTGTTTGAAAGTACTTTTATCCAGAATCATTCGTATTTATATTATTCAATGAATAAACATTTTAACACGGTGGCCTTATCAAGGCATTACGAAGCGGTGCTACTATCTCAGGTGTTCCCATCCATTGCATTTTCTCCTGCCTTCAGGCGCTTTGGAGAACGGCTGACCCCCGTTTTTTGGGGGGGCAGCCCCTCAAATAACAAACACCGCTATCGTGTCACCTTGAATGTTTTGAATCGAAATCGTCCATAGAAATTATTGAAATCCCCTTTGCAGAGGTGGCTGATGAGCTGAGACAAGCCATATTCTGTCAATTAAACCCCAAATAGATAATCGGAAATTGGCATCCAATCTCACCTCCTGAATCCCTGGAAGTAGCTGACATTTCTGGATGCTGTTAAATATCATATGCAAACCCGCCTTCTTTTTGCACCTTGTTTCCACCAACTCCACCAGAAGATGTTGTTGTTGCATAACGTCCACCTGGATTTTAAAATAAAAACAGGGCCCTTTAATGAATTAGAAAACAATGATGAGCTTCGTTGATTGCAACCCGGAAAGGACTTTATGCCCTGAGAGCAACAAGAACATCCGTTCATGCGGAAATATTTCTGGATCAGATACGAACAGCAGAAATCCGGTCCTCTTGGTCCACGATAACCGTCCCTTCCCTAGGACACCCCCTAAGCTCCCTCCAGCACCCCCAAATCTTTTTCTATTAAGAGCCCTGGTGGCGCAGTGGGTAGACTGCAGCATTGCCGGCTTACTCTGCCAACTGCCAAAAGTTCAATCCTGACTGGCTCAAGGGTGACTCAGCCTTCCGTCCTTCTGACTGATGTCGGTAAAACAAGGACCCAGATTGTTCGGGTTAAGAGGCTGACTCTGTAAACTGCATAGAGACGCTCTAAAGCGGGATATAAGTCTAAGTGTTCTTCCTTCCTCCCCCTCCCCCCCCTCCCAGATTGCAAGGTAATTCTGCTGACTTCCAGCAGTTCGATCCTGACCGGGTTAAAGTTAACTCAGCCTTCCGAGGTGGGTAAAATGATGGTTGGGAGCAAGAGGCCAATTCTTTAACCCGCTTAGAGAAGGCTGTGAAGCGGTATATAAGTCTAACCGCTCTTGCTATTGTTTCCAGAACAATCCCGAGTCCTTTGGCTACTCCAACAAGGCTGACCCCCCCAAATCCTCTTCACCTGCAGACACACACCTGATACCGCGCCTTCAGAGAGCGAAGCACCTTGAAATAGTTGGCGCTGTCACTTCTGTCCTTGTTGTATTGCTGCACGGCGACTGCGAGGGCTTCCTGCACATCCGGATTAGTGAATGGTTTGTCCTCAAGATACCCGGGCACCTCCGGGGACAGGATCAGGAGGGCGCCGAAGAGGCCGAGGAGGGACGGGACAGGCAACCGGGAGCGCACCATGGGGCCGGCGAGAGAGAGAGGGTCGCTGGCAGGCACGGAAGCAGACCGACCTCCACGGATTTCCCTTTAGGTCTGCAGGAGCCGCAGGAGGCAGCGGCGATCACCTGCGTGCAAGCCACGCCCTCTCTCCAGAAGCCACGCCCCCATGACTGCACCGTCTCCGCTGCTTTGATTGTAGTTACTGGGGGGGGGGGGGGGACTTAAAGTTTCCAGAAGTTTGGAAAAGAACCAAATTCATTTCCCATTCAGCATCTGGCAGCTGTTGCAGTTCCCACCAAGGATGCTTCAGGGGTCTCTGATGGCCTCTCTTCCTCCCAGGTGGGAGACTCATGGGTTTAAAAAGACCACATGGACTGGCAAAGCCCAGGGAAGACCCCCATCCCCCCCACTCTGGACAAAGCAATCCATTGTGTCTTTGTGCTGATAGCTTTATTAAGATTAATGAACTCATTAAGCAAATATTGATTCTTCTCAAAGATGAAGATGATAGAAAAGAGGAGAAGTGGAAGAAAAGGCCTCCCTGGATGTCAAGGAACAATTTCAGACACTCAGAAGAGGTGAATTTGGGCTGAAGCAAACCGTCTCATTCTTGATTTGTGTCAGAAGAAGTAAAGCTTGGTGTGAACCCAGCTTGCACACCAGAAGTTGCTCAGCTGCTGGACACCCTCAGTATCCTTAGCCTGAGCAGAAGAGGTTCCTTTGGAGGTCCGGATCAGGAACAGAAGGAGACTGCCAAGATCAGTATGTTCCTCGAATGATCAGGTACAACTGTAAATTGGCATAGTGTTCTCTGAAAGGGAACGAGAGAGAAAAAAACAGAGTTGGGACCTTGGAGGTCATCTAATCCAACCCCTTGTTCAAGGAAGAGACCCTGTACCATCTCAGACAAGTGTTTGTCGTATCAATTCTTAAAAACTTCCAGTGAGGGAAGTCCAAAGTCCAAAAAACACTGGCCTAAAATACGTACATGTTTAGAAAAAATGATAAAGCAACATATTGATTTTAAACCAGAAATATTCCTACTGGGTATTTCACCTGAACAGTGTAATGAAGTATCTAAGTTTACATGTGTTGACAACGGCACGAATTGTGTTTGCACAACAGTGGAAAAAGGAAGAGATCCCTTCAGATGAAAGTGTCATAATAAAAATATTAGAATGCGCAGAGATGGAGAGATTGACACTAAAAATAAAGGAGAAGGAAGAAGCAGAAAACGTTTTAACATGGGACTTCTTTTACCAATGGTTAATTAATAGAAGCAGAGGTTATAGAAACTAAAAATCTTAAGAATAATTATACAATGAAAACTTTCTACTATGGATGAGCTGCTAATCCTAGTATTACTGTTTATTAATTATATGTATATTATGGATACTGTTATGCTTATCATTTTTGTGTTATTGAAAACTAGTTGTCCTCAGACAATATGCTGTTCAGATAGATATTGAGATTTTTAGTGTTTATTAAGGAAAAATATATCAATAAAACATACAGACACAAACAAAAACTTCCAGTGGGGGAACACACACAACTTTTGAAGAAAAGCAATTCCATGGCTAATTTTTTCTCAATGTCAGGAAGTTTCTCCTTAGTTCTACATTGCGTCTCTCCTTCAAAAGTTTCCACCACTCAAATAGCAAATGCCATTATCCTGTCATGCCTAATGTTTTGAATTGCAAGGGTCATTTAAAATAATTAAAATCTCTTTAAGCAAAGGTGGCTGTTGAGCTCAAACAAGGCAATTTGATTTATCAACCAAACTGCAAATTTATAATCAGAATTTAGCATCCAATCTCACCTGATTCCCTGGAAAATCCTCACATTCCTGAATCTTCTCATATGTCAATCTTCCGGCGTTCTTTAAACATGTTGTTTTCACCATCTCCACCTTCAGACCGTATACGATTACATTCCCATTTTCCACCTGGATTTAATAATAAGGACGTGTCCTTTTAATTAATTAGACAACATGATCGGCCTCATCAGTTGCAACCCGGAAAGAACTTAATGCCTCGAGAGCAGCAAGAACATCAGTTCAAGCGGAAATATTTCTGTATCCGATACGGACAGCAGAAATCCTGTCCTTTTGGTCCACGATAACAGTCCCTCCGCTAGGACACCCCCTAAGCTCCCTCCAGAACCCCCCCAAACCCTTCTATTAAGAGCCCTGGTGGCACAGTGGTTAGAATGCAGCATTGCAGGCTTACTCTGCCAACTTCCGGGAGTTCAATCTTGACTGGCTCAAGGGTGACTCAGCCTTCTGTCCTTCCGAGGTCGGTAAAACGAGGGCCCAGATTGTTGGGGGCTAGAGACTAATTCTGTAAACTGCTTAGAGACACTGTGAAGCGGGATATAAGTCTAAATGTTATCCTTTCCTTCCTTCTTTCCTTCCTCTTACAATGCAGTATTTACAGGCTAATTCTGCTCGCTGCCAGCAGTTCGATCCTGACCCACTCAAGGTCGACTCAACCTATAGTCCTTCCAAGGTGGGTAAAATGAGGGCCCGGATTGTTGGGGGCAAGAGGCCGACTTTGTAAACCGCTTAGAGAGGGCTGCAAAGCAAGTATAGAAGTCTTACCACTCTTGCTATTGTTTTCAGAACAATTCCGAATCCTTTGGCTACTTCAAGGACCCAAGGAGGCTGCCCCCCCCCCAAAAAAACCACCTCCCCATCTCCAGATACACACCTCGGACTGGGCCTTCCAAATGCGCCGCTGCTTGAAATAGTTGGCAGTCTCATCATCGTCTTCGTTGTATTGCTCCACGGAGAAGGCGAGGGCTTTCTGTACCCCTGCATCGGTATGGGGCACGTCAGAAAGGTTCCAGGTCCACAGGAGCAGCTCCGGGCACAGCATCAGGAGGGCGCCAAAGAGGCCGAGGAGGGAGGGGACAGGCAGCCGGGAGCGCACCATGGTCCTGGCGAGAGAGAGAGGGTCGCTGGCAGGCACGGAAGCAGACCGACCTTGAGGTATTTGCCTTAGATGTGCAAGGAGCCGCAGGTGGCAGCGGCGCTCACCTGTAGCAGGCCACGCCCATTCTCCAGAAGCCCCGCCCCCGTGGCTGGCCCGTCTCCGCTGCCCAGGTGCTCGCCACCTCCCTCTGCTCGCTTTGGGTTCCCCTCCGGCCCAATTTTCCCCCTTAGTTGAGGTGAGGCTGGAGTATGTGGTGGGAGGGCGAGGGATACCATTAAGTTACTACTCGGGACTGCTACAAAACGTCAGCGCTCCTGGTAATTCTGTATTACCTAAGCAGAAGACAAGGCTCCAGGTGGACAATGGGATGCGGGGAAATTCCCCCCCTCAGCTAGGATTGTCGCCCCCTCCCCAAAGCCATGGAGAAGAAAGAGGGGGGGAAACCCTACTATGGAGGTTACTAAGCTTCTGCTCCTGTTAGTTTTCAAGAAGAGAATGGACTGCCCTCTGTCAGAAATGGTGTAGGGTCTTCTGCTTGGGCGGAGGGTTGGACTAGATGACCTCCAAGGTCCCTTTCAACTCTGTTAATCTCTTAGCCTAGTTGTGTGTTTAGTAAGCATCAACCAAGGCTACCTTTAGCCACGTGGACAATAACAATGCCCCCCCTACTAGGATTGTTGCCCCCTCCCCAAAGTCATGGAAAGGAAGCCCTCCCCCCCTATGGACGTTACTAAGCTTCAGCTCCTGCTAGTTTTCAATCTGTCACAAATGGCGTAGGGTCTCCTGCTTGGGCGGGTGTTGCGTGGTGGGGTGGACTAGATGACCTGCAAGGTCCCTTCGGTTAATCTGTTGGCCTGCTTGTGTGTTTCCTAAGCAGAAGCATTCTACTGAAATATCAATGCAATATCAGGACTTTTCAATTCAATTCTCTAGAATGGCAAGGATGTGTGTTTGTGTTTTATTTTTAGAGTTAAAATGTACACTGAAGAGGGCATCTAATTTCATTTTACGAGCTGCAAGGACAATAAAGTAAACTACTACTACTACTACTACTACTACTACTACTACTACTACTACATAAGCCAAGGCTTCTTTTAGACAGGTGGATAATGAGGATTTGGGGAGCCCCAGGATTGTCACCCCCCCTCAAAGTCCTGGAGGGCAAGTCCTCCCCCCATGGAAAGTTTACAGCCAAGGGGCATCTTGGCATCTTTCTGAATAGATGTGCGTGGGATACGGAGCTTGGGGAGAGGGGAGAAATCTAAAGGAGGCAATCGGTGGACAGTATTAATTTTGTTAAAAATTGTTAATTGTAGTTACCGAAATGAGAACTGTGAAACACATTCAACAACCACAGCTAAAGTTTCCAGAAGTTTGGAAAAGAACCAAATTGCTTCCCATTCAGCATCTGGCAGCTGTTGCATCTCCCACCAAGGATGCTTCAGGGGTCTCTGATGGCATCTCTTCCTCCCAGGTGGGACACTCATGGGTTAAAAAAGACCACGTGGATGGGCAAAGCAAAAGCCAAGGGGAGACACCCCCCCTTTCTGGACAAAGCAAAGTCTTTCTTGGACAAGCCATTGTGTCTTTGTGCTGTGGGTGTCAAAACCTGAAAGTTGGGCGGGATTTGTACAAGAAAGGGACACAAGCCCACATCACAACAATAACTTTATTGTGATTAATTGAATGAGCAAAATATTGATTCTTCTCCAAGATGAAGATTATAGAAAAGAGGAGAAGTGGAAGAAAAGGCCTCCCTGGATGTCAAGGAACAATTTCAGACACTCAGAATAGGTGAATTTGGGCTGAAGCAAACCGTCTCATTCTTGATCTGTGTCAGAAGAAGCAAAGCTTGGTGTGATCCCAGCTTCCACACCAGAGGTTGCACAGCTGCTGGACACCCTCAGAATCCTTAGCCTGAGCAGAAGAGGTTCCTTCGGAGGTCCACATCAGATACAGATTGTGGTTTCCACGTTCATTTCATTCGGTAGACATCCGGGTATAATTATAAATTGGCAGGTTGGTTTCTGGAAGGGAATGAAAGAGAAAAACAAAGTTGGAAGGGACCTTGGAGGTCATCTAGTCCAACCCCTTGTTCAAGCAAGAGACCCTCTACTTTTCAGGCAAGCGTTTGTTGTATCTCTTCATCAAAACTTTCAGTGATGAAAGTCCAAAGGCAAAAAAAATACTGGAACACTGCTATCATGTCTCCCTTGGTCCTTCACTTTCATTAAACTAGACCAGGGGTGTCCAAACTTGGGAACTTTAAGACTTGTGGACTTCAACTCCCAGAATTCCCCGCTGGGGAATTCTGGGAGTTGAAGTCCACAAGTCTTAAAGTTCCCAAGTTTGGACACCCCTGAACTAGACCTACCCAGTTCCTGCAACCGTCCTTCATATGTTTCAGCCTCCAGTCCCCTAATCTTCTGTGTTGCTCTTCTCTGCACTCTTTCCAGAGTCTCAACATCTTTTTTTTAATATCATGGCGACTAAAATCTGATGAAATATTCCAGGTATTGTCTTATCAAGGAATTATAAAGCGGTGCCACTAATTCCTGTGTTTCTATCCATTGCCACTCTCTCTTCAGGTGCTTTGGAAAATAGATTGACCCCCGTTTGCTTTGGGGCAGCCCCTCAAAAAGCAAATGCCATTATCCTGTCATGCCTAATGTTTTGAATTGCAATGGTCATTTAAAATAATTAAAATCTCTTTAAGCAAAGGGGGCTGTTGAGCTCAAACAAGGCAATTTAATTTACCAACCAAACTGCAAATTTATAATCAGAACTTGGCATCCGATCTCACCTGATTCCCTCGCATTTGCTTACATTCCTGGATCTTCTCATACGGCAAAGGTCCCATGTCCTTTACACAGGTTGTTTTCACCAACTTCACCCTCAGACGGTACTCGAGTACCTTCCCTTTTCTCACCTGGATTTAAAAATAAATACGTGGCCTTTTAATTAATTAGACAACATGATCGGCCTCATCGGTTGCAACCCGGAAAGAACTTAATGCCTCGAGAGCAGCAAGAACATCAGTTCAAGCGGAAATATTTCTGTATCAGATAGGAACAGGAGAAATCCTGTCCTCTTGGTCCACGATAACCGTCCCTCCGCTAGGACACCTCCTAAGCTCCCTCCAGCACCCCCCAAACCCTTCTATTAAGAGTTAGTTTAGCCCTGGAGGCCCAGTGGTTAGAATGCAGCATTGAAGGCTAAGTCTGCCAACTGCCAGGAGTTCGATCCTGACTGGCTCAAGGGTGACTCACTCGTGGTGGGTAAAATGTGGACCCAGATGGTTGGGGGCAAGAGGCTGACTCTGTAAACCGCTTAGAGAGGGCTGTAAAGAGCTCTATAAGTTTAACCACTCTTGCTATTGTTATCAGAACAAATCCGAGTCCTTTCCCTACTTCAAGGACACAAGGAGGCCGCGCGCCCCCCCCCCCCAAAAAAACCTCCCCACCTCTAGATACAGACCTCATACTGGGCCTTAATAAGGCTCTGCTGCTTGAAATAGTTGGTGCTGTGATCTCTGCCCCGGTTGTATTCCTCCACGGCGTAGGCGAGGGCTTTCTGCATCCCCGCATCGGTGTGGGGCACGCGTATAAGTTTCCCCAAGAGCGGCTCCGGGGAGAGCACCAGGAGGGCGCCGATGAGGCCGAGGAGGGACGGGACAGGCAGCCGGGAGAGCACCATGGGGCTGGCGAGAGAGAGAGAGAGAGGGTCGCTGGCAGGCGCGGAAACAGACCGACCTCCACGGATTTGCCTTAGATGTGCAAGGAGTGTCAGGTAGCAGCGGCGCTCACCTGCGCGGAGGCCACGCCCATCCACCAGAAGCCACGCCCCCGTGGCTGGACCATCTCCGCTGCACAGGTGCTCGCCGCCTCCGCTCGCTTTGGGTTCCCTTCCGCCCCAATTCTCACCCCCTACTTGAGGTTAGGCGAAGTCGGAGTGGGGAGGGCGGGGGAGTCCGTTGAGTTACTACTCGCGGTCTGCTACAAAACGCCAGAGCTCCTGTTAGTTGTGTATTTCCCTAAGCAGAAGCCGAGGCCCCACGTGGACAATGAGAATGCGGGGAAATCCCCCCCCCGCAACCAGAATTGTCGGCCCCTTCCCAAAGCCATGCAGATGGAAGCCCCTCCCCTCCTCCCGCCACTCTGGACGTTACTAAGCTTCTGCTCCTGCTGGTTTTCAAGCAGCTTTCAAAAGGAGACTGGGCTGTCAGAGATTATATAGGGTCTCCTGCTTGGACCAAGGGGTTGGACTAGATGACCTATAAGGTCCCTTCCAACTCTGTTAATCTGTTAGCCTAGCTGTGTATTTCCTAACCATTAACCAGGGCTACCTTAAGCCACGTGGACACTGAGAATATGGGAACCCCCCCCCAAACGAGGATTGTCACCCCCTCCCCAAAGCCATGGAGAGGAAGCCCTCCCCCCTCTACGGACCTTACTATCCACGGACTGCAACAAAAAATCTTCTGCTTCTGTTAGTTTTCAAGAAGCTTTCAAGAAAAGACTGGACTGACCACTTTCAGAAATGGCGTAGGGTCTCCTGCTTGGACAGCGTGGGTGGGGTTGGACTAGATGACCTACAAGGTCCCTTCAGTTAATCTGTTGGCCTGCTTGTGTGTTTCCTAAGCAGAAGCGTTCTACTGTATAGTGAAATATTAATGTAATATCAGGAGTTTTCACTTCAATTCTATAGAATGGGAAGGATGTGTGTTTGTGTTTCATTTTTATAGTTGTAATGTACACTGAAGAGGGCATTTAATTTCGTTTTACGAGGCGCAATGACAATAAAGTAAACTACTACATAAGCCAAGGCTCTCCCATCCCCGCCGCCCTTGGCTTCTGCTCAGGAAATACACAACTAGCAGGAGCGCTGACGTTTGGTAGCAGACCGTGAGTAGTAACTCAACTGTCTCTCTCCCACCCACCTCTTCAGCCTAACTTCAAGGGGGTAGGAGTTAAGAGGTGGGGGGAGAATTGAGACGGAGGGGAACCCAAAGGGAGCGGAGGCGGCGACCACCTGGGCAGCGGAGGTGGTCCAGACACGGGGGCGGGGCTTCTGCAGAATGGGCGTGGCCTCCGCGCAGGTGATCGCCGCTGCCACCTGCGGCTCCTTGCACAGCTAAGGCAAATCCGTGGAGGTCGGTCTGCTTCCCCGCCTGCCAGCGACCCTCTCTCTCGCCAGCCCCATGCTGCGCTCCCGGCTGCCTGTCCCGTCCCTCCTCGGCCTCTTCGGCACCCTCCTGGTGCTGTTCCAGGACCTGCCCGGGAATCTTTCCCACGTGCCCCTCACTAATCCGGAGGTGCAGAAGGCCCTCGCCTTCGCCGTGCTGAAATACAATCATCAGAGAAGTGACAGCCCCAACTATTTCAAGCATCTGTGCCTTCTTAAGGCAGAGAGAAAGGTGTGTGTCTGGAGGTGCAGAGGATTTTCCTTGGTGGGGGGAGCCTTGTTGGACCCCTGGAGTAGCTAAAGGACTCGGGGTTGTTCTGGAAACAATAGCAAGAGCGGTTAGATTTATATAGCGCTTCACGGTGCATTACAGCCCTGTCTAAGCTGTTTATAGAGTTGGCGCCCCCAACCATCTGGGTCCCCATTTTACCCACCTTGCAAGGCTGAGTTAAGATTAAGCCGGTGAGGATCGAACAGTCGGCAGACTTAGCCTGCAATCTACCACAGGAAGGAAGGAAGGAAGGGAGGGAGGGAAGGAGGGAGGGAGGGAGGGAGGGAGGAAGGAAGGAAGGAAGGAAGGAAGGAAGGAAGGAAGGAAGAACAAGGAAGGAAGGAAGGAACATTTAGACTTATATACTGCTTCACTGTGCTTTTACAGACCTCTGTAAGTGGAGTCAGCATATTTGCCCCTAACAATCTGGGTTCTCATTTTATCCATCTTGGAAGGACGGAAGGCTGAGTCACCCTTGAGGCAGTCAGGATCGAACTCCTGGCAGTTGGTAGAGTTAGTCTGCAATGCTGCAGTCTAACCACTGTGCGACCAGGACTCTTAATAGAAAAAGATTTGGGGGTGCTGGAAGGAGCTTAGGGGGTGTCCTAGGGGAGGGACGGTTATCGTGGCCCAAAAGGACATGATATCTGCTGTTGCGTACCTGATACAAAAATATTTCCTCTTGAACTGATGTTCTTGCTGCTCTCAAGGCATAAAGTCCTTTCCTGGTTGCAAGCGATGAAGCCGATCATGTTTTCTAATTAATTACAAGGCCACGTACTTATCTTTAAATCCAGGGGCTTCCGTGGAAGGATTACTTTCTTAAGGTGGAGTTGGTGAAAACCACATGTCAAAAGAAGGCCAGTAGGTTGACATATAGGAAGATCCAGGAATGTGATCGAGGGAAGAACAAGGTGAGATTGGATGCCAAATTCCGATTATCTATTTGTGGTTTAATTGATAAGCTAAATTATTTGATCTCCTGCCTTGTCTGGATTTAGCAGCCCCCTCTGCAAAAGATATTCTAATTATTTTCAGAGACGAGTGCAATTCAAAACATTCGGGGTGACATGATAGCAGTGTTTGCTATTTGAGGGGCTTTCCCAAAGAAAACGGGGTCAACCTATTCTCCAAAGCACCTGCAGGCAGGATAAGAAGCAACAGATGGGAACACCTGAGATAGTAGCACTGCTTTATAATGCCTTGATAAGGCCACCCTTGGAATATTGCATCCAGTTTTGGTGACCTCAATATTTAAAGATGTTGAGACTCTGGAAAGTGGGCAGAGAAGATCAACAAAGATTATTCGGGAGCTGAAGCAAAAACAGACAAAAGGGTTGCACTAGGAGAGACAGGAGAATGATATTCCAATATTTGAGGGGCTGCCAGAAAGAGGAGAGGGTCAACTTATTTTCCAAAGCAGCAGAAGGCCAGACAAGAAACAATGGATGGAAACTTATGAAGGAGAGAAGCAACCTAGAACTAAGGAGGAATTTCCTAACAGTGAGAAAAATTAACCACGGGACTGCTTTCCCCCAGAGGTTGTGGGAGCTCCATCACTGGAAGATTTATGAAACAACAAGCATTTATCTGAAATGGTACAGGGTCTCTTGTGTGAAGAGGGGTTGGACTAGATGACCTCCTAGGTGCCTTCCAACTTCGCTTTTCTCTTTCTTTCCCTTCCAGAAAGCAATCTGCTGCTTTAAAGTTACAATCATCTCTGTGAACATCATGCACTCGCAAAGCATCTCCTGTGACTGATACGGACCTCCACATGACCTCTTCTGCTCAGGCTAAGGATTCTGAGGGTGTCCAGCAGTTGAGCAACCTCTGGTGTGGAAGCTGGGATCACAACAAGCTTTGCTTCTTCTGACACAGATCAAGAATGAGACGATTTGCTTCAGCCCAAATTCCCCTCTTCTGAGTGTCTGACATTGTTCCTTGACATCCAGGGAGGCCTTTTCTTCCACTTCTCCTCTTTTCTATCATCTTCATCTTTCAGAAGAATCAATATTTTGCTCATTCAATGAATTAATCTTAATAAAGCTATCAGCATGATGCTCCTGCTTCTGTCCCTTTCTTTTCCAAATCCCATCCAACCTTCAGGTTTTAACACCCACAGCATAAAGACACAATGGTTTGTCCAAGAAAGACTTTGCTTTGTCCAGAGTAGGGGGAGGGGAAATAGGGGTCTTCCCTGGGCTTTGACAGTCCATGTGGTCTTTTTTAACCCATGGCTGTCCCACCTGGGAGGAAGAGAGGCCATCAGAGACCCCTGAAGCATCCTTGGTTGGAACTGCAACAGCTGAACAGATGCTGAATGGGGAAGCAATTTGGTTCTTTTCCAAACTTCTGGAAACTTTAGCTGTGGTTGTTGGCTGCTTTTTAATACTGTTTCTTGACACCCTTCCTTCCCTCACTTAATTAAAAGGTGTCCACAGATTGTCCCTTTTTGATTTCCCCCCCCCCCACAAGCTCATTATCCCACACACATCTATTCAGATGCCCCTTGGCTGTAAACTCTTCATGGGGGGGAAGGACTTGCTCTCCAGGGTTTTGGGGAGGGGACAACAATCCTGGCGCTCCCCAAATCCTCATTATATACATGGCTAAAGGTAGCCTTGGCTTATGTTTAGGAGACATAGAAGCAGGCTAACAGATTAAGGAGTTCTAGTCCAATCTCTTCCCCCCCCCCCCCACACACACACCTGTCCAAGTAAGAGATCCTAACCCCATTTCTGACAAATGGGCAGTCCAGTGTCTTCTTGAAAGCTTTTTGAAAGCTAGCACCAGCAGAAGATGTTTAGTTGCAGTCCTTCAATAGTAAGGTCTGTAGACGGGGGAGGGCTTCCTCTCAATGACTTTGGGGAGGGGGGGAGACAATCCTGGGGCTCCCCACATCCTCATTGTCCATGTGGGGTAAGGAAACCTTGCCTTATACTAGGAAACACACAACTAGGCTAACAGATTAACAGAGCTGGAAGGGCTTCGGGGGGCCTAAGGCAGGACTTGAACTCAGAACTAGAACTCCCAGTTGCTGGGCTTAACCACAACACTTTGTCCTAGAAGGTGACTCAGGTCACAAGGCTTTTAGCTCTAATCTGTCCTTCCTGTCCCACGGAAAGAAAACCCCATTGGGCCTGAAAGAACAGATTAACAGAGTTGGAAGGGACCTTGTAGGTCATCTAGTCCAACCCCCAGCCCAAGCAGGAGACCCTACACCATTGCTGACAGATGAGCAGCCCAGTCATTTCTTGAAAGCTTCTTGAAAACTAGCAGGACAGAAGCTTAGTAGCGTCCATAGAGGGCGGGGGGGGAGGGAGGGCTTCCTCTCCAGGGCTTTGTGGAGGGGTGAAAATATTCATTGGGGGGGGGAGTATCCCCGCATCCTCATTGTCCATCTGGATAAAGGTAGCCTCGCCTTCTGCTTAGGAAATACACAACTAGCAGGAGCGCTGACGTTTTGTAGCAGACCGCGAGTAGTAACTCAACTGTTTCGCCTACTCTCCCCCCACCGAAGTCAACCCTAACCTCAACTAGGGGGGGAGAATTGGGCCGGAGGGGAACCCAAAGGGAGGCGGAGGCGGCGAGCATCTGGGCAGCAGAGATGGTCCAGCCACGGGGGGCGTGGCTTCTGCAGAATGGGCGTGGCCTCAGAGCAGGTGATTGCCGCTGCCACCTGCGGCTCCTGCAGATCTAAAGGCAAATCCGTGGAGGTCGGTCTGCTTCTGCGCCTGCCAGCGATCTTCTCTCATGCCAGCCCCATGGTGGGCTCCCGGCGGCCTCTCCCGTCCCTCCTCGGCCTCTTCGGAGCCCTCCTGATGCTGTCCCCAGAGGTGCTAATGGGGAACCCCGAGGGTCTTTTTGACGTGCGCCTCACTTATCCAGGTGTACAGAAAGCCCTCGCCTTCGCGGTGGAGGAATACAATCAGAACAGAACTGACATCGCCAACTATTTCAAGCTGCGGGGAGTTCTGAAGGCTCAATCACAGGTAAGTGTCTGGAGGTGGGGGGGGGGTTTCTTGGAAGGCGGGGGGGGGGGTAGGTGGCCAGCCTCGCTGGATCCTTGGGGCTGTTTACAAAGTCAGCCTCTTGCCCCCAACAATCCGGGTCCCCATTTTACCAACCTCAGAAGGAGGGAAGGCTGAGTCACCCTTGAGCCAGTCAGGATCGAACTCCCAGCAGTTGGCAGAGTAAGCCTGCAATGCTGCAGTCTAACCACTGTGCCACCAGGGCTCTTAATAGAAAAGTTTTGGGGGTGCTGGAGGGAGCTTAGGGGGCGTTCTAGGGGAGGGATGGTTATCGTTAACCAAAAGGACATGATTTCTGCTGTTCGTATCTGATAAAGAAATATTTCCGCTTGAACTGATGTCTTTGCTGCTCTCAAGCCATAAAGTGCTTTCCTAGTTGCAACTGATGAAGCCGATCATGTTTTCTAATTAATTAAAAGGCAACATACTTATTTTTAAATCCAGGTGAAAAATGGGAAGGTACATAAATACCGTTTTCAGTTGGAGTTGGTGGAAACCACATGTGAAAAGAAGACTGATACGATGACGTATAAGAAGATCCAGAAATGTAAGCAGCTTCCAGGGAAACAAAAGGTGAGACTGAATGCCAAGCTCCAATTATATATTTCAGGTTTAATCGATAAGTTGAATTAATTGATTTCCTGCCTTGTCTGAGCTCAGCAGCCACCTCTGCAGAGGAGGTTTTAATGATTTCTATGGATGACTTCAATTCAAAAGATTAAGGGTGACACGATAGCGGTGTTTGCAATTTGAGGGGCTTCCCCAAAGAAAACGGGGGTCAACCTATTCTCCAAAGCACCTGAAGGCAGGACGAGAAGCACCGGATGGGAACACCTGAGATAGTAGCACTGCTTTATAATGCTTTGATAGGGCCACCCTTGGAATATTGCATCCGGTGTTGGTCACCACGAAAAAAAGATGTTGAGACTCTGGAAAGAGGGCAGAGAAGAGCAACAAAGAGGATTAGGGAGCTGGAGACTAAAACATATAAAGAACGGTTGCAGGAATTCATTAGGGCATAGGAGAGACAGGATAACAATATTCCAATATTTGAGGGGCTGCCAGAAAGAGGAAGGGGGTCAACTTAATTTCCAAAGCAGCAGAAGGCCAGACAAGAAACAACGGATGGAAACTTACGAAGGAGAGAAGCAACATAGAACTAAAATTAACCATGGGACTGCTTTCCTCCTGACATTGTGGGTGCTCCGTCACTGGGAGATTTTATGAAGTGACAAAACGTTTGTCTGAAATGGTACAGGGTCTTTGAACAAGGGGTTGGGCTAGACGACCTCCAAGGTCCCTTCCAACTTTGTTTTTCCTCTTTCATTCCCTTCCAGAAAAAAACCTGCTACTTCAAAGTTATACTCCGCCCTCTGCAGAACTTAGCAGTCACTGCCTGTTCCTGATGTGGACCTCCGAAGGAACCTCTTCTGCTCAGGCTAAGGATTCTGAGGGTGTCCAGCAGCCGAGCAACCTCTGGTGTGGAAGCTGGGATCACAACAAGCTTTGCTTCTTCTGACACAAATCAAGAACTAGACGGTTTGCTTCAGCCCAAATTCCCCTCTTCTGAGTTTCTGACATTGTTCCTTGACATCCAGGGGGGTCTTTTCTTCTACTTCTCTGCTTTTCTATAGTTTTCCCCTTTGAGAAGAATCAATATTTTGCTCATTCAATTAATCACAATAAAGTTATTGTTGTGATGTGATTGTTGGATGCCTTTTGACAGTTTTTGGCAGCTTCAATTAGCAATTTTAACTGAATTAATACTGTTTATTCCCTCCCTCCCTTGCTTAAAAGGTGTCCACGGATCGTCTCCTTTAGATTTCTCACATACATCCCAAGCTCTGGATCCCCCACACATCTATTCTGCCAAGATGCCCCTTAGCTGTAAACTCACCATGGGGGAAGGACTTCCTCTCCAGGGCTTTGAGAGGGGGGGGGGCGACAATCCTGAGGCTCCCCAAATCCTCCTTAGCCACCTGTGGAAAGGTAGCCTTCCCTTATGTAGTAGTTTACTTTGTTGTCATTGCGCCTCGCACAACGAAATTAAATGCCCTCTTCAGTGTACATTGCAACTATAAAAATGAAACGCAAACACACATCCGTCCCATTCTACAGAATTGAAGTGAAAACTCCTGATATTGCATTAATATTTCACTATACAGTAGAACGCTTCTGCTTAGGAAACACACAAGCAGGCCAACAGATTAACTGAAGGGATCTTGCAGGTCATCTAGTCCAACCCCACCACGCCATCCAAGCAGAACCTACGCCATTTCTGAAAGTGGGCAGTCCAGTCTTTTCTTGAAAGCTTCTTGAAAACTATCAGAAGCAGAAGATTTTTTGTTGCAGTGGGTGGATAGTAAGGTCCGTAGAGGGGGGAGGGCTTCCTCTCCAAGGCTTTGGGGAGGGGGGGGGTCTCCCATATTCTCATTGTCCACATGGCCCTGGTTGATGGTTAGGAAATACACAGCTAGGCTAACAGATTAACAGAGTTGGAAGGGACCTTATAGGTCATCTAGTCCAACCCCTTCGTCCAAGCAAGAGATCCTACATAATTTCTGGCAGAGGGCAGCCCAGTCTCTTCTTGAAAGCTTCTTGAAACCTAACAGGAGGAGAAGTTTAGTAACATCCACAGAGAGCGGGAGGTCTTCCTCTCCAAGGCTTTGGGGAAGGGCCGACAATCCTTGTGGGTGGGAGTTTCCCACATCCTCATTGTCATTGTGAAGCCTTGTCTTCTGCTTTGGAAATACACCACTAGCAGGAGCACTGACATTTTCTAGCAGATCATGGGTCCCACCATCTCCCCCACCCCAGTCCCACCCCGGGATCAGAGAAGGGCAAGCCGGAATCAGGGATCCCCATTAACAGCTCCGGGGAACAGCACCAGGAAGGCGCTGAAGAGGCGGAGAAGGAGGGATAGCTTGAAAGGGAGGGAAGGAGAGAGGGAGGAAGGAAAGATAGGGAAGGAGAGAACCACACAAACCTGAAATGACTCACAGATATGTTGGACTATGTCTTTCCACCCTCCTTTCCAACCTCTTTCCTTCCTTCCTCCTTTTCAATATTTCTCCCTTTCCTTCCTTCCTCTCTCCCCTCTTTCAGTGTATTGCCCCCTCCTTCATCCCTCCCTCCTCTTTCCCTGCCTTTTAATATATCTCCCTTCCTTCTTGCCTTTCTTCCTTTTCAATGTATCTCCCCTTCCTTCCTTTCTCCTTCCCTCCCTTCTCCCTTTCCCTGCCTTTCAATGTATCTCCTTCCTTTCTCCATTTTTCCTGACTTCCTTCCTTCCTTCCCTACCTTTCAATCTATCTCCCCTTCCTTCCTTTCTCCTTCCCTCCCTTCTCCCTTTCCCTGCCTTTCATTGTATCTCCTTCCTCCCTCAATTTTTCTTTCCTTCCTTCCCTCCCTTTCAATCTATCTCCCCTTCCTTCCTCCTTCCCTTTCTTTCCCTCCCTTTCAATGTATCTCCTTCCTTCCTCCATTTTTCTTTCCTTCCTTCCCTCCCTTTCAATCTATCTCCCCTTCCTTCCTTCCTCCTTCCCTTTCTCTTTCCCTCCCTTTCAATGTATCTCCTTCCTTCCTCCATTTTTCCTTCCTTCCTTCCTTCCCTACCTTTCAATCTATCTCCCCTTCCTTCCTTTCTCCTTCCCTCCTTTCTCCCTTTCCCTGCCTTTTAATGTATCTCCTTCCTTCCCCCATTTTTCCTTCCTTCCTTCCTTCCTTCCTTCCCTACCTTTCAATCTATCTCTCCTTCCTTCCTTCCCTTCTCCCTTTCCCTGCCTTTCATTGTATCTCCTTCCTTCCTCAATTTTTCCTTCCTTCCTTCCTTCAGCATCTGGCAGCTGTTGCAGTTCCCACCAAGGATGCTTCAGGGGTCTCTGATGGCCTCTCTTCCTCCCAGGTGGGACACTCATGGGTTAAAAAAGACCACATGGACTGGCAAAGCCCAGGGAAGACCCTTATTTCTCCCTAATCTGGACAAAGCAAAGTCTTTCCTGGACAAGCCATTGTGTCCTTGTGCTGTGGGTGTCAAAGCCTCAAAGTTGGGCAGGATTTGGACAAGAAAAGGACACAAGCATCATGCTGATAACTTTATTAAGATTAATTAACAACCAACCCACCAAAATATGGATCTGTCTCCTCTAGAACGCAAACTACAGCAAACAAAGCTAGAGAAAAGAAGGGGAAACTGAGGAAGAAGAAAAGACACACAACCCGACGTGTGTGTGTGTGTGTACCGTATTTTTGGAGTATAAGGCGCACCAGAGTATAAGACGGACCAAGATATTGAAGAGGCAAATTAAACCTCGTGAAAACGGGCCTGGTTTTTCTTCTTCTTCTTCAAAAAAGGGCATAAATAACCTTTAGGAGGCTTATAGAGTGCTCCTGGGGGGTGGGAGGGCCAAAAACAAGCAAAGAAACCAGGCCATTTTCGTGAAAACCGGCCCAGTTTTTGTATATATATATATAAAAGGACATTGATAGCCTTTAGGAGGCTTATAGAGTGCTCCGGGGGGCTGGGGAGGGGGTCAAAATTGAGCAAAAAACGGCCTGAAAGCCTCCTAAAGCAGGGGTGTCCAAACTTGGCAACTTTAAGACTTGTGGACTTCAACTCCCAGTCCACAAGTCTTAAAGTTGCCAAGTTTGGACACCCCTGTCCTAAAGGCTATGCATGGGCGAAGGGGGCAGGGTTTCGGGAGACCAAAATATGCTGCATTCCGTGTATAAGACACACCCAGATTTTCAGCCCCTTTTTTGAGGGAAAAAGGTGCGTCTTATAGTCTGGAAAATATGGTATATACAAACACATATACACTGCATGTTATGAAAATGTGAACTGGGGCTTAAGGCTTTTACTCGTCATCTGGGGAGGGTCATGCATGACAGAAAAAGCATCGCTTCCTGCAAATTCAGCTTGTTAACCCCAGAGCTTCCTTGACCGCTGGACACACTTGG
>NC_138563.1:7708755-7824280 GCF_964273705.1 Natrix helvetica
TGGGCATTGAGAAACACCTTCTCTGGCACTGATGATGTTACCTAGTTGGGTCATGAAACGTCTGCAAGAAAACAACTTAACTAAGGGAGCATCAAGGACCCCATAGATAGTACATAAAATCTGTTAATATTAATGGGAACAAATTAAATGCGCTGACATAGATTCTGGGGGAACTTGGTACAAACCATCTATAATCAAAGGATTTAGTCTGCCCTTTCTTAATATGGAGTCCTGGCAGAGTGGACTACAGGTCCCATCTCCCCGAGTCACCAAACCACCCATCAAATCTACCAGAATTTGTGGGCACTCCATCACCGGAGGCTTTCAAGAACAGATTGGGTGGACAATTGTTTGTCTGAGATGGTCTAGGGTCTCCTCCGTAGAGCAGGGGGTTGGACTACATGACCTCCAAGGTCTCCTCCAACTCTATATAATCTATATGATAATTAATATATTCTATATTATTAACAATAAGAGAACATTAAGAAAACTAAGATCATGGCATCCGGTCCTCTCAATTCCTGGCAAATAGCTGGGGAAGAAATGGAGGGAGTGGCAGATTTTATTTTTCTGGGCTCCAAGATCACCGCAGATGGGGACGGCAGCCAAGAAATTAAAAGGAGCTTGCTCCTGGGGAGGAAAGCGATGGCAAATCTAGGCAGCCTACTAAAAAGCAGAGACATCACCCTGCCAATCAAAAGTGCATCTACTCAAGGCTGTGGTTTTCCCAGTTGCAACGGATGGCTGTGAAGGTTGGACCAGAAGGAAGGCTGAGCGCCAAAGAATGGAGGCCTTTGAACTCTGGTGCTGGAGAAGAAGACTCCTGCATTGAGTCCCTTGGACTGCATGGCCATCCAACCGGTCAGTCCTAGAGGAGATCAACCCTGGCTGCTCTTTAGAAGGCCAGATCCTAAAGAGGAAACTCAAAGACTTTGGCCACCTGATGAGAAGGAAGAAGGACTCCCTGGAGAAGAGCCTCATGCTGGGAAGGATGGAAGGTAAAAGAAGAAGGGGACGGCAGAGAGGAGGGGGCTGGATGGAGTCACCGAAGCAGTCGGCGTGAGCGTCAATGGACTCCAGAGGATGGGAGAGGACAGGAAGGCCTGGAGGAATGTTGTCCATGGAGTCGCGATGGGTCGGACAGAACTTCACAACTAACAACAACATATTATGTATGAAGGAAGCCGTAGCCCCAAATACTGAGAGACAGTAGATGTCCGTCTTCAAAAAAAAAAAAAAGAGGAAGAGGAAGAAAATGCAGGGAATGAATCAGCTGTCATCTGGATGTTTTATTGGGCAAGAGCCTCGAAGAGATGACGGTGTGAAGCAATCTTATTTCTGAGCCCTTGATCGGAATGCCGTCATTAGCAAGAGGCAACCTCTGAATTTCAGCCAAGCATCTGACAAAGTCGCTCATCCCATCTTCCTTTGAGACACGGAGAAGTTCTGAGCAGCTGAGACACCCATCATCTCCCACTCAAAAAAAGTTGTATGCATGATTTTAATATCTAGAACATTTGGTTTTAAATGATGGAATAACAATTGGAGTGGAACAATTGACGTGTAACGATGCTACATGTACGAACCCAGTACCTAGAATATTTCGTGTACAATGAAGGAATAACAATCATCATAGTGGAACAATGACTATACAATGATGATAAGGTATTTATGCTTATTCAATGGATAATTTGTGATTTGATATACAATTGTTAAGGGGTGAGAATGGAGATGCACAAAAACCTGTAACCAAACGACACGCTATATAAAACAGTTGCAGGTTGTATGTTTTATATGTTTTGTTTGTCTTTTTAAATATGTATGTATGTACGTATATATGTATGTATGTATGTATGTATTTGTGTTACAACCCCTGGTATGCCTACACAAATACATACCTATTTCCCTGGCTCAACTGATAAGAAGTCGAGCCTGTGGCTTAGTGGCTAAGACTTCTGCCTAAGATATAATACAGCCCAGGTTCGAATCCCAGTAAGGGTATGGCTAGCTGATGAGAGCTAATTAGCTCGAGATCTTTGGATCCCAGATCTGCGCATCTTAATAGTTTTATTAATGAGTTAGGTAAAGGTAACAGTTCCCCTTGCACATATGTGCTAGTCATTCCCGACTCTAGGGGGCGGTGCTCATCTCCGTTTCAAAGCCGAAGAGCCAGCGCTGTCCGTAGACGTCTCCGTGGCCATGTGGCCGGCATGACTGAACGCCGAAGGCGCACGGAACGCTGTTCCCTTCCCGCCAAAGGTGGTTCCTATTTTTCTACTTGCACTTTTTACCTGCTTTCGAACTGCTAGGTATGCAGAAGCTGGGACGAGTAACGGGAGCTCACTCCGTTACGCGGCGCTAGGGATTCGAACTGCCGACCTTTCTGATCCATAAGCTCAGCGCCTTAGCCCCTGAGAAATCATATCAGGTTACGAAAGCAGAGCTTGGACAGAAATCTCTTTTTCACCCCTCTGCTGTGTTTGGTTGCCGAGACACGCAGAGGTTTATAATTAATGACAGCCTCAGAGGGAAGAATGGGGATAGACAGTGTCTCAGGTGACCTACTTGCAGGATTTTGAGATGAGTGGCAGGCTAGTCACTCGGCTGAAAAAGGCCGCACCTTCTCCCCTGACCGAGGATGAGCAATCTTTTAAATGCAGGAAAGACCAACTTGTGACATTCTTTGCCTCTGACTGTCCCGTGTCTACACCCGGCCTTATTTTGACAGTCGAGTAACCAATAAAACAGATCCATCCGGAGTTGTCCGGCTCCATCCTGGACCTCACAGCTGAAGCTCGGTACTCAGTGGCCAAAATATTTGTGGAAGTGGCCCCATCGTGGGCCCACAGTCCGTGTGTGGTTGGAGGCCTTTCCCTATGGCATTTCAGACAAGTGTCTATCCAGTCTCTTCTTAAAAACGTCCAGTGTTGGGGCATTCACAACTTCTGGAGGCAACTTCTGTTCCACTGATTAATTGTTCTAATTTCTCCTTAGTTCTAAGTTGCTTCTCTCCTTGATTAGTTTCCATCTGTTGCTTCCTGTTCTACCCTCAGGTGCTTTGGAGAATAGCTTGACTCCCTCTTCTTTGGGGCAGCCCCTCAAATACTGGAAGACTGCTATGTCCCCACCTAGTCCTTCTTTTCTTTAGACTAGCCAAACCCAAATCCTGCAGCCGTTCTTCGTATGTTCTAGTCTCCAGGCCTTTGATCATCTTAGTTGCTCTTCTCTGAACTTTTTCCAAAGTCTCAACATCTTTTTTGGTAACGTGGTAACCAAAACTGGCTGCAGTATTCCAGGTGTGGCCTTACCAAGGTTTTATAAAGCGGTACTAAGACTTCACGGGATTTTGATTCTATGCCTCTGTTTATACAACCCAGGACCGCATTCGCATTTTTGGCTGCTGCGGCTGCAAAAGCCCTGGCTCATATTTTAAGTGATCGTCCACCGGGACTCCAAGGTTACTCACAGTTACTGTTTTTGAGCCCAGGATTCGCCTAATCTCTACGGGGTTTTTTTTCCGGCCAAGACTCACAGAAAACCAAATTGCCCGAAAAGAATAGAGAGCCAGAGAGGCTGAATTCGCAGGACTTAATCAATCTTGGAGACAACTTTAATGCCTCTTCTAATTTACCAAACCCCTAAGAATATCCGTCCCCAATTAATCCTGTCCAGCTGCCAAGAGAAGCCCTGGAATTTTGCCATAAAGACCATAAACTCGTCAATTGATTATTTTTGGGGGGAGGGGGCCGATCACTCAGGTCCCATGGAAACAGGATCAGTTCAAAACTCCGGTGCCCGGACACCTGTGGGGAAGCAGCTCTGCTCAATTCTCTGCCTTCACACAACCCCCTTGGCCCACCCCTGACCCATTTGCTCAGGCTGGGGTGAGGCCGGAGCCATAAACTACTCAGAACTCTCTGGCTTTGCTAGGGCAGGGAGGGCAAACCTTTTAGAGGCCAAACTGCGATCCAAAACCCCACTTATTTATGGGTTTATGCCAAGCGCCAACCCGGCCATTGAACCTGAATAATGAGGTTTTACACCCTAAAATAATGATAAACAAGGCACAGCTAATTGCTCTAAGGAAAATGTGATCATTGCACTTTTTTGCCCCTTCATTCCCCCCTGCCCCGCATTTGAAATATTACGTTCAGCAACAATAAAAAAGAAAAACGTTTGTAATATCATTTCTTTCCCCCCCTCCCTTTCCCTCATCTCCCTCTGTTTCTCTGTGTGTTTTTCTCTCTTTTTCTCCCTCCCTCTTTCTCCCTCTCTGTATCTCTTTCCCTCCCTCTCTTTTCCTCATCTCCCCCTCTCTCTATTTCTGTTTTTTTCTTCCTCTTCCGTCTTTCTTTTTGTCTCTCTCTTCCCCCCCTCTCCCTCTTTCCCTTCCTCCCTCTCTTTCTCTGTTTCTTTCTTCCCCCCTTTCTCTTTCTCTTTCCCTGCCTTTGTCTCCTTACCTTCCCCCTCTCTCTTGACCATCTCCCCCCTCTCTGTTTCTCTGTGTATTTCTCTTTCTTTCCCTCCCTCCCTTTCTCTGACTCTTTCCCCCTTTTCTCTCATTCCCTGCCTCTCTCTCTTTCCCATCTCCCCCTCTCTGTTTCTCTGTGTATTTCTCTTTCTTTCCCTCCCTCCCTTTCTCTGATTCTTTCCCCCTTTTCTCTCTCATTCCCTGCCCCTCTCTCTTTCCCATCTCCCCTTCTCTGTTTCTGTGTGTATTTCTCTCTCTTTCCCTCCCTCTCTGTCTCTCTCTCTTTCCCTTCCTCCCTCTCTCTCTTTCTTTTTAGTCCCACAAATTTTTTCCCTGCAAACAACCGCAAGAAACGCAATGGAGCTGGGCTGGGCCGACGGTGCGCCTGCCCACAGAGTGGGCTCTTCATGCCAACTCTGGCACGCATGGGGAGGAAAATACCCCTACCTCAATTAGCCTGTTATGTGATGCTGTGTAGACAGTTCCTCTGGGCCTACTCCCCCCACCCCAAGCCCCCAATTCTAATTCCTTACAGCTCAGCCTTGTTTTAAACTGAAGCCATCAGTGAAAAGAATTTAAATCTGTTTTGTTTTTACAGCCGGACCTGCTGACCTCAAACAAGGTAGCTTTTGTGCATTAAATGTGAATGACATAATAATCAGATTTTGGCATCGGCTCTCACCTCCTGCTGAGCCCTCGGAGGGAGTTCACAGTTCTGGATCTCTTTGTACACCTTCCGGTCGCCAAAGGCCTTCCTGCAATCGGTTTTCGCCAATACCATCGTCAGATAATATTTCGCCCCTGCGACCACCTAGATTTAAATGAAGGAAAACCAGTAATGTGACCTTAAAGTGAATTACAGGGGGGGAAACCCAGAACAGGCTCAGCAGCATAGATTGCAACCTGGGAAGGAGTTTATAGCTAGAGGGGAATAACAACAGAATAATAACAGAATAACAGAGTTGGAAGGGACCTTGGAGGTCTTCTAGTCCAGCCCGCTGCTCAAAGAGAAGGCCCTGCTCTCCTCCTCTACAGAATAATAGAATTGGAAGGGACCTTGGAGGTCATCTAGTCCAACTTACCATGGTTGTTAAGTGAATCCGGCTTCCTCCATTGACTTTGCTTGTCCGAAAGTGGCAAAAGGGGGGAAATCACATCACCCTGGGACAGGCAACCGTCATAAATACGAGTCAGTTGCCAAGCGTCTGAATTTCAATCACGTGACCCCGGTGCAACGGTTGTAAGTGTGGAACCGCCCCCCAAATTCCCTTCCATTGGTCCTACAGCCCCCAATTCCCTCCCATTGGACCTACACCCCCCCAATTCCCTCCCATTGGACCTACAGCCCCCCAATTCCCTCCCTTTGGACCTACAGCCCCCCAATTCCTTCCCATTGGACCTACAGCCCCCCAATTCCCTCCCATTGGACCTACAGCCCCCCAATTCCCTCCCATTGGACCTACAGCCCCCCAATTCCCTCCCATTGGACCTACAGCCCCCCAATTCTTTCCCATTCAACCTACAGGGCTTTGGCTATTCCAAAAAGGCCCAAGGAGGCTGTTTCTCACCCCCCCCCCCGCCATTACCCCTCCCCCCACACACACCTGGGACTGCGCGTTCTCCAGGCGCAACTCCTTGAAATAGTTGCCGTTTGCGCTGCGCGCGTTGTATTCTTCCACGGCGAAGGCGGCGGCTACCCGCACCTCCGGATCCGAGACAGATTTGGGGGAAAGACCCCCGGGGATCATCGCCGGGACCCCCGGTAGCAGCATCAGGAGGGCGCAGAGCAGGCAGAGTGGAGCCGGGATCGACAGCTGGCCGTGCATCATGGAGCTGGGAGTCTCAGGAAAGGAAGCAGTGCGAGCAAGGCCAACCGTCGCTCTGCCGCGAAGTCCTCGCAGGCGCCCTAGATACGCTCCAGCTGGAGGTGGGACCGGGAACCGCCCACCTGCGCGGAGGCCTCGCCCCTTCCCGACAAGCCCCGCCCCGCCCCGCGGCTGAGAATTCTCCGCTGCCTCGGGGCCCGCCGCGGAGTTCGATCGGACTGTAGTTGGAAGGGGACCTTGGAGGTCTTCTTGTCCACCCCCCTGCTCAAACAGGAGACCCGCATTTCCTTCTCCTCCTCCTCCATTCTCCTTCAGAATAGAATGGGGGGCACCTTTGAGGTCATCTAGTCCAGCCCCCTTCCTCAAATACGAGGCCTTGCTCTCCTTCTCTTCAGAATAATAGGATTGGAAGGGACCTTGGAGGTCATCTAGTCCTGCCCCCTTCCTCAAATAAGAGACCCTGCTCTCCTCCTCTTCAGAATAATAGAATTGGAAGGGACCTTGGAGGTCATCTAGTCCAGCCCCCTTCCTCAAATACACCTTGCTCTCCTCTTCAGAATAATAGAATTGGAAGGGACCTTGGAGGTCATCTAGTCCAGCCCCCTTCCTCAAATACACCTTGCTCTCCTTCTCTTCAAAATAATAGAATCGGAATTGGAAGGGACCTTGGACGTCATCTAGTCCAGCCCCCTTCCTCAAATAAGAGACCCTGCTCTCCTCTTTAGAATAATAGAATTGGAAGGGACCTTGGAGGTCATCTAGTCCAGCCCCCTTCCTCAAATACACCTTGCTCTCCTTCTCTTCAAAATAATAGAATCGGAATTGGAAGGGACCTTGGAGGTCATCTAGTCCAGCCCCCTTCCTCAAATAAGAGACCCTGCTCTCCTCCTCTTTAGAATAATAGAATTGGAAGGGACCTTGGAGGTCATCTAGTCCAGCCCCCTTCCTCAAATACGACACCTTGCTCTCCTTCTCTTCAGAATAATAGAATTGGAAGGGACTTTGGAGGTCATCTAGTCCAGCCCCCTTCCTCAAATAAGAGACCCTGCTCTCCTCCTCTTTAGAATAATAGAATTGGAAGGGACCTTGGAGGTCATCTAGTCCAGCCCCCTTCCTCAAATAAGAGACCCTGCTCTCCTCCTCTTCAGAATAATAGAATTGGAAGGGACCTTGGAGGTCATCTAGTCCAACCCCCTGCTCAAACAGGAGACCCTTAGCTCCTTCTTCTCCATTCTCCTTCAGAATAGAATTGGACAGTCTTCTAGTCCAGCCCCCTGCTCAAACAGGAGACCCTGCTCTCCTCCTCTTCCTCAGAATAATCAAGATAGAAAGGACCTTATAAGCGTAACATATACCAGTAGTCCTGGACGCAGTATTTCAAGTGTGGCCTTACCAAGGCCTTATAAAGTGGTATGAACCCTTCACGGGATCTTGATTCTATCCCTCTGTTGAAGCAGCCTAGAACTGTGTTGGCTTTTTGGGCAGCTGCTGCGCACGGCTGGCTCCTATTTAAGTGGTTGTCTACCAAGACTCCAAGATCCCTCTCACAGTTATACCGCCTATTCTGTACTATTTAGAATTGAATGAGCTGGAAGGGACCTTGGGAGGTCGCCTAGTCCAGCCCCCTTTCTCAAGCAGGAGAACCTATACCGTTTCAGATAAAGTGGCTGCCTGAGGAAGCTTTGCAAAAAGCTGAGGAAAGGAAGGAAGCAAAAGGGGAGGGAGAAAGATACACCCAATTGAATGCAGAGGTCCAGAGAATAGCTAGAAGAGATAAGAATGCCTTCTTAAATCAACAGTGCAAAGAAATAGAAGAAAACAATAGAATAGCAATAGCACTTAGACTTATATACCGCTTCACAGTGTTTTACACCCCTCTCTAAGTGGTTTACAAAGTCAGCCTCTTGCCCCCAATAATCTGACTCCTCATTTGACCCACCTCGGAAGGACGGAAGGCTGAGTCAACCTTGAGCCTGGTGAGATTCGAACTGCCAAACTGTAGCTAGCAGTCAGCTGAAGTAGCCTGCAGTACCTATGCACTAGTTGTTCCCGACTCTAGGGGGTGCTGCTCATCTCCGTTTCAAAGCTGAAGAGCCAGCGCTGTCCGAAGACGTCTCCATGGTCATGTGGCTGGCATGACTCAATGCCCCCGAAGGTGCACGGAACGCTCTTCCCTTCCCACCAAAGGTGGTCCCTATTTTTCTACTTGCATTTTTTACCTGCTTTCGAACAGCTAGGTTGGCAGAAGCTGGGACAAGTCACGGGAGCTCGCTCCGCTATGCGGCGCTGGGGATTCGAACCGGCAAACTGCCGACCTTTCTGATCGACAAGCTGAGCGATTTTAAATCTACACCCAGTAGAAATCCAGTAATATTTACTTGCCTACGATGTATTTTGTCTTTGAAGGACCTGCTCAAACCAGGCAGAGGGAAGGAGAAAGAGGAGGAGGGGGGGGGGAAATATCCCACCAAACACCCAACAGAGAGTTTAAGATTTATTTTTCTTTAAAAAATAATAATCTGCCAATGCAGATCAGAGGGATCCTTTTGGGGGGGACAGGAAGCCATTCTATGTTTCGACCTCTTTATGGTTCCGATGCTTCCTCTACCAGCTTCTTCCTTGCATAATCCTTTTTTTGTGTGTGTGATCGAACGCAGGGTCTCAAAAGGAGAAGACATGGGGTGGGGGTGGGGGGGCTGGCCCAGAGGAAAAACATCCTTCTCCCCTGCCCCTTCAACCTGGAGAAAAAGTTCTCCGTGGCCAAAGAAGGACCCCCCCGCCACTCGATTCTCCGTCTTCTGGCGACCTCCCTGGAAGAGGGAAGCGTCCCGTCCGAAGGGCAGCTCAGTTCTTCTTGTTCTTGGGGGTGTCGTACTTCCTCTTGCTCGAGTACCACAGCAGCAGAGGGATGCCGATGGAGGGCAGCGTCATGACGCCGAAGGCGGCCCAGTCCAGCTTTACAAAGAGATGGAAGCAAAGGAGTGAGCCGGAGAGAAACGGAGCCCAGCCCGCCCACCCAGATGTCAGATACAGAGTTGGAAGGGATCTTTTAGGTCATCTAGTCCAACCTCCCCCCCCCCACTCAAGCAGGAGACCCTACACCATTTCTGACCGATAACAGATGAACAGAGTTGGAAGGGACCTTGGAGGTCATCTAGTCCAACCCCCCCAGCCCAAGCAGAAGATCCTATCGTACTGCTGGCTGCTGCTTAATTTAGGGATCACAAGGACACACAAGAGGTTTTCACATGTATCTCTGCCAAGCCAGCTCACTCCCATCCTATACTGATTAACAGAGTTCGAAGGGACCTTGTAGGTCATCTAGTCCAACCCCCTGCCCAAGCAGGAGACCCTATACCATTTCTGACAGAGGGCTGTCCAGTCTCTTCTTGAAAGCCTCCAGGGATGAAGCTCCCACAACTTCCGAAGGCAACTTCTCTTCCATGGGTTGATGGTTCTCCCTGTCAGGAAATTCCTCCTTATTTCCAGGTTGAATCTCTCCTTGGTCAGTTTCCATCCATTCTTCCTTCTCTGGCCTTCAGGGGCTTTGGAGAATAGCTTGACCCCCTAACTCCTCTCTGGGGCAGCCCCTCAAATATTGGAAGATGCCATCCTGTCTCTCCTGGTCCTTCTCTTCCCTAGACTAGCCAGGTCCAGTTCCTGCAACCGTTCATGGGATGTTTTAGCCTCCAATCCCCTCATTATCCTGGTTGCTCTTCTCTGCCCTCTTTCTAGAGTCTCAACCTCTTTTTTATAGTGTGGGGACCAAAACTGGACGCAGGATTCTAGGTGTGGTCTTATTAAGGCTTTATAAACTGGTATCAGACATCCCTTGATCTTGATTGTATCCCTCTGTTAATGCAATTTAGGATTGCATTGGCTTTTTTGGCGGCTGCTGCACATGGCTGGCTCCTATTTCATTGGTTAATCATCCTCTCACTATATATATATATGTGTGTGTGTGTGTGTGTGTGTGTGTGTGTTCGTAGATTTTCACGGGTGTAGGTATGCTGGTTTTGTTGTATTCGGGTCTTTTCCCGTGTAAGGTTGAGATTGTCTTTGCAACGTTTCGGCAGGATCTCACCTGCCATCTTCAAGCAATGTGGGCTTAAAATGGGAACGGAGCTGCCGTCTTTCTGTAAGTCTTGGTGGGAGGGGATGGGGTGCTGGCTTTTTTTCAGTAAGTGGAATGATTGGTTGTGTGGTTGTATCATGATTGGTAGATTGGTGCTGATTGGTGCAGGCTGCGTGTGCATTGTTGTTTTGTATTTTAACGGCTTGGGTGGTGGGTGGAGTTCGTTTTTTGGCTAGGGCTGGTTTCCAGATGTTTGGTAGGCGGGAGGTATCATCACGTTTGTTCATGCTGTGGGGGTGTTTCTCTATTTCGATGGCTTCCATGATTATTCTCTTGTGGAGGTGTTCTGTTTTGGAGATTAACCTGGCTCCTTCAAAGTTGATTTCATGTCCTGTAGCTTTAAGGTGCTGGAAAAGGGAGGAAGTTTTTTCTTTTTTTCTTACTGCGTTCTTGTGTTCTGTGATGCGTGCATTTATCCTTCTGTTTGTTTGTCCTATGTATATTGCTGGGCAGATTTTGCATGGTATTTTGTAGACTCCTTGGTTTAAAATACCATGCAAAATCTGCCCAGCAATATACATATATATATAACTGCCAGTGGGGGGTTGTGCTGATTGGGTGGGAGCTTGGCTGCATTCTGATTGGGTGGAGGTGTATTCTGGCCCCCTACCAATCAGAATACACCTCCACCCAATCAGAAGCCCCCTACCAATCAGAATACACCTCCACCCAATCAGAAGCCCCCTGCCAATCAGAATACACCTCCACCCAATCAGAATGCAGCCAAGCTCCCACCCAATCAGCACAACCCCCCACTGGCAGTTAAAAAGAGGAACCGGCTGAGATCTCACATTGCTCCTGGAAGCACCAAGCCAGAAGCACCAAGCCCTCCCGCTGGCCAGCTGATTTTCAGGTCTCTGCCGTGCATGCACACGAGGAGGGGTGCCCCTTGTGTCCCATTTTTGGTCCCAGGAGACTTCAAGGAGGCCTGGTAGGCCAAAAACGGGGCGTGGGGGGGGGGGTTCACGCATGCATGCACAGGGGGGCATGCCGCATGGGGGTGTTGCGCGCGCATTGCGTTATGGATGTGAGCACGCCAGGACAAAAAAGTTAGCCCTCACTGGTTTAGGAGGACCGTGCAAACACCTGGCCCAGATGCCAAGCGTTGGAAATGTGATGGGGTGTGTGTGTGTATGTTTTATGGAACTCTGATTTCTGGATCGTAAGCAGCCTTAGAGAGGCCGGTTGGAACATCCACTCTCTGTTATCCCCCGGTTATGGAAATTAGGAGCGTCGGAGTGAACTTAAGATTACTTACAAAGTGTGGGGAAAACCGCCTGTCGAACTCCCGCTGAGCCAGGATCCCGCCTTGCCCTGGGGCACTGGTGAAGCCGACCTAAAAGAAGAAATTAAAGGGGGGGGTGTCTTGATTTGTGAGGCACGCTGGAGCAGGGTGGGTGGGGCCAGCCAGTCCTTGGAACGACCGGTTCAGGGAACCAGATGTAAACTTAACATCCAGTTCCCACAGACCGAGCCAAACTGGCTGAATCTCACCGCTCAGCACACATATAACCCTTTCCGGACCAGTCTAAACTGGCTGAATCTCACCGCTCTAAAAGAGAAGTTGACAACTAGATCAATAGAGCTAGATATTAAAGTTTCTTGACCATGTGGAAGACGGCAGGGATTAATTACTCTGTCTGCTTCACCAAGCTAAAACAAAGGAACCAGGACATTGATAGAAATACTCCCTATTGGGGACATTTGAGTAAGTTGAATGAATGTCCTGTCACAGTAGGGGAGAAGGTGTACGAGGCCTACGTGACACAGGAAGACAGTGTACTTTTGGGTTGATCGATATTCTGGCTAAATAGTACAAACGTCTGCAAACGACTGCCCTTCGGGAGTTCAGATTTTGCTTGATCTCTCGCGGCTGAACCTTGCGCAATAAACCTTTCCCTTCGGCAAAGAGCTGGTGTGGTCTCTTTTCTCCCCCCCCCCCCAACTTCCTCAAACTGTGGACTGTTTTAGAACATGGGAGGAGGAGGTAGTGTCCCCAGGACACCCCTCCAGTGTATGTTGAAGAATTTCAAAAAGTCATATAGTGGAGACTGTGGGGATTCCCCCAGCAACCCCGTCTAACTTAAAAGGGTTTTGTGAGTCAGAGTCAAATTGTAACAGACCCAGGAACTGGCCACCCAGATCAATACCAATATATTGATCAATGGCAAATCGCAGCCGGAGAAAGTCCTGAGTGGCTTAAGAAATGCAAAGCCGAAATGCTGAATGTGTGAATCGTACCTTAGAGTCTGCCCGAAAGCAGAAAACGTGGAATGTAAGAAAGGGAGTAGTTTGCAGTTTTAACGAGGGAACAGGAGGAGAATGCTTGCCCCCCGCCTTACGCCCTCCCCATTATCCTCCAATCCCCCCACTGCTCCCAGTAGTACGTGAATCAGCTCCGAAGGAAGGTCCTGTCAAGCCGAGACAGCGGGAGGCATCGGCCCCATTAAAAACAGAAGCTGATTCAGACTCAGGTCAGAAATCCCGCATCGCGGGGAGAACGAGAAGCAAAGCTGAACCTCGCGCAATAAACCTTTCCCTTCGGCAAAGAGCTGGTGTGGTCTCTTTCCTGCAACTGCTCAGCACGCATAGAACCCTTTCCAGGTTCCATGCACAGAATTAGGGAAAGAAATGGCCATTGGCAACTTCAAATTCTGCCTTATCATAATATTGTAACATCAAATATCAGGAATAAAGGAAAGGTAAGGGAATCCCTGCGGAGTTTACTCTGCTGGTGATTGGATTCATCTCCATTTCAAGGCCACGGAGCCAGCTGTCTGAAGACATTTCTGCGCACATTTGACCAGCATGGAGCGCTGTTCCCTCCCCACCAAAGTGGTACCTATTTATTGACTCGCATTTGCATGCTTTCGAACTGCTCGGCTGAAGGGAGCTGGAGCGAGGACGGGAGCTCAACCTGACGCACGGCGCTCGAACCTGGGCTGCCAACAAGCGCAGCGTCTTAACTGCTGAGCCACCACGACGCCCCAATTTTGAAAATAGTCAAACAAATATTGCCTAAAAAGTCACCAGTTCATTAAGTGGACGCCTGCGGATCCTGGCCTCAGGCCAAGGCACCTGTCACTTACCACCACCTGTCCCCCTTCCTGCACCAGGTAGGTGATTGTGGCCGACGTGAAGTTGAAGTAGCCAGCCTTCAGCGGCCGGAGGACCACGGTGTGGGACACGTTGCTGGCCCTGAGCAAGTCAACGCTAAGGAAGTCAGACGCACAGATGGAAGCAGCAGAAAGAAACCACTTTGGGATATAGGTAATCCTAGGCCGATGAGCATTTGGGTCAGTAAACATTCCAAATTCTGAAGGCACTCGATGCACGAGCGGTCAGACGAGTAGGTGCCCGAACTATTTAGTAGCCTAACACTGCAATGAACAAGGACACACATTCAATTTCGCAACTACAAGAGCCGTGGGGGTGCAGTAGTTAGAATGCAGTACTGCAGGCTTCTTCTGCCGACTGCCAGCAGTTCGATTCTCACTACTCAAAGGTTTACTCGTCCTTCCGAGGTCAATAAATGTTGGGGGCAAGAGGCTCTGTACATTGCTTAGAAAGGGCTATAAAGCACTGTGAAGCAGTATATGTCTAAGTGTCCTTCCTTCCTTCCTTCCTTCCTTCCTTCCTTCCTTCCTTCCTTCCTTCCTCCCTCCCTCCCTCCTTCCTTCCTTCCTTCCTTCCTTGCGCAGTGGTTAAAACACAGTATTGCAGGCTAATTCTGCCGACTGCCAGCAGTTCAATTCTCACTATTCAAGGTTGACTCAGCCTTCCATCCTGTGGGGCAAGCCTGAAGGGGAGAGGAGAGGCCCATTGTAACTACTCATTAATGCTCAAGCTTTAACTGTCAATTTATCAAGCCCAATCACATAGTTAGTTCCCTAGGGAAGCACAAGTATCCAACTGACTAGCATGAAATATAAATCAATTTGCGCCTCCTTCCCAACCTGTGTGGCAGCTCTCATGCAGCTCCCTGTCTGTGGGGGCTCGTGAGTACCCCTGAACCTTAACTGCACTCCCTAGCACATCCCGGACCCCACCCCAACTTAAACCGCACCTCTTGTGCACTGGCTTGTGTCCTCACACAACCTCCCTGGACTACGTGGTGCCTCTTGTATATTTTGCTGTTTCTGCAAACCGCCCAAAGTTCAGGGCGGCATCCGAAGTGAATCAAATAAATATCAATCCATCCATCAGGGTCTTCCAAACAAAAGGATACGGTGCGATCCTGTCCCATTTCACGTTGAGCATCCCGGAGACAATGCCAAAGTCTTCTGGAGGGAAGGAGTCGTCCGACAATTCAACATCTAAGGCGGCGCTACGCACCCCAGCAGAGAAAAAAGGGAAACAACGGGAACAAAGAATTTAGGCCTTGACTTACGACCCCCGCCAAGCCCCAAAAGTTCTGTTGCTAAGTGAGACAGTGGTGCAGTGAATTTTCGAACCATTTTACGACTTTTGGTCAACCCTGGAGGTGAGCTGACCGAAGTCATCTTGGAAGCTTCAGTGTTGCAAATAAGGTTCCCCTTGCACATGTGTGCTAGTCGTTCCTGACTCTAGGGGGCGCTGCTCATCTCCGTTTCAAAGCCAAAGAGCCAGCGCTGTCCGAAGACGTCTCCGTGGTCATGTGGCCGGCATGACTCAACATCGAAGGCGCATGGAAGGCTGTTCCCTTCCCACCAAAGGAGGTTCCTATTTTTCTACTTGCATTTTTTACCTGCTTTCAAACTGCTAGGTTGGCAGAAGCTGGGACAAGTCACGGGAGCTCACTCACTAGGGATTCGAACCGCCAAACTGCCGGCCTTTCTGACCGACAAGCTCTGCGTCTTAGCCTCTGAGCCCCCGCGTCCCTTACGGTTGCAAATAGATATTGCCAAATGGAAACCTTTTTTAGAACTGGTGAATTGAATTTTAGAACTAGTGAATTGAAAATCAAGAGACAGCTTGGTTCTAGAGTATTTTTTTTATTTAAAAAATTAGACCCATTGTTGGATAGTAAGATTTTTAGGACCAACAAACTTAAGGCCTGAGTTCCAAAAGTCTTCATTGGCCTAAAAAGCTACAAAAAGCAGAAGAGGAATCCTAAACTTTCAAAAATTAAAGCATTACCGTATTTTTCAGCGTATAAGACACACTCCACCCCCCAAAAAGAGAGTGAAAATTTGGGTGCATCTTATACACTGAATGTAGCCCCACCCCCTTCGGCCTCTGTGCGTCCTCTCAAACGGAGTTTGCAAATAATACCAATAGATGCTGGCAGTCAGAGGCAGATTTTTTTTTCTTATTTTCCTCCCCAAAATCTAAGGTGCATCTTATACTCCGGAGCGTCTTATACTCCGAAAAATATGGTAACTTGATTGCATCTTTTACATCTAGCATAATCCGGATGCCATAATTGATATTAAATCTACTCTTGGCATGTCTGTTAATGTCTCTGGAATGTAGATCAGTTTCAGTTTATGACACCTAAAGGCATGAATGAAATGTCCCAGTTTGCTCTGACGTCTGATTGACAGATCACAGGCTGCTATAATTCAGAAATCCTCTTCGAAGGATGTAGTCTCAACCCTGAAGCTGACCTGACTGAAGGCATCTTGGACGCTTCAGTGCTGCCACTGAAGGCGGGATTAGAGATAGCTGGGGTTTTGTAGCCAAAACAAAATACTTTCTCTAGGGAACCAAGGTCATTTTCACACCTGGTCAGAGGAAGGCGGAGTGATATTACCAGGCAACCAAACAGTGCTGTGATTGGACCATGTGACTGATTGTTTCGACAAACTTAGCTTTAATTAGGTGAAAACTGTGGGAACCTTCAGAATCGGCTTTCACCAGATACGTGCCAATATGAGATATGCAATAAAGCTATTCTTTGAGGAATCTACCCACCTCGGAGTTTTGCTTGCTGTGGGTGTATTACTTGTAACCCTGACACTTTTCTTGCCATGAATTGTTATGTGAATCATCGCAGCTGTTAAGCTAATCACACGGTCGTTAAGTGAATCTGGCTTTCCCACTGACTTTGCTCATCGGAAGGTTGCAACGGGAGATCGTATGCCCCTGCAACTGTCATAAATATGAGTCAGTTGCCAAGCATCTGAGTCAGACAGTGAGGAGATTGGGGAGGAACATGGACCAGTCCCGGAGTCTGGGGAAGGCTCTGACGAGGGCTCTGCATCGGAGGCAGAGAGGGGGGCCAGGGCCGTCTGGCAGTTATCAGCTGCCTTCAGAGTCAGACACCAGCGAGGCAGAGGAACAGGAGGAGCCTATGCCCAGTGCGTGCATGCGCAGAGCTGGCAGAAGGCAAGAACAGTTAAGACAAAAGGGATGACTCGGGAGTAAGGCTCGGAGGTGATTGGCCCTTCCCATAAGACATAAAGAAGGAGCTTTTGCTGGAAGCAACTTGGTTCGTTCTGGTCGGTTTAAACTCTGAAACTCTGTTTTGACTCTGTGCTCCGTGTGGCCTTGCAAAGCTAATTGCCAATTAGGTCTTTGGCAGCGTTTCAAGGGAGATAAAGGTGGGGGATTCTCAGCCTTATCCCGAAAGACTTTGGCAGACTTCTGTTGGACTCTTTACAAACTATTTGTGACTCATTACAGGCTGTGAATGAACATCATTCACAGCCGTTGAAATAAAAAGAGGGTTTGGGGGACTAAGCGTGTGATTTTTACCGTCTCAGGAAGCCCCAGGTCACAACACATTCGTCCGGACATACCTGGAGCCAACGTTGTAGATGTTGTACTGCAAAGTGAGATCTCGGCCCTCGACGGCGTATCTGTTCAGGAGAGCCTTGGAGGCCAGAAGCCTGGCCCCTTCCTCACAGTGGATGGAAGAGAAGACCCCCAGAAAGGCAAGCAGCAGCAGCAGCTTCATCTGGAAGGAGGAAGAAGAAGCACGAGGGGTCCATTTTTGGAGAAAGCCAAAAAAACAACAACCACTTTCCAACTTTCAGGACTGAGACGTGGGTCATTTTAAGGAGAAACAGAAACGTGGATCCATTTTAGCCCCAGGTTCAAGAACTGGTTAGGACTTATTGAGACAGATACAGAAACAGATTTATCAGGGAAGGGACCTTGGAGGTCATCTAGTCCTAGGCTTCTGATTGGGGCTGTAGTCCTACCTAACTAGAGGGGCCTGGAGTGGAAGGGATGAGGGAGGGCAAAGGAGGAGAGTATCCTGGTTGGGGGTGATGGGAACTGTAGTCCTAACCAACTAGAAGTGCCTGGAGTGCAAGGCGGGGCAGGGGGAGAGGAGGAGGGTAGCTTCTGTGTGGGGATGATGGGAACTGCAGTCCTACCCAACCAGAGAGTGCCTGGGCTGCTGAGGCTGGAAACCAAGAAAAAAAGGTGGAACCGCCAGGAAGGGCAATCTTGGTAGTATTTAGGCAGCGCCCCCCACCCAAAATTCCCCCCCCCCAATTCCCAAGGCTCTTTCTTTTGGGGGGGGGGTCTTCTTTAAGCAGAGACCCCAGAATTTCCCCCCTCCCTCCAAACAATGAGCACCTCCCCCTTCTCCCCTCCCCCATAATACCCTCTCCCCTCCCGACAGCCCCCCTCCCCATTCATAAACCCCTGGAGCGCGCAGCCCCCTCCCACCTTGACTCCTGCAAGCTGCCAGCAGAACGGAAGAGAGCGTCAGCACTCGACTGGCTCGGACGCCCCGCCCCCCGGAGCGTCACGTGCTTCCTACCTTTGCCGCTGAGATCCCTGGGAAATGGAGTCCTCGGGCCCAGCGCCTTTTCCTCAGTCCAATCCCCTCATAAAGTCAAGGAAAAGAGCAATTCCCAATTGTAGATCCGTCTGCTTTTTTTAAAAGGAAGCTTACTTTCTCTAAATCTAAAGCCAAATTAGAAAGAAAGGGGGGACGGGACCCAAACTGTGAAGGAAAAAAAATCCGAGTGACCAAGTTGGAAGGTGCCCCTGAGGTCATCTAGTCCAACCCCCTGCTCAAGCAGGGGACTCTGCCTACACCATTTCTGACAGACGGCAGTCCATCAGTAAAGGTGGCCCTTGAGTTACGATCACCATTGAGCCCCAAAGCAGAACACTGATCCAGCGAATTTTGGCCCCATTTTACAACTTTATTTGCCACAAGATGGGACTAGAACTCACAGTCTCCTGGTGATTGCCCCAAAATCCCCCAATTGGCTTTTATGCCTGATAGTACTATAACTCACCATCTCCTAGTTATTGGCCCAAAGTCCCCCAATTGGCTTTTCTGCCTAAGGCAGGACTAGAACTCACTGTCTCCTGGTTAAATGGCCCAAAGTCCCCCAATTGGCTTTGATGCCTAAAATAGCACTAGAATTCACTGTCTCTTGGTTTATACAATACAATACAATAGCAGAGTTGGAAGGGACCTTGGAGGTCTTCTAGTCCAACCCCCTGCCTAGGCAGGAAACCCTATACCATTTCAGACAAATGGCTATCCAACATCTTCTTAAAGACTTCCAGTGTTGGAGCATTCACAACCTCTGGAGGCAACTTCTGTTCCACTGATTAATTGTTCTAACTGTCAGGAAGTTTCTCCTCACTTCTAAGTTGCTTCTCTCCTTGATTAGTTTCCACCCATTGCTTCTTGTTCTGCCCTCAGGTGCTTTGGGGTATAGCTTGACTCTTTGTGGCAACCCCTGGGATATTGGAACACTGCTATCATGTCTCCCCTGGTCCTTCTCTTCATTAGACATACCCAGTTCCTGCAACTGTTCATGTGTTTTAGTCTCCAGTCCCCTCATCCTCTTTGTTGCTCTTCTCTGCACTCTTTCTAGAGTCTCCACATCTTTTTTATATCCTGGCGACCAAAACCGGATGCAGGATTCCAAGTGTGGCCTTATAAAGTGGTATCAACCCTTCACGTGATTCTACCGGTGGCCTTCACCACTAGACCAAACTCTCAAGTCTTCTGTTGCACAAAAATTCACTTCATTCAGAAATTATCTCTCAGCAAAGGAGCTGGTGCCTTTTGGATCAAAAACGGATTTCTGGTGGAGCAAAACAGCCACAGGTTCAAAAATATAACAAGCACTTTATTTGCATCGCGCAGCTTGCACTGCCAGTCAGTCCCACGACACAAAATCTTGCATCGTGGGCATTGCCGCGTGCTGAGCAACGTCTGCCCGGGAGGCCTGCAGCTGCCCGCAGAAGGCCTGCATCGAAGCGAGAGGCCCGGGTGTTCCCTGCTAGCTGCCCGGGTGGGGAGAGTAGGCCGGGTCCCTGGGGGTGAGCTGTTCCAGCTGGCCCCGGAGCTCCCCGTTCTGCTGGTCCTGCTGGGAGATCAGGCGGCTCATGGACTCCCTGATGTCCTGCAGCAGCGCCAGCTGCTCCTGCGCGATCTGGGTCTGCACTTGCATGTTGTTGTGTAGGCATTCAAGGAGGCCGAAGCATTCCTGCGGCTGGTGGTCGGGAGCTGGAAGGGAGAAGGCGGAGAAGGGGGCAGGGGAAGGGTGACTGGCTTGCAGAGGGGAAGGTCCCGCAAACAGACAGCCCCTCGGTCTCCGCCTCAGCAACAAACTCAGGAAAAATTCTGGGGCTTTCCCAAAAATTACATTAATCTTTATTTAGTGTATTTATGTATGTATGTTGTTTTATTGTGTTTTACTAGTCTAAGTGAAATCTTAAGTGAAATCACTAGATATATGTATGTATATGTATGTGCAGATAGATCGATAGATAGATGATAAATAGAAGATAGACAAATAGATAGAAAGATAAATAGATAGATAGACAATAAAGAAAGATGAAAGGAAGAAAGAAGGAAGGAAAAGCAAGACAGACAGATAGATAAATAGATATACGGGAGAGAGAGAGAGCAAGAGCGAGACAGACAGACAGAGATAAATAGATGGCTAGAGAAATAGATAGACAGACAAACAGACAAGATAGAGATAGATAAATAGATGGATAGATAATGATAGAGAGATGATGGATAGATATAAATAGATGGATAGAGAAATGGATAGAGATAGATAGATAGACAGACAGACAGACAGAGACAGACAGACAAAGATAGATAAATAGATGGATAAAAAATGATAGAGATAGGATAGATGATAGATAGATAGACAGACAGACAGACAGACAGACAGAGATAGCTAAATAGATGGATAGATAATGATAGACAGAGATGATGGATAGATATAAATAAGTGGATAGAGAAATGGATAGAGATAGATAGACAGACAGACAGACAGACAGACAAAGATAGATAAATAGATGGATCAATAATGATAGAGAGGATAGATAGGATAGATAGATAGATAGATAGATAGATAGATAGATAGATAGATAGATGATAGATAGATGATAGATAGATAGATAGATAGATAGATAGATAAATGATGAGAGACAGGAAGGGATAGAGGGAGGAAGGGATAGATACCGGTGGATAGGTAATAGATAGATGATATAGATAGACAGGCAGACTAGCAATATACGTTAAGATTTCACCTAGATCAGTAAAAGACAATCAAATATAAGCGTTATATAAGAGATCTCTCTTCAAATACCAATGACACTAGGCCCTCTAACCATTCAAGCGCAGGGAATGAAGCTTGTTCCCCTCCCCGTCCGTGATGCACCCTGGGTAGTGAGACAGCATGAACTAACGAACCAGCAACTGCTGGCAGCAAGAAACAGGTAGTCCTCGAGTCACGACCACAACAGAGCCCAAAAGTTCTGTTGCTAAGTGAAACACACAGTGAATTCCCCCCATTTTACGCCTTTTCTTGCCGCAGTAGCTGTTGTGTGAATCCCTGCAGTTGCTAAGTTTGTCACAGGGTCGTTCAGTGAAGATGGCTTCCCCATCGACTTTGCCGGGAGGTCGTAAAAGAGGATCATGTGACCTCCCAGGGACACAGCAACCGTCGTAAGCGTGAACCTGTTGCCCAAGCGTCCAAATTTGGATTACGTGACCATGGAGCTGCAAATGTGAAAAATGGTTGCCAGTCGCATTTTTTTGAAAGTGTGGTTGTAACTTGGTCACTAAAGGAACTGCTGTAAGTCGAGGACTACCTGTGTTGTCTGTTATAAAACTTTTCAATTTTATAATAATTGGGGTTCTGTCTTCCGGGGATTCCGCAACCCACGTCAATTCACAAGCAGGGACATCCTTACAAAAATGGCGCTTTCCTTTCCCCGTCCGGGCGGCCCCGGGGTGCGGCAGGACTGGGTTGGGTCTCCACTGAGTCGAGGGAAGTTCAAGAAAACTGGGCGAGGGCTTCGCGGGACACAGAGGCTTAAAGGTGGCGGCTGGGGGGCCGTCGACGTCGTCTCCTGTTCAGTGAGAGAGAGAAATGAGTGAAGAATTAAAGAGGGATTATTAAACCTGGAGCTTTGCCGTCTTATTCCTACAACTGCCCTACAGAGAGTCTTTGCTTTGCAACAGTTCATTTAGCAACCGTTCAAAGTTACGACGGCAACGCAAAAAGCGACAGTACGACCTGCAGCATCTCTATATGGTCATGTAATCAAAATTCAGACGCTTGGCAACTGACTCATAATTACGACGATCGCAGTGTGCCTGGGGTTAGGAGATCCCCTTTTGCGACCTTCTGATCAGCAAAGTCAATGAGGGAGGGAGCCACTTAACAACTAGATTACTAACTTATCAACTGCAGTGATTCACTTAGCGACCGTGGTGAGAAAGGTCATAAGATAGGGCCAAACCCATTTAACAAATGTCTCGCTCAACCACAGAAAATCTGGGCTCAGTTGTGGTCGTATGTCGAGGACCCCCTGTATAAGATTAGATATCTGGGAGCACTAGATTGGCCAGTCTGCATCGGGCATCTCCCAGGAGACCTTTTGTGGCTTCCGAAGGGATTCACTTAACAACAGAGGCAAGAAAGGTCGTAAAATGAGGGAAAATTCGCTTAACCACAGAAATTTGGGGCTCAATTGTAGCCATAAGTTGAGGACTACCTGTTGTTCACTTAACAACGGAAATTCGGGGCTCAATCATGACCGTACGTCAAGGACCACATGACAGCTGCCAAGTGTCTGAATTTTGAACACGTGACTCTAGGGATGCTGCAATGGTCATAACTGCGAGGACAGGTTATAAGACACTCTTTTGAGTGCTACTGTAACTAAATCATCATATTTTAACGACCCCATAATCCCTTGCGGGGTGGAGTCTGGGCAACTGAATGGAGCCAGATGCCTTTCCTGTCGCCAATGCGGAGTTTTGTTCAGCAGATGCAACGACCATCATAAATATGAAAAAGTTGTCGAGCGTACAAAGGTAAATTATGTGACCATGAGGTCATAAATGTCAATCCTGTAGCCATCTTTTCTTTTGGACTCTATTATTCTACTATGCATTTTCTATGGTGGGAAAATGGGAGGGGGGATTGTAGGAAGTTAGAGGCTATGTAGCCATAACAACATTCTTTCTCAGAAAGCCAAGGTCATCCTTTGTCTCTGCACCTGACTGGATCTGGATGGGTGGAATTGCCAGCACGGCAGTGGAAGATTGGACCATGTGATGGACTTGGAGATGTGGGGGAAAGATCTTGAACTTTCAACTGGGTGGGAAATCGGGAAGCCTTCAGATTCGGGATTTCCCAGATGTGCCAACATGGCTCTCTTAATAAACTGGAACTTTGAGAAATCTTTTGCTTCAGACTCTGATTTAATTTTGGATACTATTTGGAACCCTGACAATAAGGGTGAAAAATAGTTTTTCTGGTCCATTCGTAACTTCCGTCACTAAATGAACTGTTGTAAGTTGAGGACGACCTGTGTAGTTCTGTTGCAAACCCCTGCTGTCAATCAATCCTGTTCAACGCATGTTTTTGTTGACTTACGACCAGAACAGACTCCAGAATTCCCATCGGATGTCAGGACAGGTGTAAGTTGAGGCACCTTTGCGTCAATTTTGGGACATTTTTTACAGCAGTTGTTAAGTGCATGCAGTGGTCGTTAAGCAAACCCCTTGTTCACAAAGGATGGGGGTTTTTTTTCCCTCCAGAAACTAGAAATAAAAGCTGGCGGGGGGGAAACCCAACCGCAAACTACAATTATGTGATGTTACAAACAGCTTTAAGGCTAGTTACGTGGGGACAAATGGACGTAAGATGCTCTTTTTCAGTGCCGTCGTAACTTCAAACAGTCGTTACATGAGTTGTTGTTAAGTCGAGGACTGCCTGTATATTTTCCTGGGAGAAATACTGCTGTGCCTCTAACAGCAGCTGGATCTGCATCAGGGAGAAGGCCCTCTCTGGACTCTGTGCCAGATTACAGGCGAGATCATGAATTTGTTTACAAACTAAGCAAACATTAAAACAAATTAATAAAAGGAGAAGCATGAAATGATTCCTGCTGGGGAAATCAGAGAAAAGCTGGAATTCTCCACAGCCAAAGCAGCTTTCGGTTATGAATCAACTATCGCAGAACAAAAGTTTGAACACCTACGTGAGGCTTGTGAAGATCTCCTTGAAGTACCTGGAAAGGAACAGTAATTGTCATTGGCGTTTGCACTGCTCTTGTTATTGATTTAAACGTAAAGGTAAAGGTTCCCCTTGCACATCTGTGCTAGTCGTTCCTGACTCTAGGGGGCGGTGCTCAACTCCGTTTCAAAGCCAAAGAGCCAGCGCTGTCCGAAGACGTCTCCGTGGTCATGTGGCCGGCATGACTCAACGCCGAAGGCGCACGGAACACCGTTCCCTTCCCACCAAAGGTGGTTCCTATTTTTCTACTTGCATTTTTTACCTGCTTTCGAACTGCTAGGTTCGCAGAAGCCGGGACAAGTAACCGGGAGCTCACTCCCACTAGGGATTCAAACCACCGAACTGCCAAGCTTTCTGATCGACAAGCTCAGCGTCTTAGCCACTGAGCCACTGTGTCCCACTTATTGACTTAGTAGACACATTTTTTCGGCATGAACAGAGATAAACAACATATATATTATATGTTATATATGTTACATAACATTATTAAACCCCGGGAAGGCCACACCCGGAATACTGCAACCAATTTTGGTCACCATAGTACAAAAAAGATATTGAGACTTTGGGAAAAGTGCAGAGAACAGCAACTAAGACGATCAAAGGCCTGGAGACTAAAGCGTACGAAGAACAGTTGCAGGATTTAGCTTTGGTCAGTCTAGAGAAGAGAAGGACTAGTGGGATGACATGATAGCAGTCTTCCAGTATTTGAGGGACTGCTAAAGAAGAAGGGGGGGGGGGGGTCAACTTATTTTCACCAGAAGGCAGAACAAGAAGCAATGGATGGAAACTAATCAAGGAGAGAAACAACCTGGAATTAAGGAGAAACTTCCTAACAGTGAGGACAATTAACCAGTGGAACAGCTTGCCACCAGAAATTGTGGGCACTCTACCACTGGAGATTTTTAAGAAGAGTCTAGACAGTCACTTATCTGAAATATTATAGCTTTGTCCTCCTTGAGTTGGGGACTGGACTAGAAGACCTCCAAGGTCCCTTCCAGCTCATTCATTCTAAAACATTGGATCTCGCATGTTAAACCCAGACATTGTGCCTGGAACAAAGCTTCAGGGCATACCTGATATAGTAATCTAGCCACTGGCTTACTCATCAATCTAAGGTTAAAATAAACCACGTTAGGATGATATGGGAGCTAACTAAGTCACTGAGAAAGTGTCTTCTGCAGCCTTCTCCATCTCCAACCTGGTAGCCTATAAAAATATGGTACTTTGCTTTTTCTCTACCTCCACTCAAGATGACTTAGTTGGGGAACGTGGGAATTGGAGTCCAAGGCCTTCAGAGGATGTCAGGCTGGGAGTGGCTCGAATGGAAGATAACCCATGCGGCCTGCTGACTTAGCCACTCCTGAGGTACATCAGTTACCTGGACATTTACCTTAACTTCCTTTCTTTAAGCATTTGCTCACAGGGGAGAGGGTCAGGAGGGGGGGCACCTACTTTTCCGATGCTGCTTCTCCTCCTGGGGGTTTAAGTCTGGCTCCATCTGAATAGGATTGGAACTCATGCCTAGAAAAAAGGGAGAGGCATACAATGAAGATAAGCACAGAATGTAGAATAATAAGAGTCGGAAGGGACCTTGGAGGTCTTCCAATCCAACCCCCTGCTCAAGCAGCAGACGCTATACCTCCTGTGACAAAGTCTGAAGGCAAACCATTCCACTTATTGACTGTTTTCACTGTCAGGAACAATCAATCAGTGAAATGGCAGCCCTCCAGAAGTGAAGAGAAGAGCAGAGAAGAGCAACAAAGAGGATTAGGGGACTGGAGGCTAAAACATATGAAGAACGGTTGCAGGAACTGGGTAGGTCTAGTTTAATAGAAAGAAGGACTAGGGGAGACATGATAGCAGTCTTCTGATATCTCAGGGGTTGGCACAAAGAAGAGGGAGTCAAACTATTCTCCAAAGCACCTGAGGGCAGAACAAGAAGCAATGGGTGGAAACTAATCAAGGAGAGAAGCAACTTAGAACTGAGGAGAAATTTCCTGACAGTTAGAACAATTAATCAGTGGAACAGAAGTTGCCTCCGGAAGTTGTGAATGCCCCAACACTGGAAGTCTTTAAGAAGATGTTGGATAGCCATTTGTCTGAAGTGGCATAGGGTTTCCTGCCTAGGCAGGGGGTTGGACTAGAAGACCTCCAAGGTCCCTTCCAACTCTGCTATTGTATTGTATTGTATTGTGGGTGATCCAACACAGGTTTTTTTTAGAAGAGATTTGACAACCATTTGTCCAGAATGGTATATAGGACCTCCTGTTGGAGCAGGGGGTTGGACTAGAAGATCTCCAAGGCCCCTTCCGACTCTGTTATTCTCTTAACCTATTCTCCAAAGCACCTGAAGGCAGGACAAGAATCAATGGATGGAAACTAACCAAGGAGAGAAGCAACCTGGAATTAAGGAGAAATTTCCTGACAGTGAGGCCAATTCATCAGTGGAACAGATTGCCACCAGAAATTGTGTATGCTCTTATCACTGGAGGCTTTTAAGAGACTGGACAGCCACTGGTCTGTAATGGTATAGGGTCTCCTGCTTGAGTAGGGGCTGGACTAGAAGACCTCCAAGGTTCTGTCCTGTCCTGTTCCTTATCCCATCCCATTGTTCCTCAGCCTAAGATGTGTGGACTTCAAGTCCTAGAATTCTTCAGCAGCCGATACGCACACAGACACACAAACATTTGGGTCCCGAGTGTTTCCTTTTCAGTTCCTCTCACAAAACAGAAAGCAAAAAATACCTGCATGAGAATAACTCATTCTCCAAAATCACTTACTCAGCCTCAACTTAAGTTTGGAACTACTGTACAGGTAGAACTCCTTGAGTCCAAAATTTATGTTGCCAAGTGAGACTGTTGTTAAGTGAGCCTTGCTCTATTTTACCTTTCTTGGCACAGTTGTTAAGTGAATCACCACAGTTAGTCACACGGTTGTTAAGTGAATCTCGTTTCCTCATTGACTTTGCTTGACAGAAGGTCGCAAAAGAGGATCCTATGACCCTGGGGCACTGGAACGTCATAAACATGAGACAGTTGCCAAGCGTCTCAATTTCGATCATGTGACCGAGGCTCCAATGGTTCTAAGTGTGAAAAAGGGTCATAAGTCACTTTTTTCACTGCCTCTGTAACTTTGAAGAGTCAGTAAACGAACCGACATAACTTGAGGACTAGCTGGAATTGTACGGCCCGCTGGGGAATTCTGGGAGTCAACGTCCACAATGTTAAAAGTTGCTAAAATTGAGAAACACTATATTAGAGTTGTGTGTATCATAGCTGAAGAAGCTTGTTGGATGAGAAGCGAAACGCCTTCAAAGAAAAACCAGTAAGTCCAGTTGCCTCTTGAAAAAAACACCTTTGGGACTGGGTTAGAGGGTTGAAATTGACACGCTAAGTTGCACATGCTGTAAAACTCCCTTTTTAAAGTAAAGGTTCCCCTCGCACATAGGTGCTAGTCGTTCCTGACTCTAGGGGGCGGTGCTCATCTCTGTTTCAAAGCCGAAGAGCCAGCGCTGTCCGAAGACGTCTCCGTGGTCATGTGGCCGGCATGACTCAACGCCAAAGGCGCACAGAACGTCGTTGTCTTCCCACCAAAGTTGGTTCCTATTTTTCTACTTGCATTTTTACCTTTTGGACTGCTAGGTTGGCAGAAGCTGGGACAAGTAACGGGAGCTCACTCCATTAAACGGCGCTAAGGATTTGAACCAGGATAGGGTGGCGAAGGCGCTGAGCTTGTCGATCAGAAAGGTCGGCAGTTCGAATCCCTAGCACCGCGTAACGGAGTGAGCTCCCGTTACTGGTCCCAGCTTCTGCCAACCTAACAGTTCGAAAGCAGGTAAAAAATGGAAGTAGAAAAATAGGGAACACCTTTGGTGGGAAGGGAACAGCGTTCCGTGCGCCTTCAGTGTTGAGTCATGCCATCCACATGACCACGGAGACGTCTTCGGACAGCGCTGGCTCTTCGGCTTTGAAACAGAGATGAGCAGCGTCCCCTAGAGTCGGGAACGACTAGTACAGATGTGCAAGGGGAACTCACTGTTTAGGGCCCTGTTATCCCTAGAAAAAAAAAAGAAATACACAGTTAATCCTCTTATTTCAGCGCGCAGATTCCCTATTCTTTCTCCGGCACTTTTAGATCATATAGCACGTGTCAGAGTAGAGAGCGGACTACAATTCCCGTCATGCATCATTGCATGAACAGCGGGGCCGGTGTTACTCGACTCGTTGACCGTAATTCCCTCGATGTTCCTGAGGCGGAAGACACACGTGTCTGGGCTTAGGCGAGGCAGGGGTTTCTCCCAAACTCGCCTCTCGGGTATGGCCGTCCGGGGACGAAGCCTGGCAGGAACTGCAGCGGCCGCCGCTGAACAGGCCTCATCCACCTAACCGCTGGCGACCGCTTGTGCGCACGCGCCTTCCCTCGCCTTTTCAACGTTCCACCTCGCCGCGCGGACGGCTCTAACCTTGTGCGCAGTCGCAATCGGGAGAGGGTGGAAACGCGACGGAGAGAAACCTGCGCATGCGTGCGGCCTTCCTCCCGCGGCGCCCTGCCCAAGCATGCTTCGCCTAGGAGGCGGAGAATAATCCGTTGTTCTCTCAACCTACCTTGCTGTCATCGAGGGGAGGCGGAGTCTCGGCAAAGGAGGCCCGCCTTCATTGGTCGTTTCGAGGGCAGCTACGTTGCGGATTGGAGGAGCCGCCTCCACGGGCATGATAGGTTGTCCGAGCGCGGTGAAACGGCGTTTTTCCCCCGCCCTCCGAGATCTTTTTTTTGTCCGCCTCCAGAAGGTTCCTCGCCGGCTTCTGACTCGCCTCGCCGGGAAGATGCTGGGCCAGCGCCCCGTCCTCGTTCTCAGTGAGTCTGAGGGGGAGGTGGCTGGGGTGGGAGGGGAGAGGCGACCCCTCCCCGAGTGATCCCTTCATATCTTTCCCCTCAACTTTTCCCTCAGAATATCCTATTTTGGGGGTCCCTTTGCCCCTCATCTGCGTCCTTCGCTCGACCGACCCCCACTGCATGCTGGGAAAATCCATTTTCTTTCATGGTCTCCGCTCAATTTCCCCAGAAAGTCGCGCCATGAGGCAGCCCCCTCCCCAAATACCTCAGCTTTGGGGAACCCCCTCCCCCAAACCGACATAAATCCTCTTGTATCCTCTATTCTTAAGGACAGGCAGCTGTGGGCTTGAGGGGCGTCTACCCTGTTAAAGGAAGAGAAAAAAATACCGAAAAGGGGCATTCAATACAGGTAGTCCTCGACTTACGACCGCGTTGGTTGCTAAGCGGGGCGGTTGCTACAAAGTGAATGTTGCCTCCTTTCTTGCCGCGGTTGTTAAGCGGATCACTGCGGCCTGATACGTTATTGAGCCGGTTGTTAAGTGAATCTGGCTTCCCTCTTGACTTTGCTTGTCAAAAGGTGATGGGCGGTCCTAAAGTGTGAACGGTCCTAAAGTGTGACTCAGTTGCCAAGCATCTTGAGTTCTGATCCTATAATCATGGGGATGCTACAGAGGTCGTAAGTGTGGAAAAAAATGGTCATAAATTGCTTTTTTTTCCAGTGGCGGTGTAATTTTGAAGCGTCACTAAATGAACTGTTGTCAGTCGAAGGCTAGAGGTAGTTCTCAATTTATAACAGTTCGTTTAGTGACCACTCACTGTAATGAAGTTACATCAGCTCTGAAAAAAGTGTCTTGGGACTGTTCTTCACATTTATGACCGTGGCGGCGGCCCTTTTGGTCATGTGATCAAAATTCGGATGCTTGACAACTGGTTCATATTTATGATGGGTCGCAGGGTCATATGATCCCCTTTGTGACCTTCTGGCAAGCAGAGTCAATGAGTAACCCAGGTTCACTTAACAACTATCACAAGAAATGTGAAATCGGACCAAATTCATTCAACAACTGTGCTGCTTAGCAACAGAAATGTGGGGCCCAATTGTGGTCCTAAGTCAAGGACTACCTGTAAATGACTGACCAGGGCCGGCTATGAAGCTTCTATGGGAATGGTCTCAGCAGTCTTAGAGGTCTTCTAGTCCCACCCGCTGGCCGGGCAGGAATCCTCAGACCATCCTAATGAGTGTGCAACATGTGCTTGAAAACCTCCCATAATGGAGCGCCCCAAAGGTGATAGAGGTAGTACTCAAAGTTCAAAGTTACAGCAGCACTGAAAAAGGGGGACTTACGACTGTTTTTCACTCTCAGTGACCATTGCAACATCCCCATGGCCACATGGTTAAAATCCAGATGCTTGGAAATTGACCCATAGTTAGGATGGCTGCAGTTTCTGAGGGTCATATAATCCCCTTTTGCAAACTTTCACAAGCCAAATTTTCAACAGGGAAGGCAGAATCACTTAACAACCACGTTGATCATTTAACAACTGCAGTGATTCATTTACCAACTGTGGCCAGGGAGGTGGTAAAATGGCAAAATTCATTTAACAACAGACATTTGTTAACAACAGACATTTTGGAGTCACTTGTGGTTGCAAGTCAAGGACTATCTATTCCAGGGGTGTCCAAACTTGGGAACTTTAAGACTTGTGGACTTCAACTCCCAGAATTCCCCAGCCAGCAAGTCTTAAAGTTCCCACGTTTGGACACCCCTGATCTATTCCAATGTTTAATAGCTCTCCCAGTTAGGAAATCCCTTCTTATTTTGAGTTTGGATCTTGTTCTGTAAAGCTTCCACCTGTTGGTTCTTGTATCCTAGGGCTCTATGGAGAATAAATCCGCCCCCTTCTGTCTGGTTGCCAGGAGGAGGAGGAGGAGGGGAATTGCTTTGGATCAGTCTTCGTGGAAATGTCAGTCTGGTTTTGCACATTTACTTCATGATTCCTGAAGTGATCCATTTTCTGGGTCTACTTGATACATGCATTGGGGAATTCTTGCAGTTGGATTTGCTTGTCAGTCATGTTAAGTGCTTGCCCTCCTCTCTTTCCGTGAACCAAGGGTGGCAGGTTGTGTGAACACATCCAACTTGTTAATTTTACCAGAAGTGATTTTATTTTGTTACTCAGCTAGGCAGCCAAATTTCCATAGCTGCCCATCTCAACCAATAACTGAGTGGCTTAGAGTTCCCTATCCATCCTCTAGGAACTATTGGGATACAGAGGAACCATAGGCTTTCTTGTAAGGGATGAAGAGATAGGCGTGTCCCACCAGCAGAAGAGACTTGAAAGGGGAAGAACAATAAGTGTAAGGCTCTGTTAAGTGGGAAATGGGATTCTAAAGGGGGGGGGGAGCAACTAGCTCCTTGTTCCTGCTGAAGAATTGGGTTTGTTAGTTCCTTCTGTTTGAAGAGCTCAGAAATTGGGCAAGGAGGAAAGCTGGTTTGGGAAATGAGGTGCAAATTGTACAGGGAGAACTGTCCAGTCCTTTCACAAAATGTCCTGAAATTGTAATCTGCAAAACTGCAGTCTGGAGACAATTATTTAATTGAATGTTTTTATTGAATGAGTAAAAAGAATGCAAGTAGTCCTTGATTTACGATCACAATTGAGCCCAAAAATTCTGTGGCTAAGTAAGACTTTGGGGTGGGTGGATGCTACAATATTTGGAAGTGTGAAAAATAGTCACTTTTTCAGTGCCGTTGTAACTTCAAACAATCACTAAATGAATGGTTGTAAGTTGAGGACTGCCTGTACATGCAATGAATATTATTAGGTTTTCTGGCTTCATGCAACAAAGAGAATCCTAAACTCGCCAATAGCAGTGATGACCCACAAGATTAAGCCACCCCCAAAATAATCAGAACAAAAGCTAAGCCCCTTTAGTATGTTGGGTAATTGCAGCTTCTAAAGGATGGTCCATTTCTTCAGATGATGTACAGCAAGTATTTGAGCATGAGGCTATTTTTCTTTTCTCTTTTCATCTTAGGTCAAAACACAAAACGTGAGTCTGGAAGAAAAGTCCAGACTGGAAATATTAATGCTGCTAAGGTATGTATTCCAGGAAAATCTACGGGAGAAAAATAGATTGGGTTAATTTGCCATCAAGATCCCACAGAGTATGGGAGTTTGGTTGAGGGCATTTTTTATTATTCTAAAGCTGGAAATCCAGATCTAAATCTTGGATATTCTGGTATAATAGATGTAGCAGTGACAAATGTACCTTGGCAAAAAGAAAAAAAAAAGCTACATTTATCAACTGAGAAGTTTAGAGAGTGACTCTTTAATTTTTTAAAAGCTCGTGTAGTTTTTTTTAAAACTTAGTATGTATGCTTTGTAGCATTTACAGTATTGTGAATGTCAATGGATTTTTGCCCTGACCTCACTGAAAGAAATTTACAGTTGCTCAGTAGGTTATATATAATGACACACACAATGTTGCAATTATGAAATTTCATTTGCTCTGCTTGTAACATATATGCCTACCTTATCCTAATAACCATAGTTTATTATACTCTTCTCATTGTAGACTATTGCTGATATTATCAGAACCTGCTTAGGACCAAGGGCAATGATGAAGGTGAGGATGTATTTATTTTTAACTTCATTTACAAGTACTCTTTAAGACCAGAATTTCCATTATTAAGCAAGATAGCTAAGCGAGCCAGGCCTGATTTTTACAACCTTTTTTGCAATGGTTGTTAAGTGAATCACCCCAGTTGTTAAGGGTTTCACACTGTTGCTAAGCAAATCTGGCTTCCCCCATTACCTTTGCTTGTTAGAAGCCAGCTGGGAAGCTTGCAAATGGCAATCACATGATCCTGCGACACTGCCACCACAGTAAATGCATTTGCCCAAATTTTGATCATGTGACTGTGAGGGTGCTGTAACAATGTGAGGACTAGCCATATTATTATTTTTTTCAGTGCTGTTGTAATTTTTAATGGTCACTCAATGAATGGCTGTAAGTCAAGGACCACCTATAATTCACAAGAGATACACTTGTGTTGCATTTTGTGGATACTAACAAGCGTTTCCTCTGAATTTCCCATGCAGATGTTGTTGGATCCAATGGGTGGAATCGTCATGACAAATGATGGCAATGCTATTCTTAGAGAAGTAAGTCACTTTTAGTAGCAACATCCGATCTTCTCCACAAGGCAGGCATAATTTCCAATATTTCATTATAGAATCTTAACTAAAGATGGCAGGTGTTTGTGTGTCAGAATTTCACATTGTCAAGGTGTCCCAGAAGTTCATTTTTCTTGAATGGTTAAAATGGTTATACTTTCTAGATGCAGAAATACGCGTGAAACACAAATTGTAAGATCCAGATGCTGTTTCTCTCATTTGCCTTGCACTTCATTCTGCTGCTGTCTGGGGAATTTCTGTGAATGAAAGTTCACACAGCTTCAAGTGCCCACGGTTGAGAAACATTGCCTCCAGAATGTTAACTGTTCGCATCTCTCTTCCTTCCAGATTCAAGTACAGCATCCAGCTGCCAAATCCATGATAGAAATCAGCCGTACTCAGGATGAAGAAGTGGGCGATGGGACCACATCTGTGATTATTCTCGGTAGGATGTGCTGTTATGGATAAGAAATATGCAAGTACCTTAGATCGCAAGATATATTTTGGGTGATATATTTAGTACCATTAAAGCAGCAGCAACCCCCCCCCCCCCCCAACCTTTTGGGCACCAGGTACCAGTTCTGTGGAGAAAGGTTTTTTCTCAGACCAGAGGGGATGTGGTTTTGTGTGCTGCCTGCATCCTGCAGATGGGACTTCGTTTGCATGGCCTGGTTACTGGCAAGCCGCAGACTGGTGCCAGTCACGGATTGGGAGTTGGGGACCCTTGCATTAAAGGATCTAAAGGGGAGATCCTTTAGATTCAACATGGAAAGTGAGCAAAATTCACTTGCTTCCCAGTGGAGTGTCACAAATGTTAATTATGTTAAGCCACAGTTTGGCATCCCTAAATACTAGTCTTCCCCTACCCCCAGCCAATAAACCCCACTGTGTGCTTGTGGGCCACTCTTCCTCAGCCCAGTGTTTTTTAAAACAAAAACAAAATACCATTTAAACATCTTGAACTCCTGAATGGAAAATAGGATAGAAATGAAATGAAATATGTAAGTTCCTAAATGGAATCCGATCCCTTTAATATATTTGGGATGGGGAAGATTAAGAAAGGATAATTATCTGTTAACTTTGTGCACCACATTTGTTCTTTGTCAGAACTTTGTTTAGTGTCTCTTTCCTAGGTCATCTGATAGGTAGATAGGTAAGCACGTGATATATAGTATCCTAAAGGCCCTGCAAGGCACTAGCAACTTTCCATATGTTCCCATGTTCAATTCACAACAACTAAATACCTCTGTTAGCGTGTGGAATTCTAAAGTATTGATATTAGTATGGACCTTTTCACTGGGGCATGGAAGAGGTTCAAGGGTGGCCACCTTAAAGACATGTGGACTTCCAACACCCAGAATTGAGTGTCTGGGGAATTCTGAGAGTATCTTAGCGTAGTCAAGCTTGAGAAACACTGCAGGAATGCTTCTGTCCACATGTTGCTTCAAATAAACGGCAGGATGGTCACGGTCTCTTCTTCCCCCTTAGCTGGAGAAATGTTGTCGGTGGCAGAACATTTCCTCGAGCAGCAGATGCATCCCACGGTAATCATCAGCGCCTACCGAAAGGCCCTGGATGACATGATCAGCGCTCTGAAAAAAATCAGGTCAGCAGAAGGAGGAGGAAACGTGGGGGATGCAGTTGTTTTCCTCTGGATTGGGTGAACTATCTTGGCCATTATTCCCAAACACTCTTGTGTTAGTCGGAGTTGATGAGTCCTCAACTTCGGTGTGTACCAGGTGTAGCAGATTTCCTATAAAGGTAGATTGATTCTGTAATGGCTCAGTTGTTGCTAGACTTCCCCCAAAAGGTGTTTATGACCCAATTTTGAAATCCTGATACATGTACAGTAAAATATCTTTACAATCCCCAAGGCATGTGACAACATTTGAGCATCCCTAATGTTTGGAAATTGAATGTTGAAAAATTTGACACACCCTAAGCATACACATGTGATTGCATTTTGGGTACTAGGCAATCAACTCACCTTGACAGTTGTCTGCAGCATTTCACGGTCACCTGATTGTGATGTCTGACATTTTTTTTTACCAGTTTCCAGCATTTACTCCCAATTTCTGGCAAAAAAACCCGCCCGTTAAATAAAATGGATTTGGTTAGTAACACTACTTTAGCTTAACAGCTGCCAGAAAAAAAGTGAATAAAATCAAGTATGATTGTGTGTATAACCCGTTTAATGACTGCAACAATTTACAATCTTAATTCTGGGCTCAATTACGCTCCTACGTCACAGACTACCTACATGTAAGGGAAGGACCCTGAAAGTTTAAAGGTCAGGAACATGGAGAGTTCCTTTGTCCTTGGCTATTGGGAAAGATGGTTATAGTCTCTGATGTGCTTCTGGATAACAGACTGTGCTTGGTTTTTGCAGCACTGCAGTTGACGTCAGCAACCGCGAGGCCATGCTTAAAATCATCAACAGCGCCATCAGCACCAAGGCTATCAGCCACTGGTCAGATCTGGCCTGCGGCATTGCCCTGGATGCAGTCAGAACAGTGGAGTTGGAAGAGAATGGCAGGAAGGAAATCGACATCAAGCAGTATGCTAAAATAGAAAAGGTACAAAGGGGAAAAAATGGGTTTCTGAAGCTGGATTGGAGTTCTGAAGGCCTGGAGGAGAGAAATTTGGAGAATCAACCCTGATACTGCCTTGTGTTGCGGAAATAAACAGGGATAGAATCAAGATCACGTGAAGGGTTAATACCACTTGATAAGGCCTTGGTAAGGCCACTCTTGGAATACAGCATCCAGTTTTGGTCGCCATGATGTAAAAAAGATGTGGAGACTCTAGAAAGAGTGCAGAGAAGAGCAACAAAGAGTATTAGGAGACTGGAGAATAAAACATATGAAGAACGGTTGCAGGAACTGGGCATGGCTAGTTTAATGAAAAGGAGGACCAGGGGAGACATGATAGCAGTGTCCCAATATTGCAGGAACTGCCACAAAGAAGAGGGAGTCAAGCTATTCTCCAAGGCACCTGAGTGTAGAACAAGAAGCAATGGGTGGAAACTAATCAAGGAGAGAAGCAACTTAGAACTAAGGAGAAATTTCCTGACAGTGAGGACAATTAACCAGTGGAACAGAAGTTGCCTCCAGAAGTTGTGAATGCTCCAACACTGGAAGTTTTTTTAAAAAATGTTGGATAATCATTTGTCTGAAGTGGTGTAGGGTTTCCTTGCCTAGGCAGGGGGTTGGATTTAGAAGACCTCCAAGGTCCCTTCCAACTCTGTTATTCTATTCTATTCTATTCTATTCATGCTTCAATCTGAGTTCAAATAAGATCACATGTACAGACACGTTGTTTTTTTTAGTAATCCCAGTTTTACAGACACGATTCCCAAGATCTTCCTCTTTGCAAAATCCACCTAGCAAGCTAGGGAAAAAAAACTAGTAACTTGGAGAAGTTATAGGAGGATATGTGACGAATAGACCAAGGCCCGATCTTAGTGCAGTAGAAGGCTCCGTGTTCTTATTTTGAGAAAGGAGAGCTCTGAAAAAGCTGCTCTCTCCACTGGCGAATTAAGCCCGTGATTGCTTGTTCTAAAATGAACATTATGACTGACGGGCTTTTCTGAAGAAGAAAACAAGTGCCGTTCTTTTCCCAAAACGACTTTCTGATCCTCACGAGAGAACTTGGCTCACCGAGTTGCTTCTTTAGAAAGAGTGCTCAGGAGCTTCTGCGTGTGCCTTTGGAAAGCCCGGGTGACGGTCATCCTTGGTTCAGCCAAGGACCTATAGATGGCTGCGTCCTTACCCATGTATATGTCCCCGAGGGACGTTTAGCAAAGAAGCAGATCCCCTGGCCCTTGCTCTGAGATCTAAATAGCCTCTTTATCACTTTCAGATTCCTGGGGGTTTTATTGAGGATTCCTGTGTCCTGCCTGGGGTCATGATTAATAAAGATATCACTCATCCTCGGATGCGGCGCACCATCAGGAATCCCCGGATCATTTTGCTGGACTGTTCGCTGGAATTCAAGAAGGGGGAGAGTCAGGTTTGTCAGCCGCTGAAGCTCCTCGTCTCTTCTGAACTGAGAAAATGTTTTGGGGGAGAGGGGTGGGGGGCTTTCAAGCGTCTTCCACATATTGGCGAAGAGTTGTGGGACTCATTCCTGAACCTAAATATTCAAAGGTTGTGGCTTGACTTATAGATGTGCTCTGTATCTCATACCATTCATTTTATTTACATCCCACTTCTACTTTTATAAGCAACTTAAGACAACGAATATGCCTGATACGTCTTCCTTCTATTTTAACCACAACAAACCTGTCTGGTGGTGACTGACAGGTCCAAATTCACCCAGTCGGCTTTCTTGCCTAAGGCGGGACTAGAATTCACCGTCTCCTGGTGATTGGCCCAAAGTCACCCATCTGGCCTTCATGCCTAAGGCGGGACTAGAACCCACTCTCTCCTGGTGATTGGCCCAAATTCACCCAACTGGCCTTCATGCCTAAAGCGGGACTAGAACCCACTCTCTCCTGGTGATTGGCCCAAATTCACCCAACTGGCCTTCATGCCTAAAGCGGGATTAGAACACAGGCCCTGCAATAAGAAAGAGCACTGGATAGATGGAAAAATGGTAGCTGTTTAAACGGATTTGTGCATTGATCAAATACTTGTACAGCCATCGCTGTGAACTCACCCAGAACTCTTTGCCTCCTTTTGTGCAGACCGATATTGAAATAACCCGTGAGGAGGACTTCGCTCGCATCCTGCAGATGGAAGAGGAATTTGTTCAGCAGATGTGCGAGCATTTGATCAAAGTCAAGCCGGACCTCATCATCACGGAGAAAGGAATCTCCGGTAAAGCACACGCCCATTCTTATTGAGACGGCGCTTGGCGGTTCTCTTGTTTATTTCCCTGTGAAGGGAGGGTATGTAACCAGATGTTTTTTATTTACCTTTAGACCTGGCTCAGCATTTCCTGATGAGAGCTAACATCACAGCCATCCGCCGGGTAAGGAAAACTGACAACAACCGGATTGCAAGGTGAGGATGCCTGAACCACTAAATGTAAACTAGAGTGGAATAAAATAAAATAACAGAGTTGCAAGGGACCTTAGAGGTCTTCTAGTCCAACGCCCTGCTTAGGCAGGAAAAAAAAACTGTGCCATTTCAGACAAATGCTTGTCCAATCTCTTAAAAATTTCCAGTGTTGGAGCACCCACAACTTCTGGAGGCAAGCTGTTCCTCTGGTTAATTGTCCTCCCTGTCAGGAAATTTCTCCTTCATTCCAGGTTGCTTCTCTCCTTGATTAGTTTCCATCTGTTGTTTCTCAGGTGCTTTGGAGAATAGTTTGACTCCCTCTTCTTTGTGGCAACCCCTCTGCTATCATGTCTCCCCTAGTCCTTCTTTTCATTAAACTAGACATACTCAGTTCCTGCAACCATTATAAAGATGTTTTAGCCTCCAGTCCCCTCATCATCTTTGTTGCTCTTCTCTGCACTCTTTCTAGAGTCTCCACATCTTTTTTACAGCATGGCAACCAAAACTGGATGCAATAGTCCAAGTGTGGCCTTACCAAGGCCTTCTGAAGTGGAATTAATACTCCACATGATCTTGATTCTATCCCTCCGTTAATGCAGCCTAGAACTGTGTTGGGAGTTTTTGGCAGCTTGTTAGAAATGTTATAGTTACAAATAGTGTAATTAAATAAAAAAATACAAAAATGTTAAAAATGTAATCGTTACAAATGTTATTAAATCCCCCAACATTCTTTGCACAGCAGCTATATTCCACGCACAACTGAACCTTCTCTCTGAATCTGCCACTAGCAGGAAAACAAGAGGATGGGTAAAAGCAGCTACCGATGGAAGGCAGAGGCCCAGGGCGCATTACTGACATCCCAAAGCCAGCCCTTCTGTTGAGGGCTGGCTTTCGGTTGAATCAGCATTCGGTTGAATCTTGGTTTTCGTTTTGTTTTTTTCCTGCCAGGGCTTGTGGGGCTCGTATCGTCAGCCGCACCGATGAGCTGCGCGAAGAGGATGTGGGGACCGGCGCTGGGCTCTTCGAAGTGAAGAAAATTGGAGACGAGTACTTTACTTTTATCACTGAATGCAAGGAGCCCAAGGCCTGCACCATTTTGCTCCGGGGCGCCAGCAAAGAGATTCTAGCGGTGAGCAACCTCCACCCTGCCCCACCCCGGAGAAAATAACTTTTGAGACAGGCAATGTAGCCTATTCATTTCCCTTCTGAGGAAAATGGGCACACTTGGGGTTGGTTTTCTTGCTCTGATTTGCAGTCTAGGTGAGTGATAGCTGTCTCTCATACTTGACACACTGTTCAAGTGGAGTTTTTAGAGCATTTCAAGGGCTTGCAAAGTCGGAGATACTAATGGAGGCAGTGCAGCCTCCTGGCCTGTCACCGGGCTACAGGAAGCTGTTGCGTGATGTTACCTTAAGAGGCAGCCTGAATGTTTTTAGCTGGTTTCTTTGGAGTGTTAAAGGATGCCAACGAGAGCAGAAACTAAATCTCCATTCTCATCTTTGAACTTCCAGTTCTCAATAGTAATAATAATAATAATAATTCTCAATTTGTGCTGCTGTGGGGGAGGCGAATGTTGGAAAAAAAGAGAGTGAATTGAAACAGTCAATAAGGATCACCTGTAGTGGGGATCTGTTTCTGGAAAAATTGGACTGCTTGCTTGACTACTGAGGCAGAGATGGCCCAGAATCACTGGAGGTGGGTGGGGCTTTTATTCAAAATGTGGGGGGCAGTGATTTCCAGAAAGCCCCCCCTTCAAAATGGCTCCTTTTGCTACCCGCTTGGCACAAAAATTATTCTTTAGAGAGTAAAAAATGCATTACTGAATTACTCTCCGACTTTGACCTCAAGGATTCAACATTTACACAGGCTGTTTCTCTCCTTCCTGCAGGAAGTGGAGCGTAACCTCCAGGACGCCATGCAGGTCTGTCGCAATGTCCTCGTTGACCCTCAGTTGGTGCCAGGGGGTGGCGCTTCCGAGATGGCCGTGGCCCACGCCTTAACCGAAAAGTCCAAAGTCATGACTGGGGTGGAACAGTGGCCCTATCGCGCCGTGGCCCAAGCGCTGGAAGTTATTCCCAGGACCCTCATTCAGAACTGTGGTGCCAGCACTATCCGGGTCCTCACTTCCTTGCGGGTGAGAATTGCCTCTGATCACCATCAGTGTGAATTGTTTACGTTGCTCTCTTTGCTCTTTCTTGCTGGAAAGGTCCTTGGTGGTCATTGGGTGGAATGGTGTGGCCATTTCAGGGATAATGGAGGAGGGGGAAGAGAAGGGAAAGACAGATCATCTGTAGGAGATGACCAGGCTGAGGGAGGGGCCAAACATGCCATGAGTCTCTACTTGTCCATAAGAGATCTCAGTCCAGCCCACTTTCAATACCTTTCTTATCTCCCGCTCATTTCCCGTGACTGTTAGTTGGTCGGATTCTTGTCCCGCTCATTTCCCTTCACCATTAGTAGCTCAGATTCTTGTAGAGGGCTTAAGCTTGCAATAAATCTTCATACTCAATTTGAACTGCCCGAATCTCCTGATTTCCCCGGCACTTGACATTATTTTTCCAAACAATTGTGGAAAATTTCTGACAATGAGGAAAAAGTGGGCGGGTGCGTGCTCCCTTTGAGGTCATCTGATGGCGGAGGTGAAACACGGAAGGGGTGAGCTACTTGGTTTGCGGGTGCTTAACTCCCTCTCTCGCTCACAGGCCAAGCACACTCAAGAAGGCAGCCAGACCTGGGGTGTCAATGGAGAGACTGGAGCCTTGGCCGACATGAAGGACCTGGGCATCTGGGAGCCCCTCTCTGTCAAGTTGCAGACCTACAAGACGGCTGTCGAGGTGAGAGGAAAGCATCCGTGGCCCGAGGAGCTCCTCTGGGGCGGCCCCAGACTTCCTTGGCCATCGGAAGAAGCCTGATGAAATCTCTCAGACTGCTTGAGTTGATGTTCTTGGGTTCCCCGGTGCCTTCTAGCCAGGTTGAATGTGCGGATAGGGATTTGGGGGGGGGGGGGGGATTATTGTCGTCTTTCTGATGAGTGGTGGCCTAGAGGTGGAGCTCTCTCCTTACAATCAGGAGGCTGTGAATTTGATCCTAGGTAGAGGCTGATATTTCTCTCTCTGTGTCTCGGAATGAGAATATATCTGCCGAACAAAACTCAGTACTGGCAACAGGAAAGGCATAAGGCCAGTAAAACCACTCGGCTGCATTTAGTTGACCAGATTCAACCCTGCACCTCGTTAAAAGTAGACGATTGTCGTCGTCTTCCTGATGTAACCATGCCGCCTCCTTCCCCCAGACGGCTGTCCTCCTCCTGCGGATCGACTCCATCGTTTCAGGCCACAAGAAGAAAGGCGATGAGCAGAACAAGCCGGCGGGAGCCCCAAGCGCACCCCAAGAGTAACAACAACAACTCGGCGAACAAACCTGGGACGGTTGGAGGGAGGAGCTCAGTCAACATTTCAAGAGACGCCGTTCTTCAACGTCTGGATTCAAAAGACGGTTGAAACCCAAACACCCATTTGGTTTCTAAGTTCTAGGTCACGGAGAGGAGGAAGGCGGACCGGCATCAGTACCCCACCCGCGTTAGCGTGTTTCCCTTGAGGAGACACACGTTATTTAAATGTACTCCGTAGCGGCTCAGTGGCTTTATTAATAATAATAATAATAAAAAATGCCCCTTCACGTTCATAGATAACGTTTCTGGTCGCTTTCTCCTCTCTTAACACTTAGCAGGTACTGGTCTGGCTGACTGGTAGTCCTCGACTTACAACCATTTGTTTTGCGACCGTTCAAAGTGACAAGGGCACTGAAAAATGGCTGACTTAACGACCGTTTTTCACACTTAACAATCCTTGCAGCAAAATCCATATGGTTCACATTTATGACGGTTGCAACGTCCCGGGGTTACGTGGTCCCCTTTTTGCGACCTGACAAAAGCAAAGTCGGTGGGGAAAGCCCGATTCGCTTAGCAACCAGGTTACTAACTTAGCAGTGATTCACGGAACGGTGGCAAGGAAGGTTGTAAAATGGGGCAGAACTGACTGAGCAAATATCTTCACTTGACAACAGAAATGCTGGGCTCAATTGTGGCCGTAAAGTCGAGGACTACCTATATTAAATCTCCAGATGGACTCAAATCAGTGAAATAAACCTGCCTGGGGAAGTGATGGATGCTTCGGCTCAAGGTTGACTCAGCCTTCTGTCCTTCTGGGTTCCGTAAAATGAGGACCCTGATCGTTGGCGGCAAGAGGCTCTTCAGTGTCTCAGGGCTGAAAAGCACAGAAGCGCTATTGCTCCCATCGCTGGAGGTTTTGATTGGACAGCCAGTTGTCCAGACTGCCATAGGGTGTCCTGCTTGAGCACGGGCTTGGACTAGATGACCTCCAAGGTCCCTTCCTACTCTTATTCTGTAAGGAGCTCCTGCTTGAGCAAGAGGGCTGGACTAGATGACCTCCAAGGTCCCTTCCAACTCTTATTCTGTAAGGAGCTCCTGCTTGAGCAAGAGGGCTGGACTAGATGACCTCCAGGGTACCTTCCAACTCTTTCTTTAAAGAGCTCCTGCTTGAATAGGAGGCTGGACTAGATGACCTTCAAGGTCCCTCCCAACTCTTATTCTGTAAGGAGGTCCTGCTTGAGCAAGAGGGCTGGACTAGAAGACCTCCAGGGTCCCTTCCAACTCTTTAAAGAGCTGATTGAATAGGAGGCTGGACTAGATGACCTTCAAGGTCCCTCCCAACTCTTATTCTGTAAGGAGGTCCTGCTTGAGCAAGAGGTCTGGACTAGAAGACCTCCAGGGTCCCCTCCAACTCTTTAAAGAGCTCCTGCTTGAGCAGGGGGTTGGACTAGAAGACCTCCATGGTCCCTTCCAATTCTTATTCTGGGGAGGAGAGAAGGATCTGCTTGAACAGGGATTAGACTAGAAGACCTCCAGGGTCCCTTTTGCTATTCTACACAAGCAAGAACCCTCCTGCTTGGCCAGGAAAGCTTTCCAGGCAGGGCGTCCTTGGCCAGTCCCCTCGGCCGAGACCGCTGCTCTCCCTTGCCCCAAACCGAGCTTGAAGGAGACCCCCAAACCTCCCCTCGCCCCCTCCCTCTTTCCCCTTCCTTTGCCGCGGTCCCTTTAAGAGAGTCCCCGCCCACTCGGAGGGAGGCCCGGAAGGAACGCCGGCCGGGTCACGTGACGGCGCTCTCGCAACCCCGCAGTTGGGAAAAACATGCGAGCGGCGGAGGCGGCGGCGGCTTCTTGGGCCGGCCTGGCTCTCCTCTGGGCGGCGGGCTTCTGCGCGGGGGACGCCAAGGGCTACCGGAGGAGGGTAGGTGCCGGACGCCGGGAAGGGGGGACGCGCCGGACGGGCTTGTTCCCCGAGAAGGCTCGCTGGGGGAAGGCAGGAAGCGGAGGAAGGCGCTCTGCCCATGCCCCGAGGCGCTCTTGCCTTGCTCCCAAGTCTTACACCCCCCCCCCCCCAAGAGGCGGCCAGGAGGGACATCGTTCGGCCGCTCTCCTCCCTTGCATTCGGGATACGGACAGTCCTCGACTTACAACAGCTCGTTTAGTGACCGTTCCAATGTTACAACGCCCCTGGGAAAAGTGACTTCCCATTTAGGGCCGTTTTTTCACCTTTGCGACCGTCGCAGCGTCCATTCCCCGTCGGTGACGTAATCCCAGTGGGCTTCATCTTTATGAGGGTCGCAAGTGTCCCCCCCTGGGGTCAGGTGATCGGCCCCTTCTAGTCGGGCAGGTTGTAGCTGGGCTAGACCTGCCCCTCTTGGACCAGGGAGAGGTCCGGATAGACAGTCCTTGACTTTCAACAGTTCACTTAGCGACCGTTCAAAGTTACGGCGGCACTGAAAAAAACGACACTTGCGGTTTTCACACGTATGATTTCGAGGATCGTTTTTCACATGTGCGACCGTTGTAAGCATCCCCAGGGTCATGTAATCAAAATTCAGATGCTTGGCGACTGACTCATACTTATGACGGCCGCAGGTTGCCCGGGGGTGTCACGTGATCCTCTTTTGTGACCTTTTGACCAGCTTAACAACAACAGAAATTTTGGGCTCCGTTGTAGTCGTACGTTGGGGACTGCCTAACGATCCTGTAAGAGGGAAAAGTGAAAGCTGCGAAGATTGAGACCAAAGGTCTTCAAACTTGGCAACTTTAAGATGTGTGGACTTCAAGTCAGCAGTTCAGCGGTTTGAATCCCTAGTGTTGTATAATGGAGTGAGCTCCCGTTACTTGTCCCAGCTTCTGCCAACCTGGCATTTTGAAAGGACGTAAAAAAATGCAAGTAGACAAATAGGAACCACCTTTGGTGGGAAGGGAACAGCGTTCCGGGCGCCTTCGGCATTGAGTCATGCCGGCCACATGACCACGGAGACGTCTTCGGACAGCGCTGGCTCTTCGGCTTTGAAACGGAGATGAGCAGCGCCCCCTAGAGTCAGGAACGACTAGCACAGATGTGCGAGGGGAACCTTTACCTTTGGCAAAGTGAGAAGCCACTAGAAGTTGTGGGTCCTCCATCACGGGTGGCTTTTAAGAAGAGATTGGACAACCATTTTGTCTGAATGGTATAGGGTCTCCTGCTTGAGCAGGGGGTTGGGCTAGATGACCTCCACGGTCCCTTCCAGCTCTGTTCTGATTCTGATTCAGCCCTTTTGGGATAAGAAAGTAGGGTTGGGCTAGATGACCTCCAAGGTCCCTTCCAGCTCTATTCTGATTCAGCCCTTTTGGGATAAGAAAGTGGGGATGGGCTAGATGACCTCCAAGGTCTCTTCCAGCTCTATTCTGATTCAGCCCTTTTGGGATAAGAAAGTGGGGATGGGCTAGATGACCTCCAAGGTCCCTTCCAGCTCTATTCTGATTCAGCCCTTTTGGGATAAGAAAGGGGGGTTGGGCTAGATGACCTCCAAGGTCCCTTCCAGCTCTATTCTGATTCTGATTCAGCCCTTTTGGGGTAAAAAAAGTGGGGTTGGTCTAGATGACCCACACGGTCCCTTCCAGCTCTATTCTGATTCAGCCCGTTTGGGATAAGAAAGTGGGGTTGGGCTAGATGACCCCCAAGGTCCCTTCCAGCTCTATTCTGACTCAGCCCTTTTGGGATAAGAAAGTGGGGATGGGCTAGATGACCTCCAAGGTCCCTTCCAGCTCTATTCTGATTCAGCCCTTTTGGGATGAGAAAGGGGGGTTGGGCTAGATGACCTCCAAGGTCCCTTCCAGCTCTATTCTGATTCTGATTCAGCCCTTTTGGGGTAAAAAAAGTGGGGTTGGTCTAGATGACCCACACGGTCCCTTCCAGCTCTATTCTGATTCAGCCCGTTTGGGATAAGAAAGTGGGGTTGGGCTAGATGACCCCCAAGGTCCCTTCCAGCTCTATTCTGACTCAGCCCTTTTGGGATAAGAAAGTGGGGTTGGGCTAGATGACCTCCAAGGTCCCTTCCAGCTCTATTCTGATTCTGATTCAGCCCTTTGGGGGTAAGAAAGTGGGGTTGGGCTAGATGACCTCCAAGGTCCCTTCCAGCTCTATTCTGATTCAGCCCTTTTGGGATAAGAAAGTGGGGATGGGCTAGATGACCTCCAAGGTCCCTTCCAGCTCTATTCTGATTCTGATTCAGCCTTTTTGGGGATAAGAAAGTGTGGGTGAGAGTTGTTGGTGCTTAGGGTTCCTCTTTTCCTCTGACTCAGAGCAGAAGGAAAAAATGCTGCTTTTGCCTTTTCCTCCCGGAGCTTCAGAAATTAAAAAAATGAATCATGCATTTTCTCTTTCTTCAGAAACTCCACCCGTGAATTAAGCACGGCTCTTGGTGATCCCCTCTGTGACCATTTTCTAATCATTTCCCTTCCCCGTCCTTCCTTTTTTGAATGGCCTTTATTGTTTTATCCAAAGGTGGCTCAGGGGCTAAGACGCTGAGCTTGTCGATCAGAAAGATCAGCAGTTCGGTGGTTCGAATCCCTAGCGCCGCGTAACGGAGTGAGCTCCCGTGACTTGTCCCAGCTTCTGCCAAATTAGCAGTTCGAAAGCACGTTAAAAATGCAAGTATAAAAATAGGAACCACCTTTGGTGGGAAGGGAACAGCGTTCCGTGCGCCTTCGGCGTTGAGTCATGCCGGCCAGATGACCACGGGGACGTCTTCGGACAGCGCTGGCTCTTTGGCTTTGAAACGGAGATGAGCAGCGCCCCCTAGAGTCGGAAACGACTAGCACATCTGTGCAAGGGGAAACTTTAGCTTTTACCTTTTCTGATTTTATCCAAGTATAAAATATAAAAGAAAATAGGAAATTAGGAGAAGGAAAAAGAAAAGGAGAAAGAAAATATAGGGTACAAAAGAAAAAAGGGAGTTGATTTCTGACTCTTTTTAGCCCATTACACGTAGTCCTCGACTTACAACAGTTCGCTTAGTGACCGAAGTTACAACGGCATCGAAAAAAGTGACTGACTTATGACCACGTTTCACACTTGCGAACGTTACAGCATCCTCATGGTCAAATGATTTACATTCGGCTGCTTGACACAACTGACTCACACTTATGACGGTCGCAGTGTTCCCAGAGTCACGTGATCCCCTTTTGCGACCTTCCGACAAGCAGTGGGGGGAGCCAGATTCACTTAACAACCCTGTGACTACAGTGGTTCACTTAACAACTGGCATAGCTCTTGCAGACTTTGTGAGTTCATAGACTCCTATGGCTGGAAGGGACCTTAGAGATCTTCTAGTCCAACCCCAGGTCCAAGACAGATCTTATTCCATCCCCGGACAAATGGCTCTCCAATCTTTCCTTGAAAACATCCAACATTTGCAAAATTTCAAGCAGCAATTTATGGTTGAATACCACCTTTAGGATCCAATAAGATGGCCAGTTTCATACACAGGTAGTCCTCGACTTACAGCAATTCATTTAGTGACAGTTCAAAGTTATAACGTCACTGGAAAATGTGACTTATGACCATTTTTCACACCTAAGACAGTAGCAGCACCAGTCCCCATGGGCTGGTGATTAAAACTCCGACGCTCGGCCACTGACTCATACTTATGACGGTCGCAGTGTCCCGGCGGAGGGGGTTCACGTGATCCCCTTTTGCGACTTACCGACCAGTCAACACAGAACCCAGATTCACTTAACAACCGGGTTACTAACGTATCAGCTGCAGGGATTCACCGTGGCGAGAAAAATTGTAAAATGAGGCACAATTCACTTAGGAAATTGTCTCGCTTAACAACAGGAAATGTTGGGTTTAATTACAGTCACAAGCCGAGGACTACCTGAGGAGATGAGACATGATCTTTGGCTTTGGCTTTAGCCCCCTAGCTTACTAACCACGATTCATAGCTTAGTGGCACCGGTTTGTGAAGTTAGCTTGAGATGTTGGTTTCAAAATCTCTCTGCAGGTTTCTTTGGAGTATAATCCAGGCTGGGCCGGCTCCGGCGCAAATCTACTACACGCCCGCGCGGTGGGCCTCAACGACACACTTCACTACGTCTGGAGCACCATCGGGGCCCCCACTGTGTTGTTGATGTACACCGCAAGCGACAACAGCTCCCTTCGCGTCAACTGGACCCAGCTCCTGTCGTCTTCTCCGGCTGGAGCCATCCGGATCGATCCAGCCGACAGCGTCTTGTATTCCACAGCGGTGGTCTTTCCAAGGGTGCGTCCGGGGAGGAGTGGGCTGAGGGATGGCGGGGAGGAAGGCAAGGGGATACAGGTAGTTTTTGATTTATGACGATTCATTTAGTTACAGTGGTGTGGTGAGGCTGTGAGTTTGGTCCTAGGAAGGGGCCGATATTTCTCTCTCAAGGAGAATGTATCTGCTGAACAAAACTCCGCCGTGGCAACAGGAAAGGCATCTGGCCAGTAAGCACTGAGCTCCATTGAGTTGCCCAGACTCCACCTCGCAAGGGATTATGGGGTCGTTAAGTGATGATGATTTAGTTACAGTAGCACTCAAAAGAGTGTCTTACAACCTGTCCTCGCAGTTATGACAGTTGCAGCATCCCTACGGTCACGTGATCAAAATTCAGACACTTGGCAGCTGGCATGTAGTCCTTGATTGAGCCCCGAATTGCCGTTGTGAAGTGAACAACAGGTAGTCCTCAACTTATGGCTACAATTGAACCCCAAATTTCTGTGGTTAAGCGAATTTTCCCTCATTTTACGACCTTTCTTGCCTCTGTTGTTAAGTGAATCATTCGGAAGCCACAAAAGATCTCCTGGGAGATGCCCGATGCAGACTGGCCAATCTTGTGCTCCCAGATATCTAATCCTATACAGGGGGTCCTCGACATACGACCACAATTGAGTCACATGCCCTCGACATACGGCCACAATTGAGCCCAAATTTTCTGTGGTTGAGCAAGACATTTGTTATAAGTGGGTTTGGCCTTATTTTATGACCTTTCTCACCATGGTCGTTAATCGAATCTCTGCACTTGATAAGTTAGTAATCTAGTTGTTAAGTGGCTCCCCCCCATTGGTCAAAAGGTCGCGAAAGGGGATCCCCTAACCCCAGGCACACTGCGACCGTCATAAATATGAGTCAGTTGCCAAGTATCTGAATTTTGATTATATGACCATAGAGATGCTGCAGGTCGTATGTGTGAAAAACAGTCCTAAAAACCGTCCGTGTGAAAAAGGTAAAATCTTCTTATTAGGAATAATGTCTGCGAAATACAAAAAAGAAATCCAGTATTTAATGCTACATATAATAACGGCGGCAAGGATTGCCTATGCCCAGAAATGGAAAAACAAACTAACTCCAAGTGAAAATGAAATAATAAGATAGGTTATGGACTGTGCTGAAATGGACAAACTAACTAAAGAAATTCAGGGAAAAGAAGAATCAGAATTCTACCAGATATGGGATAAATGGTATAGGTGGATGGAGGAAAGAAACAAGAATCAATGAAGGAATGTAACAAAACCTAAAAATAATAGTTATGGGTAAAATAAGAAAGTTAAGAATGGTGAAACCCAAATAAAACATAATTGAAAGGGGAAAAAAAATAAGTTAATTCTAGGTGATAAATAAGTAGAACGTTGTACCTGCTTATAGAATGTTTTCGTTTTTAAAATGTTTATCCGTTAACAGATAATCCATCATGACATTTATTATAATATAAATATAAATGACTCTAGACAAAAGCACGTTTAAACAAATATAGCTAAATGAGAATGATGGTATTTTGATGGCATAAAGATTTTTGATTTAAAATGTACAATTCAATATGAATGAAATATAAAGAATGATTGTAGTAACGCACGAAATTTAATTGTAACCAATCGACGTGCTTGCTGGAAGATGTAATGAAGAATGTTAAAAAAAAAAAGGTAAAGTCCCTTTTTCTGTTGCTGTCGTAACTGTTGTAACTGTTTTGTTTTATTTTAATATGACTGTACACCGCCCCGAGTCTCTTTTGAGAGAGGGGCGGTCTAGAAATTGAATAAAGTTAAGTTAAGTAAGGCAAGGACTCTCTGTATTGCAGCTGTGGGAATACGACGGCAGCAACACGTCGGACCTCTCCCTGGTCCAGGCGGGGCAGGTCTATCCCAGCTACAACTTGGCCAACTTCACCTGGGCCAGCCTGGATGGACGGATGAACGAAACGGCCCTCTGCGCCGACTTCCAAGGCTCCATCCAGGAAGGCGCCTTCGGAAACGGAAGTGTCTCTTTCAAGGTAAATTGGGCTGACTTTGTGTGTGTGATTGTATGACTTACAACAGTTCCTTTAGTGACCGTTCAAAGTTATGACGGCGCTGAAAAAAAGGGACTTACGACAATTCCCACACACACACCCTCACTTGCGACCTTTGTAGCGTGAGCAAAATTCGGACACTTCAATAAGAGTTGAAATTTTAAAGCGGGCAAGAGGTGATGGATAGATGTAGAATACTTTCGAATAGGGCCGCTGCTTTACTACGGATTTGAAAAAAAGAGGTAGAAGTTAGAAATTGGGGAAACGATATTATGCATACCGATATAGAATCGAATACATGATAACCAGAGGCTGGTATTCAGAAGGTTCTGACCGGTTCTGGAGAACCAGTAGCGGAAATATTGAGTCGTTCGGGAGAACCGGTAAATACCACCTCTGGCTGGCCTCGCCCCCATCTATTCTCTGCCTCCCGAGTCCCAGCTGATCGGGAGGGATTGGGGATTTTGCAGTAACCTTCCCAAGCCATGCCCACCAAGCCATGCCATGCCCACTAAGCCACGCCCACAGAACTGGTAGTAAAAAAAATTGAATCCCACCACTGATTATAACTAAGCGGTGGCTCTGTGGCTAAGATGCTGAGCATGTCGATCAGAAAGGTCGGCAGTTCGAATCCCCAGCGCCACATAACGGAGTGAGCTCCCGTGACTTGTCCCAGCTTCTGCCAACCTAGCAGTTCGAAAGCAGGTAAAAAATGCAAGTAGAAAAATAGGAGCCACCTTTGGTGGGAAGGTAACAGTGCTTCGTGCACCTTTGGCATTGAGTCATGCCGGCCACATGACCACGGAGACGTCTTCGGACAGCGCTGGCTCTTGGGCTTTGAAACGGAGGTTAGCACCGCCCCCTGGAGTCGGGAACAACTAGCACAGATGTGCGAGGGGAATCTTTACCTTTACCTTATACACAAATATTAGAAGTTGAAAGATTATTATATATACCTAAACAATAATACTATTATTACTGTGTGTAAAATATATTGACCCAGACAATACTTTGTCCACCAATGGACAAAGTGGATGTTAAAGAAAAAACTACAAAAAAACAACATTTAAAAAAAAAATTCGGACACTTGGCAACTAGTTCCTACTTACGACCGTTGCTGTGTCTCATGGCCAGTGATTCCATTTTGTGACCTCCTCACAAGCCAAGCTAGATTTACTTAACAACCGGGTTACCAAATTACCAATGTCAATGGAGAAGCCCAATCATGTTACTAATTTAACAGCTGCAGTGATCCACTTAACAACTGCGGCAAAGAAAGGTCGTACAATGGGGTGAAACTTAACAAACGTCTTGCTCAGCAACAGAAATTGGGGGAGCCATTGTGGCTGTAGGTTGAGGATTATCTACATGGGATGAGCTGCTTTTTTTCTTGGCCTTGGTTGATAAACCAAGGTTAATTCTAACCAGGTTAACAGGGAGGCAGGAAAGGGAAGGCTAGTGAGATTGTGGTCAGTCAGGTCGCCGTCCTCCTGCCAACCTGTCTCTTCCCTCCCCCCCCAGGTGACGGCGTACGAGGAGGGCAGCCGCGACGAGCCTCTCCCGCGCCTTCTCCACAGCGCCAACACCACCAAGGTGAAGTTCGCCATGGAGGGCGTAGCGCCTCGAGGGAACCACTCCCGTTTCGCCCTGGAGATCCTGGCGGTGGAGGAGGGAAGCCGGCGGAAGCAGCTGCAGTCGGCCCGCTCCATCGATGATGAATATACTCCAACCATTTTTGAGGTACGGACGGGGCATCCGCTTTGAGTCCAGTCAAGAGCCTTGGGTTCTCTCAGGCCTTGGTTTGGCCAATGCAGCCATCTCTGGCTGGATTCGCACGGGGCTCTAGGCTCAGAGGGACTCCCAAAGGCGAAAGGGGACACCTATTCTGACCGAGGCTTCCCACGAGTGTGAAGCAAATGCCTTGTCCCAACCAAAATCCTTTTATTAATTGACTGTGAATTCTGCTCATTCACATCCAGCAAAGTCTTTCAAGGGAGGATTTACAGTCACAGACCTTCTCTGGCTTGGAGAGCTGCCAGGCCGATCTCAAAAGTTGGCCAGGAGTCTCGGAGAGTCACGAACCAATGAAGCGAACTAATGGTCTCCTGCAAACTCCACTCCCCTGTCGCTCCTCTTTTATTCCCTCTGGGAGGGGCCATTCACCCTCCACCTGTGGCCTTCCTCCCAAGTCAACCCCTGTTCTTTATCTGTTCCCTTCGCCTGGCAGCTCTGCGCATGCGTACACTGGGAACAGGCTCCAGCTGTTCTTCTGCCTCACTGATGCCTGACTCTGAAGGCAGCTGATAACTGGCATATGACTCTGGCCCCCTCTCTGCCTCCGACACAGAGCCCACGTCCGAGCCTTCCCCAGACTCCAGGACTGTCCCATGTTCCTCCCCAACCCTCCTCACCGTCCGCATCTGCTGCCAGCTCCACTGGTGGGCCACAACAGAAATATCGAAGGTTTGGGAGGATGGCTGTTAACCCAAACATGGATTCCTTCTCGCGGAATGTCAGGTTTTTTACCAAAGGAAGCAAGGCAACTCCTACGTGATGTACTTGGCTCTCTGCACAGCTTGAAATTGTTCCTCCTGATTGCCATGGGAAACAAGTGAGAAATAGTAAAGCTTTCTCTCCTAGCGGAAGGATTGTTTCCAGCCATTCACAGGGCTTCAATTCTGAGACAGAGTTATCAGCACACACGGCTATTGCTCAGACTTTGAATATGGAACAGGAACAAATGGAAATGTTTTAGACGACAAAGATCCTTGCGGTTTAATAACATCTATACAGAATACAGGGGTTGGAAGGGATCTTAGAGGTCTTCTAGTCCAACCCCCTGCTCAGGCAGGAAAAGCTATATGATTTCAGACAAATGGTGGTCGAATCTCTTCTTAAAGACTTCCAGTGTTGGAGCATTCACAAGTTCCGGAGGCAACTTCTGTTCCACTGGTTAATTGTTCTCACTGTCTGGAAATTTCTCTTTAGTTCGAGGTTGCTTCTCTCCTTGATTAGTTTCCACCCATTGCTTCTTGTTCTGCCCTCAGGTGCTTTGGAGAATAGCTTGACTCCCTCTTCTTTGTAGCAACCCCTGAGATATTGGAAGACTGCTTTCATGTCTCCCTTAGTCCTTCTCTTCATTAAACTAGACATACCCAATTCCAGCAACCATTCTTCGTATGTTTTAGCCTCCAAGCCCCTAATCATCTTGGTTGCTCTTCTCTGCACTCAATATTTTTTTTCCTCCCCAACCCCCTCACCTCTAGGCCACCGCACCACTCTTTCTTGGTTGCTGTACCTGGACACACACACACACACACACACACACACACACACCAATCCTCCCCAAAACGGAGGCTAACAATGGCATTGCGTTTCTCTTTCCTCTCCTCCCAGATGGTCCAACTCATCTCCGAGGACCAGAACCACAGCCTGGGCTCCAGCTTCCTGCAGTGGAAGGCGGCCGCCTACAGCTCTAAAAAACCCCATCGGGAAGACACCGTCCACTGTCAGTATTACCCCCTCCAGGCGGTCGGCACCCTAGGTCCCGAGTTCAGGATTCTCCAGGCTTACTTTGGGGAGGACGTCGCACGACGCTGCAGCCTATCTGCCTTTAATATCTCCTTTGGCAGCGAAGACAATGACGTCTACAAGGAAAAGGGCTACTTGAGCTGGTGAGGACCCCTTTGGGGGGTGTTCGGGGAGGGGGGGGTCTTTGCCGGGAGCCAAGGGTGGGATGTCTGCCCGAGTTTGTTGCAGAAAGATCAAATCCAGAAAGCACACCCAGATAACTGATTCCGCAGGATTCATTAACTTCTCTGTATACCGTATTTTTCGGAGTATAAGACGCACCTTTTTCCCCTCAAAAAAAGGGGATGAAAATCTGGGCGCGTCTTATACACCGAATACAACATTTTTTTTTGCCTCCTGAAGCCCTGCCCCCTTCACCAAAATGGCTGTGCATACCCTTATGGAGGCAAAAACCGGGCCCTTTTTTGCCCCCCCCCCCACACCAACCCCCAGCAGCACTCTATAAGCCTACCCTGTAAAGGACTCATTTGGCATTCAGTGACGTTGTAACTTTGAGCAGTCACTAAGTGAACCGTTGTCAGTCGAGGACTACCCTGTAAAGGACTCATTTGGCATTCAGCGCGATTGTAACTTTGAGCGGTCACTAAGCAAACCATTGTAAGTTGAGGACTAACCTGTAAAGGACTTATTTGGCATTAATTGCCATTGGTAACTTTTGGACGGTCACTAAACGAATCGTAAGGACTCTTAATTTTAATTTTTTAATATTTAATTTATTAAATGCAATGATACCTCTGCAATGATACCTTTCCTATCCCTTGGTCTCTTCCCTCCAGGTCTGCCCTGGTGGGCTTCGGGGAGCCCCAGAGAGAGGGCTTCTCCCTGCTGGTCATCGGGATCCTTGCCGTGGCGCTGGGCACGCCGGCGGTGCTTCTACTGGTAGGGAGCCTGGCGGTGCTCACCAGACAGCAGAAGCCGTGTTCGGACTACGACCCCATCAACTGACCGGCAGCCCGAAGTGGCCGCATCTCCGGAAACCGAATTAACGGACCACCGAGCTTCTTTTGGCGATTTTGGCAAAGGCGCCCGTCTCGGCTGCCCCCGTGGGGTGGGGTTTCTTTATTATTTTGCCCCAAAGGGGGCAGAATTCACTTCAACAAGAAAAGAAAATCAGGGTTGTGGAAGATGGGACATGTTCTCCGTTGCTTCTGCTTGCCATCGACAAAAGTTTTTGTGGGTTGAAGAACAACCACAATTGGGGTCGAGCAGGAATGTGACCTGACTTCACGGTTTAGGGGTTGGGGAGGTGCCCGCCTCACCAGGGGTCTCTTCGCACAACAACGCCCCTTGCACCACGCATGGAGCCCAATTCTCAAACCTTTGGGTTTACGGAGTCCCCGTTCGCCAGACTGCTGCTATTTTTCTCCCCTAAAATGAAGGGACGGGAGAGCGGGAAGGTGCTTGGGTTTTCTCCTTCAGCCTGACGGCGGGTCTTCCCCACTGCCGATTCGGCACAACGTCCTACGTTTTTGCCAAAAAGGATACCGTAGGTGTGTGTCTTCGTTTGCCATCTTGCCACCTTCCGAAAGGAATGAGGGTGTTTGGGCAGATTGACCTTCCTCTCTTGCTAATTCTGTTTTTGTTTTGATTTTTCCTTCCTGTTCTCAAAGACGGAGAATGTTGGAACTCTTTATTTTCCAATCATCATGTGGAGTTTTTCACCTAGGAAAAAAAAATCCTTCCTTCCTTCCTTTCCTTCCTTCCTTCCCCTCCAATTCTCTTTTCCTCCTCTCTTCCTCTTTCCCTTTCTCCTTCTTTCCTTCCCTCCCTCCATCCTTTGCTTCCTCCATTTCCTTCCTTCCTTCCTTCTCCCCCTCCAATTCTCCTTCCTCTATCTTTCCTGTTCCACTTTTCCCTCCTTCCTTCTTCTCCCCTTCTCCTCCAATTCTCCTTCCTCTTTGCCTTTCCTTTTTTTCTCCTCCCTTCCTTCCTCTCCCCTTCTCCAATTCTCCTCCCCCCTCTTTCCCTTTCCTTTTTTCTCCTTCCCTTCTTTCCCCCCTCCGTTTCCTTCCTCTCCCCTTCTCCAATTCTCCTCCCCCTTCTTTCCCTTTCCTTTTTTCTCCTTCCCTTCTTTCCCCCCTCCGTTTCCTTCCTCTCCCCTTCTCCAATTCTCCTCCCCCCTCTTTCCCTTTCCTTTTTCTCCTTCCTTATTTCCTCTCCCTCTCCTTCCTTTCTCTCCCTTTCACCTCCACTTCTTCTCCCTCCCTCCCTCCGTCTTTCCCTTTCTCTTCCTTCCTTTCTCTCCCTTTTACCTCCAATTCTTCTCCCTCCCTCTTTACCTATCCCTCCCTTCCTCCCTTCCTCTCCCTTTCACCTCCAATTCTTCTCCCTCCTTCCCTATGCCTTCTCCTTCCTTCCCTCCCCTTTCTCCTCCAATTCTTCTCCCTTCCTTTCTCTCCCTTCCCCCTCCAATTCTCCTCCTTCCTTCCTTCTCTATCCCTTCTCCTTCCTTCCTTCCCCTTTCCCCTCCAATTCTCCTCCCTTCCTTTCTCTCCCCTTTTCCTCCAATTCTCCTCTGTTTTTCTCTCTCTGGAGGGGACTTGTAGCCTTTGATTTTCTTGAAAATCTACGCCCTTGAGTTAGTTCTCAGTTTAACGCCAGTTAAACCCACGGTTGAGGGAAGTGATTGGCAGCTGTTTTTTTTTTTTAAAAAAAAAGACACAGACCGGGACCTGCCACTAATTGTGTTTACAAGCTGCTGTTCAGAAAACAACAGCGGGCAAAATTGCACACTGGAGTCAAATGCCCTCTGGAAAAAAATGGATCCCTTGTGCTGGGATCTGAAGCGCTGAAACGAATTGGATCCCTGGGTCTTGCAGGAGAGATCTGCCTAGCCTGGTGTGTTGAAGAGATGGGGCCAAGACCGAAAAACGATTGAACTCTTTGCAAAGTTATCAGAGCTGAGCCTTGGAGACTTCCTGGAGCAAACCTCCCTCTCCTTTGAGATTCCAGATGTTGGGATGGAATTTCCCAGCATTCTTAGCACGCTTAGCATGCTGGGAGTTGAAGTCTTCAGCCTTAAAGGGCTCTCCAAGTTGGGGAAAGCCTAAATCAAAGTGGAGGGAGGGAGGCCAGGATGGCAGGGAACTTAAGAGGCACGTCTAGGACCTGCCTGCCCCCTTCATTTCCTGTGGGGGGGGGTCTTCTCTACTTTGGGGGGGTTGCATGGCCCCCAACGTCCCTGCTGGGAGCTTTTGGCTTCATCCTGCAACTGTTGAGGATATCACCGTTCCACAAAGGGCCAGTGTCTCAGCGTTGGCCCCTTTAAAAGGCGTGGTTTAAAAGGGGTGTTGGCCCCTTTAAAAGGCGTGGCCTCCAACAAGGGAATTCTAGGGATTGTAGTCCACGTCTCTTAAAAGGGGGCCAAGGTTGAGAAACACTGCACTGTGTGTGTGGGGGGGAGGGAGGGAGGGGATTGCTGCTTTGCCTTTCAGGACCAATTAAAAGGGAGATTTTGCAAGACAGCTTGTTTGTGGTGGGTCGTCTGTTCGAATCCAGTTTCCGTCTCGGTAGGTTGCCTTAACAGTCTATCCAGCGCTCTGGATTTGCCTTTCGGGATCAGAAGAGAATGTCTAAGGCAGGGGTGTCCAAACGTGGGAAATTTTAAGACTTGTGGACTTCAACTCCCAGAATTCCCCAGCTGGGGAATTCTGGGAGTTGAAGTCCACAAGTCTTAAAAGTTCCCAAGTTTGGACACCCCTGGTCTAAGGAGATTCTCCGTTATGTAGGTTACAGTTGCCCCAAAGGTGCTTTTTTCTCTGTTTTAAGCCCCCAAAGCAGGGATAGGTTGCTGTAGGTTCGTACAGCTTCAGCCGATCCTCTAGCTAAGGATCTGCCCAGTTTAGCGAACCTGCAAATCCCACCTCTGGCTGGCCCCTCCCCTCCAAGGAGTCCCCATGCGGCCCGTTTAGGATGCCAGGTAAGTACAGGGCCCGCACAGAGGCTTGGGGAGGGCAAAAAACAGGTTAGGGTTTCTGGCACCTTGAAGACACAGATAAACCTCCAAGTGGCCTCAATGACGCTCTAAAAGGATGCAAATGACCAGCTGTCTGCAAGGAATATAAATCCTTCCCAGATAAACCTCCAAGTGGCCTCAACGACCCTCTAAAAGGATGCAAATGACCAGCTGTCTGCAAGGAATATAAATCCTTCCCAGATAAATCTCCAAGTGGCCTCAACGACCCTCTAAAAGGATGCAAATGACCAGCTGTCTGCAAGGAATATAAATCCTTCCCAGATAAACCTCCAGGTGGCCTCAACGACCCTCTAAAAGGATGCAAATGACCAGCTGTCTGCAAGGAATATAAATCCTTCCCAGATAAATCTCCAAGTGGCCTCAACGACCCTCTAAAAGGATGCAAATGACCAGCTGTCTGCAAGGAATATAAATCCTTCCCAGATAAACCTCCAGGTGGCCTCAACGACCCTCTAAAAGGATGCAAATGACCAGCTGTCTGCAAGGAATATAAATCCTTCCCAGATAAATCTCCAAGCGGCCTCAACGACCCTCTAAAAGGATGCAAATGACCAGCTGTCTGCAAGGAATATCAGTCCTTCCATTCCTTCACCATCTAAGTCAGAAGCTTCTTGAATAAGAAGAGAAACATCTTCAAGGGAAAACAAAAGCTTCTTTGTCCTCTGAAGAAAGGGGAAGCATTCCCTAGTCCTGTTCCTTACTGCGGCTTGAAGTTCCTTACTGCAGAACATGAAACTAAAAAAAGAGGCAGCTTTGCCACAAATATATTCCGTGCCAAGAACTGGAGCTCTGCAGGGAAGTTCCTTTTTTATTAAAATAATAGTGTTTTTTTTAAAGGGGACCTCCAGGGAGGTGTTGAGAGGACATTGGCAATATGTAGTTCACAGGGATTTTTCCATGTGCAAAATCAACCACCTGTGAATTATCTACTAAATTGTGGTTAAACAGCAATAGCACTTATATACCGCTTCATGATGCTTACAGCCGTCTCTAAGCTGCTTACAGAGTCAGCCTCTTGGCCCCCCAACAATCTGGATCCTCATTTAACCGACCTTGGAAGGACGGAAGGCTGAGTCAACCTCAAGCCGTTTAGGATCGAACTGCTGGCAGTGGGAAGAGTCAGCCAGCAATTCTACCTTCTAACCACTGGGAAGGAAGGAAGGAAGGAAGGAAGGAAGGAGGAGGAGTAATAGCAATGGTACTTAGATTTATACACCACTTTGTAGTGCTTTCCAGTCCTCTCAAAGCAGTTTACAGAGTCAGCCTCCTGCCCCCAACAATCTGGGTCCTCATTTTATTGACCTCGGAAGAACAGAAGGCTTGAGCCAGTCAGGATCGAACTGCAGTCAGCAGAGTGAGCCTGTAGCCCTGCATTCTAACCACTGTGTCATCATGGCTCTCCCAATCTTGGAAGTTGGAAGATGGGTGGACTTCAACTCCCAGAATTCCCCAACCAGTACCACACAGCTCCTAAGAAACAGTTCCCATTCTTTGTTGGGATTTCCCTATACAAGGAACTGAGGGTTTAAGGGGGGCGGGGGCTGTTCAAAAATGTGACTTTTCCATGCACCGAGAAGTGTTACGGCCTCTTCTTTGGATAAAAAGAGGGGGACGGAGAAAGATCAGGATCTCACATGCTCTTAAGGCAGGGGTCTCCAACCTTGGCAACTTTAAGACTTGTGGACTTCAACTCCCAGAATTCCTCAGCCAGCAAAGCTTGTGGACTTCAACTCCCAGAATTCCTCAGCCAGCAAAGCTTGTGGACTGTTCTGATCTAGGCTTCCCCAAAAAGCCCGAGGCAGAGAGTCCTGGTCCCCAACAAAACCCCTTTTATTAAACGGATGTGAATTCCTCTCATTCGCATTCAGCAGAGGCCTGGCAAACAGTGTTTCAAAGGCGTATTTATGACCACAGACCTTATCTAGCTTGGAAAGCTGCCATGTGAATATTTTCCAAATGAGGTGCTGTGCAAGGAAAGACTCTGGGCACAGAGTCTCTGAGATTCATGGACAGATCTTCACACTCCTGAAACGAATCTAACGACCGAATGAATGAATGGTTTCCTGCAAAAGCCCCCTCCCCTGTTGCTCCTCTTTTATTTCCTCTGGGAGAGGCCATTCATCGTCCACCTGTGGCCTTACTCCCAAGTTGACCCCTGTTCTTTAGCTCTTCCCTTCGTCTGGCAGCTCTTCGCATGCGCACACTGGGAACAGGCTCCAGCTGTTCCTCTGCCTCATTGATGTCTGACTCCGAAGGCAGCTGATAACTGTCAGACGGCCCTGGCCCCCTCTCTGCCTCCGACACAGAGCCCTCCTCAGAGCCTTCCCCAGACTCCAGGACTGGCCCAGGTTCCTCCCCAACCCTCCTCATTCTCTGACTCTGCTGCCAGCTCCCCTGGCCGCTGGTAGCCTACAACATGGACTTTCAACTCTGGGAGTTGAAGTCCACAAGTCTTAAAAGTTGCCAAGGTTGGAGACCCCTTCTCTAAGTGACTTTAGTTGAGATTGTTGGACTTCTCTTCATTGTCGTTGGCTGTGAAGTTGTGAAGCCACTTTTCCTGCAAGGACAGAAGCCATCCTGGTTCACCCCCAGGGGTTTGTTTGGGGTTTTTTCTTTGGCCATGAATGAATTCTTGAGGCTCAGCCCTTCCGATGTTTCCTGGAGCTCCAAATTTTGGGTACTTTTCCTCTCTTGCGTGGAAATTTACCAGCCTCAGGTGGCCACCTCTTGTGTACAACAGACCTTTCCTTCCGCTCCCCTTGGCCAGGCTTCGCCGTGTGATTTTCACACCAATTGTCTCGGATCAATTATATCCTGGCAAAATTTGCAGCCAAATGCTGTCACGCTGGGAGACCATGAACGCTGCTTACCCATTCATGTCTCGTTTAATGAAAAGGAGGACTAGGAGTGGCGTGATAGCAGTCTTCCAATATCTAAGGGGCTGCCCCAAGGAAGGGGGGGAGGTCAAATTATTCTCCAAAGTATCCGAAGGCAAGCCAAGAAGCAATGGGTGGAAACTAACCAAAGAGAATTAAGGAGAAATTTCCCGACATTAACCAGTGGAACAGCTTGCAACCAGAAGTTGTGGGAGCTCCAACTGGAGGTTTTTAAGAAGAGATTGGACAACTATTTATCTGAAATGATACAGGGTTTCCTGCCTGAGCAGGGGGTTGGACTAGAAGACCTCCCAGGTCCCTTCCAACTCTTCTATTCTTTCCTATTCTATCCTTATTCTATTCTATTCTTTCTCTATTCTATTCCATTCTCATTCTATTATTTCTAATTCTGTCCTATCCTATCCTAATTCTATTCTTTCTCTATTCTATTCTACTCTTATCCTCATTCTATTATTTCTAATTCTATTCTATCCTAATTCTATTCTTTCTCTATTCGATTCTACTCTATTCTCATTCTATTATTTCTAATTCTATTCTATTCTATCCTAATTCTATTCTTTCTCTATTCTACTCTACTCTATTCTCATTCTATTATTTCTATTCTACTCTTCTCATTCTATTATTTCTAATTCTACTCTATCCTAAATCTATTCTTTCTCTATTCTCATTCTATTATTTCTAATTCTATCCTGTCCTAATTCTATTGTTTCTCTATTCTATTCTACTGTATTCTCATTCTATTATTTCTATTCTACTCTTCTCATTCTGTTATTTCGAATTCTATTCTATTCTATCCTATATTCTTTCTCTATTCTATTCTATTCTCATTCTATTATTTTTATTCTATTCCCTTGAAGAAGAAATTATTAAAACTGGCATTCAAATCAGCTGGCGATACAAACCCACAATTTGTTTTTAATCAGGGTTGTTGAAGAAAGAACAGTTTGTCCCCATTCATACCAGTTACAAACCACGATTTTCCATACCCCAGAGTTTGGGGAGTTGCACCATATTACTCCGACAACAAACGAAATTCTGTACAGGGAATCCTTGACTTAACAAGAGTTCATTTAGTGACCGTTTCAACGTTACAACACTGAAAAAAGTGACCTGTTTTTCAAGAGTTTCGCAGCGTTCGTTTTAATGGTCGCCGTCTACATTTAATAAATAATTATTTAGGAAGGGTCTTTACAGCAGTTAAATCATAAATTGCTCACCAAATGGAAAGGAGATATTCATTTTAATTTTTAATGAATGTTCATTTTCTTTTAAGAATTGAAAAAAAAAAATTAAATTGAAAGGATTCTTTTAAGAATTCAATTCGGGAACCAAACGGAAGAAATCTCTGTACCTTTTTTCCTCCTCTTTTTCTGACAGAATTTCCACGGGAGGAGTAAATGCAAGACGTAAATGCATTTCCCATGGTCACATGGTCAAATTTTAAATGCTTGGCAACTGGTTCATACTTATGACCATTGCCTTCTCTCCAAAAGTCATGTGATCCCCTTTGGTGACCTTCTGACCAGCCAAGTCCATGGGGGAAACCAGATTCACTTAACAACCGGGTTACTCACTTATCAACTGCGGTGATTCACTTAGCAACCGTGGCAAGAAAAGTCGTAAAATGGGGCGAAACCCAGCAACAAATTTTGGGCTCCATTATGGTCATAAGCCGAGGACTACCTGTAGTAGAATCGTGTGTGAGGCAGCATCAAAACAAATCAAGACCACGATTCAGGCCCATTTCTCATCTTAAAAAGCAGCTTGTTACAACAATTGGGATGGCTGCAATTTAAGGAATAAACTCCAATAACTGCATCTTATCCACTAAAATGTATTTTTTAAAATTAAAAAAAAAATTACTTAGGTTGCCAAATCCAGTGAGTAGACCTAATCTATATAGCTCCTCTCTAAATTCCAAAGTTTTAAACAAACATATGGTCACCTAATTCCTCTTGATGGGGGATGAAGGAGAGTGCAAAAGTGGGCTTGAAACTCAACATTCAGGAAACTAAGATCATGGCATCCGGTCCTCTCAATTCCTGGCCAATAGATGGGGAAGAAATGGAGGGAGTGAGAGATTTTATTTTCCTGGGCTCCAAGATCACTCCAGATGGGGACTGCAGCCAAGAAATTAAAAGAGGCTTGCTCCTGGGGAGGAAAGCTAGGGGAAATCTAGACAGCATCCTAAAAAGCAGAGACATCACCCTGCCAATCAAAAGTGCATCTAGCCAAGGCTGTGGTTTTCCCAGTTGCAACGGATGGCTGTGAAGGTTGGACCATAAGGAAGGCTGAGCGCCAAAGAATGGAGGCCTTTGAACTCTGGGGCTGGAGAAGACTCCTGCATTGAGTCCCTTGGACTGCAAGGCCATCCAACCGGTCAGTCCTAGAGGAGATCAACCCTGACTGCTCTTTAGAAGGCCAGATCCTGAAGAGGAAACTCAAAGACTTTGGCCACCTGATGAGAAGGAAGAAGGACTCCCTGGAGAAGAGCCTCATGCTGGGAACGATGGAGGGCAGAAGAAGAAGAAGGGAACGGCAGAGAAGGAGGGGGCTGGATGGAGTCATTGAAGCAGTCGGCCTGAGCTTCAATGGACTCCAGAGGATGGGAGAGGACAGGAAGGCCTGGAGGAACGTGATCCATGGGGTCGCGATGAGTTGGACACGACTTCCCAACAATAACATGGTAAGAACAGCAGAAAATGTCACCTGCTCTGCCTTTCCCTCCTACACTGTACTACTTTTGAAAAGGGAATTGTGCAGGGTTCAACTGAAAAGAGCTTGATGTGATGCATAACTTTCCAAAAGAGATAAAAGCCTGCTGCATTCTTAACGGAGAACTTAATTGAAGCAAGCATGCTGGGTGAAGGCTGGGCTCCTTGCTGGGCAAGTACAGTACGTTTTTTGCCCTGAAGTCAGCTCTCTTATTTTATTTTCCCAACCAACCTAATAATTTCTTCAGTCCCTGCTGCGTTCGCCAAAAGACTTCAGAAATTTATTCATGCTTAGGAGAGGGGGAGGGAAAAAGATATAATTGCTGCATTTACAAAAGAAAAACAAAGTATTTGGCTGCAAAGTGATTGTGTTATGTACAAATATCTGTATATATACAAAGGATAACAAATATCGGTCTCTGTTCCTTTCACATTCTTGGACTTAACAGATTAACAGAGTTGGAAGGGACCTTATAGGTCATCTAGTCCAACCCCCCCACCTAAGCAGGAGACCCTACACCATTTCTGACAGATGGCAGCCCAGTCTCTTCTTGAAAGCCTCCAGGGATGAAGCTCCCACAACTTCCGAAGGCGACTTCTGTTCCATTGCTTTATTGTTTTGTCAGAAAATTCCTCCTTATTTCCAGGTTGAATCTCTCCTTGATCAGTTTCCATCCATTCTTCCTTGTCTGGCCTTCAGGGGCTTTGGAGAATAGCTTGACCCCCTTCCTCCTCTCTGGGGAAGCCCCTCAAATATTAGAAGATGCTCTCCTGTCTCCCCTGGTCCTTCTCTTCCCTAGACCAGCCAGGCCCAGTTCCTGCAACCGTTCATCGTATGTTTTAGCCTCCGGTCCCCTCATCATCCTGGTTGCTCTTCTCTGCACTCTTTTTTCTAGAGTCTCAACGTCTTTTTTATAGTGTGGGGACCAAAACTGGATGCAGGACTCTAGGTGTGGTCTTAGATGGGTTGAGGGGATAGATGAGGAACTTGTCAAATTTGCAGACGGTGCCAAGCTGGCAGGAGTAGCCGGCATTCTAAGAAGATGGGCTTAAGATACAGAAGGTGATGAAGAGATGGCCAAGAAGAGATTAGATTGTACAGAAACAGATTGACATTGAGGATTAAACAGAAAGAAGATGTGTATAATTATCAAACATGGAATGTATTTTACCAGCGGCTGGAAAAAAGAAGCAGAGATTAAGAATGTCAATTGATAATGATGAAACAATAATTACCCAGACAACACAATATTCATTAAGAAATGTATTTAATAGAAAACCATTTAAAAAAAAATACAGAAGGATCTGGACAGACTTGAACATTGGGTGCTATCTTAACAAAATGAAATTCAAAGGTGAGAAAAGTGAGGTTCTACATTTAGGCAAGAAAAACAAAATGCACAGGTATAATATAGCAATAGCAGTGACTGGGAGAGGGATCTTGGAGTCCTAGTGGACAACCATTTAAATAGGAGCCAGCCGTGTGCAGCAGCTGCCAAAAAAGCCAACACAGTTCTAGGCTGCATAAATAGAGGGATAGAATCAAGATCACGTGAAGTGTTAATACCACTTTATAATGCCTTGGTAAGGCCACACTTGGAATACTGCATTCAGTTTTGGTTGCCATGATATAATAAAAGATATTGAGATCGACAGAGTACAGAGAAGAGCAACAAAGAGGATGAGGGGCTTGGAGGCTAAAACATACGAAGAACGGTTGCTGGAATTGGGTATGTCTAGTTTAATGAAGAGAAGGACTAGGGGAGACATGATAGCAGTCTTAAAATATTTGAGGGGCTGCCACAAAGAAAAGGGAGTCAAGCTATTTTCAAAAAGCACCTGAAGTCAGGATAATAAGCAATGGGTGGAAACTAACCAAGGAGGCAAGCAAGCAACCTAGAACTAAGGAGAAATTTTCTGACAGTTAGAACAATTAACCAGTGGGACAACTTGCCTCCGGAACTTGTGAATGCTCCAACACTGGAAGTTCTTAAAGAAGAGATTCGACCACCATTTGTCTGAAATCATATAGCTTTTCCTGCCTGAGCAGGGGGTTGGACTAGAAGACCTCTAAGATCCCTTCCAACCCCTGTATTCTGTATAGATGTTATTAAACCGCAAGGATCTTTGTCGTCTAAAACATTTCCATTTGTTCCTGTTCCATATTCAAAGTCTGAGCAATAGCCGTGTGTGCTGATTACTCTGTCTCAGAATTGAAGCCCTGTGAATGGCTGGAAACAATCCTTCCGCTAGGAGAGAAAGCTTTACTATTTCTCACTTGTTTCCCATGGCAATCAGGAGGAACAATTTCAAGCTGTGCAGAGAGCCAAGTACATCACGTAGGAGTTGCCTTGCTTCCTTTGATAAAAATCTGACATTCCGCGAGAAGGAATCCATGTTTAGGTTAACAGCCATCCTCCCAAACCTTCGATATTTCTGTTGTGGCCCACCAGTGGAGCTGGCAGCCGATTCGGACGGTGAGGAGGGTTGGGGAGGAACATGGGACAGTCCTGGAGTCTGGGGAAGGCTCGGACGTGGGCTCTGTGTTGGAGGCAGAGAGGGGGCCAGAGCTGTCCGACAGTTATCAGCTGCCTTCGGAGTTAGACATCAGTGAGGCAGAAGAACAACTGGAGCCTGTTCCCAGTGTGCGCATGCGCAGAGTTGCTGGGCGAAGGGAAGCTGAAGAACAGGGGTCAACTTGGGAGTAAGGCCACAGGTGGACGATGAATGGCCCCTCCCAGAGGAAATAAAAGAGGAGCGACAGGGGAGTGGAGTTTGCAGGAGAGACAATTAGTTTGCTTCATTGGTTCATGACTCTCCGAGACTCCTGGCCAAGTTCTGCAGAGATCGGCCTGGCAGCTCTCCAAGCCAGATAAGGTCTGTGACCGTAAATCCTCCTTTGAAAGACTTTGCCAGCTGTGAATGAGCAGAATTCACAATCAATTAATAAAAGGATTTTTTGCCTGGACAAGAAGATCACTTCAGGCTCTCGGGAAGTCAGAACAATTTCAACATTTGCTCTTAGTTTTCCCCTGCCAAGCGTCACTCAGTCCTTCTTCGGCCAAAGATGGCCGACACGCTGCGGACAATCTCCCGGAGGCCAACCGACTTCTTAGCGAAACTCTTCGACTCCTGGACCAAGTTGAGAAGTTCATGGAAGACAACCAAAGACCCATGGTAGGTCTCGGCGGTGGAAATTTCGAAAAAGCCAGAGTTGGTGGACAGGGCCAAAAGCCGGCCTTCCTCGCTGGAGACAGACCGCTGGTGCTCCAAGTCCCGTTTGTTGCCCACCAAGACGATGGGCAGCTTCCCTGCCCCGTTCCTCCTCTTCGAACGTTGGAGCCAATGGAGCTGACGACGAGCGAAAGCAAAGCTGGCCCGGTCGCAGATGCTGTAGACGATAATGAAGCCGTCGGCCCAGCGGAGGTGTTTCTCGTTCAGGTAACTCTGGAGGTTGGACGCCTACGGAGGAGAGTCCCACAAGAGCTTATTAAAGGATGAGAATTGCAAAATCGGCAGCCCTGCTTAATTCAACCACAAAACTCTGCCCTGGCCAACTTGAGAAATCACCACGGGCTTCAGAATTAGGACTGCACTTCTCCTGTTCTGACCTAGGCTTCCCCAAAAAGCACGAGGCAGAGTCCTGGTCCCGACAAAACCCCTTTTATTAAACGAATGTGAATTCCTCTCCTTCACATTCAGCAAGACCTGGCAAACAGTCTTTCAAAGGAGGATTTGTGGCCACAGACCTTATCTATCTTGGAAAGCTGCCAGGTCAATATTTTCCCAAATGAGGTGCTGTGCAAGGAAAGACTCTGGGCACAGAGTCTCTGAGATTCAGGGACAGATCTTCACACTCCTGAAAGGAACGAACGAACGAAGGAATTGTCTCCTGCAAACTCCACTCCCCTTTCGCTCCTCTTTTATTTCCTCTGGGAGGGGCCATTCATCATCCCCCTGTGGCGTTACTCCCAAGTCTACCCTGATTTCTCAGCTGTTCTTTTCTTCTGGCCGCTCTGCGCATGCGCACACTGGGAACAGGCTCCAGCTGTTCTTCTGCCTCACTGATGTCTGACTCCGAAGGCAGCTGATAACTGTCAGATGGCCTGGCCCCCTCTCTGCCTCCGACACAGAGCCCTCCTCAGAGCCTTTCCCAGACTCCAGGACTGGCCCATGTTCTTCCCCAACCCTCTTCACACTCCGACTCCGCTGGCCACTTGATCAGTTTCCATCCATTCTTCCTTACCTGGCCTTCAGGTGCCTTGGAGAATAGCTTGACCCCCTTCCTCCTCTCTGTGGTAGCCACTCAAATATTGGAAGATGCTCTCCTGTCTCCCCTGGTCCTTCTCTACCCTAGATTAGCCAGGCCCAGTTCCTACAACCGTCCATCGTCTGTTTGAGCCTCCAGTCCCCTAAAATCATCCTGGTTGCTCTTCTCTGCACTCTTTCTAGAGTCTCAACCTCTTTTTTATAGTGTGGGGACCAAAACTGGATGCAGCACATTCTTACAATGAGTGAGGGTGTATGGCTCCCAAATACCCCTTCCCAAATCTAAGCATCAAGGGTCTAATAATGTCACTAAGAATGGGACCATCCTGTGGACTGCACAGGATTGTCAGTGTGTTTGTGTTTTGTGTGTGTGTGCAAATGAGGACACGATGCTTACCCGTGGGCAGGCTGAGTCCCAGATACTAAAGGATGCTCTCTGGCCGGCCATCTTCGTGTTGTGATTATAAATAGATTCTGGAAGCAAGAAATAATAAAAAAAAACAGTAGATGATGAAGGGAGGAAGGACAGCAACGAAAGAAGGGAAGAAAATGAGAAAGAATGGAGAGGTGCCCCAGAAAAGAAGAGAGTCACTTACCAATATTCCTGTATTCGCCAATAAACCTTCGGGTCAGAAAGCGGACAGTCAAAGCTAGAAGGAAAGAGGAAGCTGGTGTCATGGCTGCATCTCTCCTACCCAAGCTTCATGAGGTGACAGCTTGGCATTAGCAATGGGGTATGTCTTGCCTTTTGTTACTTTGTGTTCTGACCCAGGCTTCCCCCCAAAGCACAAAGCAGAGTCCTGGTCCCGACAAAACCCCTTTTTATTAAACGAATGTGAATTCCTCTCATTCCCATTCAGCCAAGGCCTGGCAACAAGTCTTTCAAAGGAGTATTTATGACCACAGACCTTATCTATCTTGGAAAGCTGCCATGTCAATATTTTCCCAAATGAGGGGCTGCGCAAGGAAAGTCTGGGCATAGAGTCTCTGAGACTCACGGACAGATCTTCACACTCCTGAAACGAACGAACGAATGAACTGTCTCCTGCAAACTCCACTCCCCTTTCGCTGCTCTTTTATTTCTTTTGGGAGGGGCCATTCATCCTCCACCTGTGGCCTTACTCCCAAGTCGACCCCTGTTCTTTAGCCATTCCCTTTGTTTGGCAGCTCTGCGCATGTGCACACTGGGAACAGGCTCCAGCTGTTCTCCTGCCTCACTGATGTCTGACTCTGAAGGCAGCTGATAACTGGCATATGGCCTCGACCCCCTCTCTGCCTCCAACACAGAGCCTTCCCCAGACTCCAGGACTGGCCCAGGTTCCTCCCCAACCCTCCTCACTGTCCGACTCTGCTGCCAGCTCCCCTGGCCACTGGCAGGCCACAAGTCAGTGAGCCAACAGCGGGTCAGAAGAGGAGCTGCTGCGGGACGGAGATGACAGCTGCTCTTTAAAAATTATGATTTAAATCAAGCCCTTTTGCTAGTGATTGAAATCCTCATTTTCGTAAGAATCCTAGGCGATAAATAAGTAGAATGTGGTAGCTCTTACAGATTGTTGTCGGTGTTAAAATGTTTATTTATTGGATAATATAAATACGAATGATTCTGGATAAAAGTACTTTCAAACAAATGCAGTTAAAGGAGAATGTTGGTAGATTCTTTGATTTAAAATGCACAACTCAGTTTGAATGAAGTATAAAGAATGATTGTAGTAATGCACGGAATTTAATTGTAACCAATTGACATGCTAGCTGGAAGACGTATTGAAGAGTGTTTTGTGTGTGTGTTATCTGTCTAATTAAAACAATAAAAAAAAAAGAAATCCTGATTTCAATCGTGGTTTGAATCGATTTAAATCAAATCCACCCTGTTCTGGGTTTTTTAAAAAAACTGATAAAAATTGGGTAAAAATACACCATTCTGGGTAAAAAAAAACACCATTAAAAATGGATAAAAGTGGGTTTTTTTTTTTAAAAAAAAAGACAAAACCTGATTAGAGCTTGGTATTTTTTTTTCTTTTTTCTTACTGCAATGAGGCATCCATTCATGGACGCCCTCAACAGAATGACTCATAATTCAGCCTTTAAGCCAGCTGGGTTTCAGAAGGCTTTCATAACTTAATTTAGTTAGATTCCCACCAGGTTTGTACAAGGCAAACGGACCTCTTAACCCCCCAGGGGAGCTTTGTTAAAACAAATCACCCAGGTAACCCTTGAGTAGGTGAGAACGGAGAAATCCAACCTGTAGCTCAGTCTCTCACCTGGCAAGCCATTTTTACATGGAAACCTATTTTCGGGGTGCAGGTGCTTTCCCGGAAAACCCCAAACCTCTCTCTGCCTTCAAGCAATTATTCAAAAGATCAGAGTAGTGAAAAAGCAGTGTTTTGCAACCGACCGGCCATGGAATGCAGGTAGTCCTCGACTTACAACCACAATTCGACCCAAAATTCCCACTGTTAAACGAGACATTCCTTAAGCAGGTTTTGTCCCATTTTACGACCTTGCTTCCGACCCGCCATGGAATACAGGTTGTCCTCGATTTACGACCACAACTGAGCCCAAAATTTCCATTGTTAAGGGAGACATTTCTTAAGCAAGTTTAGTAAGTTAGTAAGGGCTACCCTTGGAATACGGCGTCCAGTTTTGGTCTCCATGATATAAAAAAGGATGTGGAGACTCTGGAAAGAGGGCAGAGAAGAGCAACCAAGAGGATTAGGGGAGTCTGGAGGCTCAAACATATGAAGAACGGTTGCAGGAACTGGGGTATGTCTAGTTTAATGAAAAGAAGGACCAGGGGAGACATGATAGCAGTCTTCCAATATCTCAGGGATTGCCACAAAGAAGAGGGAGTCAAGCTATTCTCCAAAGCACCTGAGGGCAGAACAAGAAGCAATGGGTGGAAACTAATCAAGGAGAGAAGCAACTTAGAACTAAGGAGAAAGTTCCTAACAGTGAGGACAATAAACCAGTGGAACAGCTTGCAACCAGAAGTTGTGAATGCTCCAACACTGGAAGTTTTCAAGAAGAGACTGGATGGCCATCTGTCTGGCATGGTATAGGTGGGTCTCCTCTTGAGCAAGGGGGCTGGACTAGATGACCTCCAAGGTCCCTCCCAACTTTGTTATTCTCTAAAGGTCTCCTCCTTGAGCAAGGGGGCTGGATTAGATGACCTCCAAGGTCCCTCCCAACTCTGTTATTCTCTAAGGGTCTCCTCCTTGAGCAAGGGGGCTGGACTAGAAGACCTCCAAGGTCCCTTCCAACTCTGTTATTCTCTAACGGTCTCCTTGAGCAAGGGGGCTGGGCTGGATGACCTCCAAGGTCCCCTTCCAGCTCTATCCTGATTGATGGGTCCCCCCCCCCCCCGGTGAAGAAACGCGGTCCAGTCGCCTTTCCACGTTGGCTGGGGAGGATAGGCGGCGTAGTCGGAGCGAATGGAGCAGCTGCGGCGCCGGACCCAAAAGATCGCTCCGGAGCGGCGGCGGCCGCGGCCACTTACCCGATTTCCCCACTTTCTCCGCCCCGATGACCAGGACGTTGGCTTCCAGTTTGGGCAAGATCCCTCCGGGCATCTTCCCCGCTTGCCGGAAAGCCGCCTTGAGTTGCACCAACATGGCAAAGCGGCGGAGTAACGGGCGAGGGAGGCGGAGGAGGAGCAGCTCACCTGGCGGCGCCACCTGCTGCCCAGCGAGTCTGGCTCTGCACGCGGCGCCGGGCGACCTTTTTATACCTGGAAGAGCCTCCGGCCAGAGAGGGCGGAGTCGCCCACGCCCCGCCTCGCGCGAGGACCCAGGTGCGGCCGCTGCGGGGCACGTGAGCCGAGCAGGGATTGAGGGGCGCGTGAGGGGGCAGATGGCTGAGGCGCTGCTGCGGAGGTGTGGGTGGGTGAGAGAGAGAGGGAGGTAGCGGGAGAGGGAAGAGAGAGAAAAAGGGGGAGGGAGGGAAGGAGAGAAAGTGGGAGGGGAGAGAAAGGGAGAGGTAAGGAGAGAGGGAGAGAGAGAGATAAGGACAAAAGGAGGAAGGGGGAGAGAAAGAGGAGAGAGGGAGATAAAGTGAGAGGGAGAGAGAGAGAAAGAGAGGGGGAGAAAGATAAAGAGAGGAAGGAAGGGGGAGAGAGAGAGAAGAGAAGAGGGGAGAGAAAGAGGGAGAGGAGGAGGAGAGAGGGAGAGACAGAAAGTGGGAGGGGAGAGAGAGACCTGAGAGAGGGAGAGAGAGATAAGGACAGAGGGAGAGAGAGAGAAGAGGATAAAGAGAGGAGGGGGGAGAGGGAGGAAAGGGGAGAGGAAGAGAAGGAGAGAGGGAGAGAGAAAGTGGGATGCAGAGAGAGGGAGAGAGCGATAAAGAGAGGGAGAGAGAGATAAGGGGAGGAGAGAGGAAGGGAGAGAGAGAAGAAAGGGGGAGAGAGAAAGATTAAGAGGAGGAGGAGAGAGGGAGAGACAGAAAGTGGGAGGGGGGAGAGAGTTGAGATTGGGAGAGAGAGGGAGAGAGAGATAAGGACAGAGGGGGAGAGAGAGAAGAGGATAGAGAGAGGAGGGGGGGAGAGAGAAGGAGGGAGAGGGAGGAAAGGGGAGAGAAAGAGAAGCAGAGTGGGGGAGAGAAAGTGGGGTGCAGAGAGAGGGAGAGAGAGATAAAGAGAGAGAAGAGAGGAAGGGAGAGAAAGAAGAGAGGGGGGGAGAGAGAAAGATTAAGAGGAGGAGGAGCGAGGGAGAGAAAGAAAGCGGGAGGGGGGAGAGAGCTAAGAAGAGAGGGAGAGAGAGATAAGGAGAGGGAGAGGAGGCGAGGAAGAGAGTGGAAGGGAGAGAGAGAAAAGGAGAGAGAGAGATAAAGAGAGGGAGAGAGATAAAAGAGAGAGGGAGAAAGGAGAGAGGGAGGAAGGGAAGAGAAGGAGTGGAAGAGGGAGAAAAGGGAGAGGGGAGGGACAGAGAGGAAGCGGGAGGGGGAGAGAAGGAAAGGAGAGGGGGGCAGAGGCTGAAAAGGGCATGGCCAGAGGGGAGAAGGTGGGGTCTTTAACCGAAAAGGCTGGTAGATGCTGTGCAGAGAAGAGCAACTAAGAGGATTAGAGGGCTAGAAGCTAAAGCAGGCATGGAGTCCGGCCAGAGGAAAGAAGGAATTAGGGGAGACATGATAGCAGTCTTCCAGTATTGGAGGGCCTGCCCCAAAGAAGAGGGGAGGGTCAACCTCTTTTCCAAAGCCCCAGAGTGGCAGCACAAGCAAAAGCAGATGGAAGCGAATCAAGGAGAGAAGCAACCTGGAATTGGAATTGCAGTGAGGACAATGAGCCAGTGGAACTGCTTGCCACCAGAAGTTGTGAGTGGAGATTTTGAAGAAGAGACTGGACAGCCGTTTCTCTGAAATTCAGGACGTCCTCGACCTATGACCAGCAGGGAGCCCAAAAGAGGGCCCCCACAAAAGGTGAGCTTTGCCCCATTTTACGACTTTCCTTGATGCCATTGTTAAGTGAATCACGGCACTTGTTAAATTTGTTAAGTGGCTCTGCCTTCCCTGTTGACTTTGGCTCAGCTTTCTCTCTCTACTGCCTGTTCCTTCCTGGCCATCTTCTCTCTTTGGTGGCCCGGCTGCCTCCTTGACTTGTTTCCCCCCCTTGTTCTTGACATGTCCGCAAGGGGAATCCACTGGATTAATCGATCCTGGGTGGGAAGAAATCTTCCATCTTCCAAAAGGCCAGAATAGATCCCGCTGGAGTGCCACAGCTTTTGGCTGTGGTCCCGGAAGGAGGATGGGGCAGGAGCGCCCTCTGGGGGTCAGGAAGGAGAAGTGAGATGTGTTGAAAATGAGAACGTTCTCTGGCCAGTTTACAAGGGCATCTTAAAGAGCAATAAAACTTATATACCGCTTCACAGTGCTTTTACAGCCCTCTCTAAGCGGTTTACAGAGTCAGCCTCTTTGCCCCCAACAATCTGGGTCCTCATTTCACCAACCTCAGAAGGATGGAAGGCTGAATCAATCTTGAGCCAGTCAGGATCGAACTGCTGGCAATGGGCAGAGTTAGCCTGCAATCCTGCATTCTAACCACTGGGAAGGAAGAAAAGTAGGTAGGTAGGTAGGTAGGTAGCAATAGCACTTAGACATATACTGCTTTACAGCCCTATCTAAGCTGTTTAGAAAGTCAGCCTCTTGCCCCCAACAATCTGGGTCCTCATTTTACCGACTTCGGAAGGACAGAAGGCTGAGTCAACCTTGAGCTAGTCAGAATCAAACTCCTGGCAGTTGGCAGAGTTAGCCTGCAATGCTGCACTCTAACTGCGCCACCACAGCTCTTAAAGCTTAACATTTGAGCAGAAGGGTGGAAACCGGCTGCCTGGCCCCCTCTTCTACTACCGATAAGTCCGGTAGTAGTAAAAAGACCAGTGGGTTGGACTAGATGATCTCTGATATTCTATTTTTCCAATCCACAAGGCCATTGGGAAATGGGCCTCCGGAAAGCATATAAGCTAAGAGTGCACAGCTAGTCCTCGACGTACGACCACAATTGAGCCCAAAATGTCTGCTGTTAAGCGAGACCTTTGTGAAGTGTGTTTTAATCTTACGACCTTACTTGCCGCAGTTGCTCACCGAATCACTGCCGTTGTTAAATTAGCAACACGGTTGTTAAGTGAATCAGGCTTCCCCCATCGACTTTGCTTGCCGCTCAAGGGGATGTCGTGACCCCGGGACATTGCAACCATCGTAAACATGAATCCATTGCCCAGGCTCTGAATTTTAATCCCATGATCAGGAGAAGGCTGCAAACGGTCGTTAAACGTGAAAAGTGTCCCGAAGTCCCCTTTTTCAGTGGCGCTCTAACTTTGAACGGTCACTAAATGAACTGCTGTAAGTCGAGGACACCCTATAAGCATTCAGGTGGGGTGTCTCGTTTTGCAGCTGGCCGATCCCCTGATTATCTTTGAATCAAAGCATTTATTCCGCTATGCAAGGATCCCTCCAGTTTTATGTAACAGCAGCATCGCGTGACTCCGGATAAAGAGGACGGACTCAGAGTGCCAGGGTGGGGGTGGGGGGGGTGGAATGCCAGGTATTCCTTAGCCAATTCTGGAGTGGGGCGGCCTCTGCAGCCCTCCTTCCCCTAAAGGACCAGTTCTTCCACTCTCCTGCCAGCTCTTCGTATCCACCTGAGAGAGCAGGTAGAGGGCAGGTAAGACCGCCTGGGGGGTGAGGGGGGAGGGACGCCCGCTTTGACAGTGGCACCCGGTGTGAAAGGCTCTTTGTGACTGGCGAAAGGGCATCGCTTGGATTAGAGGCGGTGTCCCGGCAGCTAAGATGCCGAACTTGTCGATCAAAAACATCGGTGGTTCGAATCCCTAGCGCCGCGTAATGGAGTGAGCTCCCATTACTTGTCCCAGCTTCTGCCAACCTAGCCGTTCGAAAGCAGATTAAAAATGCAAGTAGAAAAATAGGAACCACCTTTGGTGGGAAGGGAACGGCGTTCCGTGCGCCTTCGGCGTTGAGTCATGCCGACCACATGACCACAGAGACGTCTTCGGACAGCGCTGGCTCTTCGGCTTTGAAATGGAGATGAGCACCGCCCCCTAGAGTCGGGAATGACCGGCACATATGTGTGAGGAGAACCTTTGACTTTAAGACTACTGTAATTATCCGAGTTTTTGGGATTCCTTGGGAGAAGCCCTAGCAGTGAAACTGGTTTGAAAACTAGTTTGCGTTGGCAATTTCAGGAGACTGGCTGGGTATTTCAGAATGGAGGCCCCTGCAGCTTGCTCCTGAGGGTTGTGTTACACATCTCACCTCAGCCTGGAGCAAACAGATTTTAGATTCCCCGCAATAAGCGAATTCCAGGGATCACAAAATCGCCAACCTTGTGAACTCCAAGTTGACCTAATTAATGAACTAATCCAAGAGAGAAGCAACTTAAAACGGAGGAGAAACTTCCTGACAGTGAGAACAATTAATCAGTGGAACAGAAGCTGCCTCCGGAAGTTGTGAATGCGCCAACACTGGAAGTCTTTAAGAAGATGTTGGATAGCCATTTGTCTGAATTAGTACAGCACCGTGATGGGGAATGTGTGTCACACACAGCCCTCTCTGCGGGCACCCAGCCATCGCCCCCAGCCCAGCTCTACCGCGCATGCGTGCGGGCCTCCCACCAGCCAGCTGGACTTTGTGTCTCTGCCATGCACGGGTGGGGGGCAGGCTTAAGCGCATTCCTGCACAAATACGCACTCTCTTCTCACGAAATCATCCCCTCTTCTCCCACCCCTTCCGGGCCACCAACTTGGAACGAGTTCAGAGGAACAACTTCCTCCCTCCCCTCCGCTTCCTTCCTTCCCAGTGGTTAGAATGCAGCATTGCAGGCTGACTCTGCCCATTGCCAGCAGTTTGATCCTGACCGGCTCAAGGTTGACTCAGCCTTCCGTCCTTCCGCGGTCGGTGAAATTAGGACCCAGATTGTTAGGGGCAAATATGTTGACTCTGTAAATGGCTTAGAGAGGGCTGAAAAAACACTGTGAAGCAATATATAAATGCTATTGTCCTTCCTTCCTTCCTTTCCTCCCTCCCTCCTTCCTTCCTTCCTTCCTTCCTTTTCTTCCTTCCTTCCCAGTGGTTAGAATGCAGTATTGCAGGCTAATTCTGCCCATTGCTAGCAGTTCAATCCTGACCGTCTCAAGGTGGGCTCAGCCTTCCGTCCTTCTGAGGTCAGTAAAATGAGGACCCAGATTGTTGGGGGACAAGAGGCTGACTCTGTAAACCGCTTAGAGAGGGCTGTAAAGTACTAGGGAGCCGTATATAAGTCTGCTATTCCTTCCTTCCTTCCCAGTAGTTAAAATACAGTATTGCAGGCTAACTCTGCCCACTGCCAGGAGTTCGATCCTGACCGTCTCAAGGTGGGCTCAGCCTTCCGTCCTTCCGAGGTGGGTAAAATGAGGACAGATTGTTGGGGGGGGGGAAGAGGCTGACTCTGTAAACCGCTTAGAGAGGGCTGTAAAAGCACCGTGAAGCAGGATATAAGTTTAAGGGCTGTTGCTGTTTGTGAAAGCAAAACATATATCATGGTCTGTTTCACAACTCCGTTTGACTCACGACGTCAACTCTTAACGGCGAGCTAAAAATTAAACATCTGGCTGGCTGTTTGGATTGCGTACGGAGTGCCAAGAAATAAATGGGGTTTTGAACTTCGAGCAGGAAGCGCTCAGCATCCGAGTCCTTACTCCTTTCACAATTAAAGAATTGCCTCAAATCCTCCTAATCCAGGTTTCCTCATCTCTGCCCACACAACCCGGGTTAAAATTTCCCTCTTGTGGTCGGCTGAGTCTCGTGGCCGTGACCTGGAGTCCGTGACCTTCTCCAGGCCTGACTCAACTTACTTAACCCAGGATCTCACTTTCCTCTGTGGGGTGTGTGTGTATTTGTGCACCTTCCCGTCGGTCGTGACTCCTAGTGACTGTCTAGACAATCCCCTGCGGTATTTTGGGCAGGAATTCAGGAGGGTTTTGCCATTACCTCCTTCCTGGGGCTGAGAGGCAGGGACTGGCTCCAGTTGGGTTTGAGCCTCAGCATCTCCTGATCCCTAGTGGGCTGTTTCCAACCCAGATACCAAAAATACCTCTCTTCCCTTCGTTGTAGTTCTGAACCAAACTGAATTGGGTTGCCTAACTGTAAATGTGGGTCCTTGTAGCAGTCAGGGGCTTGGACTAGATGACCTGTGGTTTCCATGGTTGTTCAGGGAACTGTGTTAGCCCTGAAAATGGATTAATGCACTACATGTGTTTGGAGTGGAAGAGAGGAGAGGGGAGGGGGGAAAGGGACAGAGAGGAGAGCAAAGAGAAAAGGAGAGGAGAGGAAAGGGAAGGGAGAGGGGAAGAGGAAAAGAGAGAAAAGAAGGAAAGGGGAGATAGAAGAGAGGAGAGGAGAGAAAAGGGGAGGGGGGAAAAGAAGAGAGAAGGGGAGAGGAGAAGAGAGGAGAGAAAAGAAGGAAAGGGGAGATAGAAGAGAGGAGAGGAGAGAAAAGGGGAGGGGGGAAAAGAAGAGAGAAGGGGAGAGGAGAAGAGAAGAGAGGAGAGAAAAGAAGGAAAGGAGAGATAGAAGAGAGGAGAGGAGAGAAAAGGGTAGGGGGGAAAAGAAGAGAGAAGGGGAGAGGAGAAGAGAAGAGAGGAGAGAAAAGAAGGAAAGGGGAGATAGAAGAGAGGAGAGGAGAGAAAAGGGGAGGGGGGAAAAGAAGAGAGAAGGGGAGAGGAGAAGAGAAGAGAGGAGAGAAAAGAAGGAAAGGGGAGATAGAAGAGAGGAGAGGAGAGAAAAGGGGAGGGGGGAAAAGAAGAGAGAAGGGGAGAGGAGAAGAGAAGAGAGGAGAGAAAAGAAGGAAAGGGGAGATAGAAGAGAGGAGAGGAGAGAAAAGGGGAGGGGGGAAAAGAAGAGAGAAGGAGGAAAGGGGTGATAGAGGAGAGGAGAGAAAAGGGGAGAGGGGAAAAGAGAAGAGGAGAGAAAAGAAGGAAAGGGGAAATAGAGGAGAGGAGAGAAAAAGGGACAGAAGAAAAGAAGAGAGGAGAGGAGGAGAAGGGAAGAGGAGAAGAGAAGAGAGAAAAGAAGGAAAGGGGAGAGAAGGGAAGAGGAGAGGAGAGAAAAGGGAAGACAGGAAAGAAGGAAAGGCAAGATAGAAGAGAGGAGAGGAGAGAAAGGGGGAGAGGAGAAAAGAAGAGAGAGGAGAGGAGAGAGAAGGGAAGAAGAGAAGAGGAGAGAAAAGAAGGAAAGGGAAAATAGAAGAAAAACCGTAGGGCCGGAAGGGACCTCCGAGGTCTTCTAATCCAACCCCCTCCTCAAGGCAGGAGCTTTGATACCACCAAGGACAAATGGCTCTCCAGTCTCTTCTTAAAAGCCTCCAGTGATGGAGAACCAGACGTGGTATTCAGCCAGTTCAGCCCAGTTCAGGCAAACCAGTAGCGGAGATCGCAGCTGGGGCCACCCAGCCACCCACCCTGGCACGATGCCATCCTGTTTCATTACAAAATTAGATACGGCCTCTGCAGCCCGGTCCAATGTTTTGGGGAAGAGAAGGAGTGACACGCGGTAGGTGACTCAAAATTGGGCGCAACAAGAGGAAGCCACGTCAGCCTGAGCCACTGCGCCAGCTGCCTTTGCTCCGCAAGCTCGGCTTGGTGGTCGAACTAATCCCCTTCTTGGAATTGCACAGCGCATGAAGCACCATTTGAGACAGGACTGTCGAAGGAAACCCACAGAAGACGCACTGCGAAGCGAACGGCAACCAGTGGGGAATAGAAAGAGCACAGAAAAGAGCAACGGGGATGATAAGAGAGCTTGGAAGGAAGCCAGCATGAACGGTTGCAGGAAGTGAGGATGAGTCGTCTAGTGAAAAGGAAGACCAGGGAGGACATGATAGGAGTCTTCCATTACTGGAGGGGCTGCCCCAAAGAAGAGGGGGGTCAATTTATTCTCCAAAGCACCAGAAGGCAGAATAAGCAAAGAAGAGAACAGAAGAGAAGAGAGTACATGACAGGATAGGATAATAGCAATAGCACTTAGACATTTATTGCTTAACAGCCCTCTCTATGATAATATAGAGAATAGAATAGAATATTGAATAGAATATTAAATATGATAGAATTAATAATAGGATAAGAATAATAATAGAATAGAATACAGAAGAGAGGAGGAGAAGGGAATATTGAATAGAATAGAATAGAATATTGAATAGGATAGAATTAATAGGATAGGATAAGAATAAGAATAGAATACAGAAGAGAAGAGAGAAGAGGAGGAGAAGGGAATATTGAATAGAATAGAATAGAATATTGAATAGGATAGAATTAATAATAGGGTAGGATAAGAATTAGAATAGAATAGAATACAGAAGAGAGGAGGAGAAGGGAATATTGAATAGAATAGAATATTGAATAGGATAGAATTAATAATAGGATAGGATAAGAATAAGAATAGAATACAGAAGAGAAGAGGAGGAGAAGGGAATATTGAATAGAATAGAATAGAATATTGAATATGATAGAATTAATAGGATAGGATAAGAATAAGAATAGAATAGAATATAGAAGAGAGAAGGAGAAGGGAATATTGAATAGAATAGAATATTGAATATGATAGAATTAATAATAGGATAGGATAAGAATAAGAATAGAATAGAATACAGAAGAGAGAAGGAAGGGAATATTGAACAGAATAGAATATTGAATAGGATAGAATTAATAATAGGATAAGAATAATAGAATAGAATACAGAAGAGAGGGGGAGGAAAGGAGAGAGGAGAGAAGAGAGAAGAGGAATTAGCCCCCACAACTTCTCGAGACAAGCAGTTCCACTGGTTAATTATTCTCACTGTCAGGAAAATTATCCTTAGTTCTAGGTTGCTTCTCTCCTTGATTAGTTTGCATCTACTGTTTTTTTTTTTACCTCCCATGTTTTGGAAAATAAGTTGACCCTCCCCTCTTCCTTTGTGGCAGCCCCTCAAATATTGGAAGATGCTATCCTGTCTCCCCTAGCCCTTCTTTTCATTAAACTAGACCTATCCAGTTCCTGCAACCGTTCTTCATATGTTTTAGTCTCCAGTCCCCTAATCCTCTTGGTTGCTCTTCTCTGCACTCTTTCTAGAGTCTCCACATCTTTTTTTACATCATGGTGACCAAAACTGGATGCCCTATTCCAAGTGTGGCCTTATAAAGTGGTATTAACCCTTCACGTGATCTTGATTCTCTCCCTCTGTTGATGCAGCCTAGAACTGTGTTGGCTTTTTTGGCAGCTGCTGCACACGGCTGGCTCATATTTTGGTGGTTGTTTGCTAGGAGATCTTAGATCCCTGTGGTTGAGCCAGGGTTCCAGCTATCCGTCTTAAATCTGCCACTGCTTCATTCTTTTAAGAGAGGGAGGGAATGGCAGCCTCGCCCTTTGGGGAATGAGGGCCTGTTCTGAGTTTCCTGGAATGGGCCATACGGGTGCCAAGTGTCCAGGACAGAGAGAGAACAAGAAACAAACTTCCTTCTCCAGCTATCTCGCTCCTTAACGATCTGCAGAAATGATTGCAGGTATCTAACAATGGCTGCATTCACATATTTGTGAAACTCACAACCCCCGCGGGGCAAGGGGGGGAGAGGGAAGAAATCAGACACACACACACCCGTCCAGAATGGCCTTTTTGCTCATGCTTTGGAGAGATACTCTGCACGTGCCCAGAGAGAGTCTTGCAACTAAAACAACCCTTTTTTTTAACATGATTTGCCGCGTCTACATTTTATTTCATGCAAAGGTAGGCCTCCACGTACGACCACAAGGGACCCCCAGATTTCTGGGGTTGAGCGAGACATTTGCGAAGTGAGTTTTGCCCCATTTTATGACTTTTCTTGCCATAGTCATTAAGTGAATCGCTGCGGGTAGTCCTTGACATATAGCCACAACATTGAGCCCAAACTCTATGTGGCTAGGTGAGACATGTGTTGAGTTTTACCCAGTTTTACAATCTTTCTTGCCACATTTGTTAAGTCCGAAAGGATATAAGGTCTCCTGATTGAGCAGGGAGGGCTGGACTAGAAGACCTCCAAGGCCCCTTCCAACTGTGTTATTCTGTTATTCTGTTATTCCCCTTCCTTCCTTCCTCTTCCATCCACACCTCTCCTTCCTTCCTTCATCCCTCCTTCCTCTTCCATCCACACCTCCTTCCTTCCTTCCTTCTTCCATCCACACCTTCTCCTTCCTTCCTTCCTTCCCCTTCCATCCACACCTCTCCTTCCTTCCTTCATCCTTCCTTCCTTCCTCTTCCATCCACACCTCCTTCCTTCCTTCCTTCCTTCCTTCCTTCTCCATCACTGGGGATCTTTAAGAAGAGATTGGACAACCTTTCATCCGAACGGGTATAAAGTCTCCTGCTTGAGCAGGGGGGCTGGACTAGAAGACCTCCAAGGCCCCTTCCAGCTGCTATTGCCATAACCAGATCCCTTTCCAACGTCCGCAAGACCGCCTTAAGGAGTCCAACAGGCGCAAAAGAAGGCGCTGTCCCTTTAAGAGGGAGCCCCGCCCCTTCCCTGGGAGTTTAAAGAGCCTGGAATGCGGGCGGGCGCTTTAAACGCCGGGCGAGTTCGGCGCGCCTGGCAGCTCCTCTGCGGGGAAAGGGTGGGGGGGGGGGGGTGCTGCGGGCGCAAGAGACGCCTCTCTGGCGCCGCCTAGGGACGAGCGAAGTCGCTGATGCTTCCCGGGAAAGCAAAAAAAAAAAAAAAACTTTTTGCGCTGCGGAAAACTTTTTTGCACCCGGGAAAAGTGATTCGTCCGGACACGCGTGGACTGCGGGGTGTTTCTGCGGGCGTCTGAGCCACGTTCCCGCGTCATGCTGAACCAGGTTAGTGGACGGCCCAAGGTCCCTTCCAGTTCTATTCCGGTTGAAACTTACCAAGGAGGAACTAAGGAGAAATTTCCTGAGTGTGAGAACAATTAGCCAGTGGAACAGCTGGCCACCAGAAGGTTGCGGCTGCTCCATCACTGGAGGTTTTTAAGAGGAGACTGGACAGCCACTTGTCTAGTATCGTAAAGGGTCTCTTATTCTGCTATTCCCCTTCCTTCTTTCCTTCCTTCTTCCTTCCTTCCCTCCCTCCCCTCTTTTTTTAAATTGCATGAATCACAGTTCGCTGTGTTTAGGTATGGTAAAACTAGGAACTTGGTGGATCATTCTGTGAACTGTAATAACTAAGTAATGTCTTTTTTGTTGTTTGAAATATATTATTATTTTTACATTTAAAACAATGCAGTACCGCAGAGTCGAAGTGACCATACAATCACATTATACGCAATTAGTCTCATCCATTGATTATTAGCCTACTTAGTGCATTATCTATCCTTCTGTCCAATCACAGTATTTACAGTTTGTTCCAGCCTTGTCACCTTGTCTTACACCAATCCTAAAATCTGTTCCAGACTTCAGAATATTCTGATTCCCCTTTATTTTTAAGTTCAACTTTTTAAAGTTTAACTAACACTTTTCTGATTATATCTGGCTCTGATGGTGTATTTCCTTTTTTCCAAGTAGCTAAAGTAGGTAATGTCTGAATGCAGTGTGAACTTCTCTTCTAGGTGGTGTCTTTAATGTTGTATGGGAATGTAGATACAGGTACGGTAGTCCTCGGCTTACGGCCGCAATTCGGCCCAACATTTCCGTTGCAAAGCGAGACAGTTGTTCAGTGAGTTTTGTCGCATCTTACGACCTTTCTTGCCACCGTTGTTAAGTGAATGGCTGCCGTTGTTAAGTTAGCAACTTGGTTGTTAAGTGAATCTGGCGGATTTTGCTTTCCCGCTCAATCACATGATCCTGAAACCCTGCAACCGTCATAAACATGAGTCAGCTTCCCGTGATCACACAGGGATGCAGCAAATATGATACTGCAACCGTCATAAGTATGAGTCGGTTGCGTGTGCTCACACAGGGATGGGTGACCATGACAAGCCACCGAGATCGCAATCATTGCGACCGCGGTCGTAAGTTTGAGAAATGGTCGCAAGTCACTTTTCCCAGTGCCGTTGCCACTTTTAGCCAAATGAACTGTTGTAAGTTGAGGACTTGCAGTAAGTAGACAAACGCCAGTTCCCACAACACCCTACACCAGGGGTCGGCAAACTTAAACACTCAAAGAGCCGTTTGGACCCGTTTCCCATAGAAACGAAAACTCCGGGAGCCACAAATGTCCTAACCGGAAGCCCCCCGTTCAATTCTGGAGCTGACCGGAAGTTCAGTTCCCCCACCATAGAGTCTCCTCCTAGCGCGGCGTCCTGTTTCCTCTACCCGTCGTAACCGAAAGCCCTATCAATGGTGGAGACAACTGGAAAACCCTCCCCTTGCCATAGAGTCTTCTCCTGGCGCACTCTGCTTCTCTCCCCCTCTCCCTCCCCACCACCGGAAGATCCTCTCAAAATTGTGGCGCCGACCAGTGATGGAGCTGCAGCAGAGGGAGGAATGAGCCACAAGCGGCTCCGGAGCCGCAGTTTGCTGACTCCTGCCCTACCTCGTTTGTAAACATTGTGTTCACAGCACCTGCGATGCTAAAATATTAGGATGGCTGCCTGTTGTGATAGTTCACACAACACATTGACAGAACAATTTTCTTCCCAGCCTCAGCCCCAAATTACTTGGAGCCTTTTTAATCCTGCATTCTCAGCTGATGTGTATTATTTATCTCTCTTAGTTTTGAGTATCCTTTTAAAGGGCGTGATTTGTTTGTTTTAGATAAACTGTAGTGTATTGTGTTGCGTCTCGGCTGTTGCGTCTAGCTTTAGTTATAGAATGGAATAGAGCTGGAAGGGACCTTGGAGGTCTTCTAGTCCAGCCCCCTACTCAAGCAGGAGAACCTATACTATTTTAGATAAGTGACTGTCTAGTCTCTTCTTAAAGACCTCCAAACTTTAGACTTGCAACCGTTCGTCATATGTTTTAGTCTCTAGGCCTTCAATCAATCTAGGCCTTCAATCATCTCAGTTGCTCCTCTCTTAACTTTTTCCATGGTCTCAACATGTTTTCTATAGTTTATTAGTTACTTAGTTAGTTAGTTAGCTAGTTTGTTCGTAGAGCACATCAGTCTCTGTCATGTTGGTATCCACTTATTTACGGTCTGTTTCAGGCCTGGCTTTTGAGAAAAGTTTGCCTGATGATTAGACAGCAGTGCCTCTGCGCATGTCCAAAGTGCCTTTGGTTCATGAATGGGTAATTCTAACCAAGTGCTCCTGGCTGGATTGTGCCTATTGCACCTAGTAAGGTGTAACAATTCCATGATTGTTACCCTGTTTGGAAAAAAAATACACAGTAAAATCCTTTGTGAGCTTACAAGCTTCTAGACCTCAGTATTATCTGTGTTGCTTAGGAGATCATGCAGTTATTGGATGATTATAGCATCTAAACGGTTCGTTTACATAGCAGTAAGGAGTTAACGGTAATTGCTTTATCTTTTATCTAAGTTTTATCAACTTTTTGTTTTGCCTTGTTAATTTATCATGATGTCCATTGCAGGGAGGAAACATAAGTAAATAGCCATTATACGTCCTCAACTTACAACGGTTCATTTAGTGACTATTCTAAGTTACAACGGCACTGGAAAAAGTGACTTACGACCATTTTTCACACTTATGATGGTTGCAGCATCCTTGTGGTCGCGTGATTTATATTTGGATGCTTGACAACTGACTCACACTTATGACGATTGCAGTGCCGAGGATCACGTGATCCCCTTTTGCAACCTTCGGGGGGAAGCCTGATTCGCTTAACGACCGTGTGACTAATTTAAGAAATGCATGGATTCCCTTAACAAACGTGGGAAAAGTCGTAAAAATAGAGCAAGCTCCCTTAACAAATTTCTCAACGACATGAGTTTTCAGTTCAATTGTGGTCGTACGTTGAGGACTACCTTTTTTGTTTCTGGACATATTTTTTAAGGCAGAAATCTTTATTTCCAAGTTAGCTTTTGGTTTCATTTCAGAGACCGTAAAATGGGCAAATAACCTGTGTGAATGCAGGCTCTTTAATTCCACCTCGTTGTGCATGCTTTTCCCCTTTCTTCAGCCTGGGTTAATCCCCCCCCCATACCTTTTTTGGAGTGGGGGGAGTGACCTGTTCTGCCTAAAGAATGGATTTCACAAGCGGGGGTGGGTGGGTGGAGATTGGATGATCTTTTGCAGAGGCAGGTGCACACAAAGTCCAGGAAAAGTACATTTTGGCAGGCGGTTGCATTTTTTCCATTTGTTTCTGATCGTTGAAGCAAAGAATGTTGAAGGAGGAAACTAGATATTTAGATGGTCACGATAAAATTCAATATATTCAAGATCACTCATGCATGATTAAAGTTAGGCTTCATTTTTGCACTGTGTGTGTGTGTTGTGTATTGTTGTTGTTAATTGCAAAATCATGTCCAACATATCGCGACCCCTTGGATAACATTCCTCCAGGCCTTCCTGTCCTCTGCCATCCTCTGGAGTCCATTGAAGCTCAGGCCGATTTCTTCGGTGACTCCATCCAGCCACCTCCTTCTCTGCCGTCCCCTTCTTCTTCTTTTTCCCTCCATCGTTCCCAGCATGAGGCTCTTCTCCAGGGAGTCCTTCTTCCTTCTCATCAGGTGGCCAAAGTCTTTGAGTTTCCTCTTCAGGATCTGGCCTTCTAAAGAGCAGTCAGGGTTGATCTCCTCTAGGACTGACCGGTTGGATGGCCTTGCAGTCCAAGGGACTCAATGCAGGAGTCTTCTCCAGCACCAGAGTTCAAAGGCCTCCATTCTTGAGCCTTCCTTATGGTCCAGCTTCCACAGCCATCCATTGCAACTGGGAAAACCATTGCCTTGGCTAGACGCACTTTTGATTGGCAGGGTGATGTCTCTGCTTTTTAGTATGTGTCTAGATTCGCCATCGCTTTCCTCCCCAGGAGCAAGCCTCTTTTAATTTCTTAAAAGTCCCCATCTGCGGTGATCTTGGAGCCCAGGAAAATAAAATCTGTCACTCCCTCCATTCCTTCCCCATCTATTTGCCAGGAACTGAGAGGACCAGATGCCATGATCTTAGTTTTCTTAATGTTCTCTTATTGTTAATAATATAGAATATATTAATTATAATATGTATACACATACATATGCACATATAAATACATACATATATATTCCTTGACCTACAACCACAATTGATCCCAAAATTTCTGCTGCTAAATGACCCATGGAGTTTTGCCCCATTTTTACGACCTTTCTTTCCTCGGTTGTTAAGTGAATCGCTACCATTGGTAAACGAGTAACCCGGTTGTTAGGGGAATCTGGCTTCCCCATTGATTGTGTTCCGCAAAACGTCGCAAAAGGTGGCCCTATGACCCTGGGACATTGCGACCGTCATAAGTACGAGTCAGTTGCCAAACATCTGAATTTTGAGCATGTGACCTTGGGGAGGCTGCCAAAGCTATAACACTGAAAAACGTTCATAAATAAGTCACATTTTTCCGTGCGGTTCTAACTTTGAACGGTCACTCAGTGAGCTGCCGTAAGCCGAGGACTACCTGTAACCATCGCTAAACGAGGACTGCTTCCATTGTATATACAGGCCAGTGAAAACATGGTGTACCTTTGAGAGTTAGCTTCCCATTCTCAGCAATTAATCATCTACGACGGCAATTTCTTGTCCAAGGATGAGATACATCTGAACTGTTTCCCAGGATCTGTCAGACCTGCCTCAGCTGGGACCTTAGAAAGGAGAGACTCTCGATTCCCTTTGGTTGAAGTGAGAAGTTCTTTTACTAAGGATGATCAGTTGCAAACGAAGCAAGGTTAGGATGAAAGTTCCCACCCAAAAGTTTACAAACTTTGCCCCTTCATCCCCCTTGACCAATTCATTGTCGACCAAGGAACAGAACAGGATACAGAACAGAATGGAATAACGGAGTTGGAAGGGACCTTGGAGGTCTTCTAGTCCAACCCCCTGCTCAAGTAGGAGACCCTATCAATTCTATACAAATGGCTAGTGGCGCAGTGGTTAGAGTGCAGTACTGCAGGCTACTACTGCTGATCACCGGCTGCCAGCAGTTTGGCAGTTCGAATCTCACCAGGCTCAAGGTTGACTCAGCCTTCCCTCCTTCCGAGGTGGGTAAAACGAGGACCCAGATTGTTGAGGACAAGAGGCTGACGCTGTAAACTGCTGAGAGAGGGCTGTAAAAGCACTTTGAAGTGGTATATGTCTAAGTGCTATTGCTATTCTGGCTCTTCTTAAAAACCTCCAGTGTTTGGAGCCTTCTCAATTTCTGGTGGCAAGCAGTTCCACAGGTTAATTGTTCACACTGTCAGGGAAGTTTCTCCTCAGTTCTAGGTTGCTTCTCTCCTTAATTAGTTTCCACCCATTGCTTCTTGTCCTTCCTTGATGGGCTTTGGAGAACTCCCTCTTCTTTGGGGCAACCTCTGAGATATTGGAAGACTGCTATCATGTCTCCCCTGGTCCTTCTTTTCATTAAACTAGACACACCCGACGGCATGCCACCTAGTTATTTTGCCTAGCTATTTTGGCAACCCGCTTGGATGTTTGCTGCAATTATCATTCCATTCCCAAGCTACGCCGGCCTCAAAGACTGGAATGGACTGGTTTCTCACACCTCTGGTTTCCATCAAGCCTGTCACTCCGCCGTCCCTCTTTCTCATCTTAACCCCCAGTGCGTGCTTAGTGCCCATTAGGAGCCGTGATGGCACAGTGGTTAGAGGGCAGTATTGCAGACTGACTCTGCCCATTGCCAGCAGTTCGATCCTGACCGGCTCAAGGTTGACTCAGCCTTTCAGCCTTCTGAGGTCGATAAAATGAGGGCCCAGATTGTTGAGGGGCAAGAGGCTGATTCTGTAAACAGCTTAGAGAGGGCTGGAAAGCAATGAGAAGCGGGATATAATTCTAAGTGCCCTTCCTTCCTTCCTTCCTTCCTTCCTTCCTCCCTCCCTCCCTCCCCCCTCCTTCCTTCCCTCCTTCCCTCCCAGTGGTTAGAATGCACGATTGCAGGCTAACTCTGCCCACTGCCAGCAGTTTAATCCTGATGGGCTCAAAGTGGACTCAGCCTTCCATCCTTCTGAGGAAAATGAGGACCCAGATTTTGGGGGGCAAGAGGCTGACTCTGTAAACGACTTAGAGACGTCTGTAAAGCACTGTAAAGTGGTATATAAGTCTAAGAGCTATTGCTATTTTCCTTCCTTCCTTCCCTCCCTCCTCCCTTCCCTCCCTCCCACCCACCCACCCACCTACCTACTTAAAATGAGGACCCAGTTTTTAGGGGGCAAGAGGCTGACTCTGTAAACTACTTAGAGATGGCTGTAAAGCAGTATATAAGTCTAAGAGCTATTACTATTTTCCTTCCTTTCCTCCTTCCTTCCTTCCTTCCCTCCCTCCCGCCCATCCACCCACCTACCTACCTACCTAAAATGGGGACCCAGATTGTTGTGGGCAAGAGGCTGACTCTGTAAGCCGCTTAGAGAGGGCTGTATAGCCCTGTGAAGCAGTGTATAAGTCTAAATTCTATTGCTAGTGCTACTTCCTCTCCTCCCCCCTCCAATAGTTGATGGATACCAGGATGCCAGGATGCCAGCAAGGAGCCAAGCCAAAGATAGCAGATCTGACAGGACCTTTCACCATTGGCTTCGGAGTTCCTGGAGCTGAGGCAAGCTCAGTTATTTCCCATTGTTCACTTACTAGACGATTACTCAGGACTTGGAAGCAAATCTTGCCCCGCCTATTGTAAACATGATCTTGGCTTTATCAGTCACTGTAAACAAGCAGGGATAAACTTTGCCCCTTTGGGAACTGGCCAGCCCCTGAAGTGTCTCTGGGAGCTCTCCTGGAGTGGAGTGTAGAGTAAAGTAGAAGGATAGGCTAGAATAGGCTAGGATATAGAAATAGGAATAGGAATAGAATAGAATAGAAAATATGGAATGGAATAGACTAGAATAGAATAGAGAATGGAATAGAAAATATGGAATGGAGTGGAATAGAATAATAGAATAGAATAGAATAGAATAGAATAGAATAGAATAGAGAATAGAATGGAATGGAGTGGAGTGGGAATAGAAAATATGGAATGGAGTGGAGTGGAATAGAATAATAGAATAGAATAAAATAGAATAGAGAATGGAATGGAGTGGAGTGGAATAGAATAATAGAATAGAATAGAATAGAATAGAAAATATGGAATGGAATAGACTAGAATAGAATAGAGAATGGAATAGAAAATATGGAATGGAGTGGAATAGAATAATAGAATAGAATAGAATAGAGAATAGAATGGAATGGAATGGAGTGGAGGGAATAGAAAATATAGAATGGAGTGGAATAGAATAATAGAATAGAATAGAATAGAATAGAATAGAATAGAGAATAGAATGGAATGGAGTGGAGTGAGAATAGAAAATATGGAATGGAGTGGAGTGGAATAGAATAATAGAATAGAATAGAATAGAGTAAGAGTGGAATGGAGTGGAGAGTGGAGTGAGGTAGGGTAGGGTAGGGTAGAGTAGAAGGATAGGATAGGATATAGGAAGAGAAGAGAAAAGAATATGGAATGGAATAGAATAAGAGTGGAATAGAATAGAGTAGAGTAGAAGGATAGGATAGGATAGGATAGGATATAGGAAGGGAAGAGAAGAGAAGAGAAGAGAATATGGAATGGAATAGAATATGGAATGGAATAGAATAGAATAAGAGTGGAATAGAGTAGAGTAGAAGGATAGGATAGGATAGGATATAGGAATAGAATAGAACAGATTTATAGAGCAGAACAGAACAGAAAAAAGAAAAGTCTAGAATATTATTATAGAATGGAAGAGAATGATAGAATGGAATGGAAGAGAATTCTTTATTGGCAGGTGTCATTGGACACACAATGAAATTGCTTCCGGTGGAGACGTTCAGAGTGTACATACAACAACCAAGTGATAAATCAAGATCATAATCATAAAATACAATTACCATAAATCATAAGGTACAACACTTGTGATAGTCGTAGGATACTAAGCAAGCAATCAGCATAAATCATACTAGGATACTTAAATAGCCAATATGAATCACAAGATACAAGCAACAAAGCTATAGTGGAGAGAAGGTAAGGAAATAGGTAAGAGTTGAGAGGAGAAGGATAATACCAGTAGTAGTACAGCCTTACTAAGTAGTTTGACAGGGTTGTGGGAATTAGTTGTGCAGCAGAGTGATGGCATGGGGGGGGGAAACTGTCCATGTATCTAGTTGTTTTGGGGTGCAATGCCCTATAGTGTTGTCTTCAGGGGAGGAGTTGAAACAGTTTACGTCCAGGATGAGAGGGGTCAGTACAGTAGAGTACAGTACAGTACAGATGAGAGGACCCGTGCAGTAGACAGGTCCTCCGTGGAAGGCAAGCTGGTTGCAATTGTTTTTTCTGCGGTCCTAATTATCCGTTGAAGTCTGTCCTTCTCCTGTTTGATTGCCGTGCCAAACCAGATGGTTACGGAGGAGCAAGTGACATTCTCAATAGTTTCTCTTTAGAACTGGATCAGCAGCTCCTTGGACACTTTGAGCTTTCTGAGTTGGCACAAAATGGCCTTTTTAGCAGGCGGCTCCCATGGCAGCCAAATCGAGGGCCTTTTCTGGCTCATAAAACAGGCCGGCTTGGCGTTTGCCAGATTACGTCCATCCTTGTCACAAAGACGGGGAAAGATGGCCGTGGCAGGTCTCCAGTATCTTTTTTACGGACTGATCTGACCTAGGCTTTCCCAGCAGCCCGAAGCCGAGTCCTCGTCCCGATAAACCCCTTTTATTTCATTGACAGTGAATTCCTCTCCAGCAAAGTCTTTCTTCTCCCACAGTCTTTCAAGAGAGTTCCCAATTACCGACGTTGATCAGGCGTGGAGAGTGGCCAGGCCGATATCTTTCAGATGCCGCAATACTTGGCAAGAATGCAGGAATGAACTAATTGCCTCCTGCAAACTCCACTCCCCTTTTGCTCCTCTTTTATTCCCCATGGGAGGGGCCATTCATCATCCACCTGTGGCCTTATTCCCAAGTCGACCCCTGTTCCTTAGCTGTTCCCTTCGTCTGGCTGCTCTGCGCATGGACACACTGGGAATAGGCTCCAGCTGTTCTTCTGCCTCACTGATGTCTGATCCTGAAGGCAGCTGATAACTGGCACACGGCCCTGGCCCCCTCTCTGCCTCCGACACAGAGCCCTCGTCCAAACTTTCCCCAGACTCCAGGACTGGCCCATCTTCCTCCCCAACCTCCTCACTGTTGGAATCTGCTGCCAGATCTGCTGGTGGGCCACAATATGGACCCACCATGTGTGCCAAGCTGCCTCTTCTTGTGTTTTATTTTGTACCTGGGTTGTTTAAGGAAAAGTGGACGCCTCAAGCTTATTGGGGCTTCAGGGACTCATTTCCCCCTTCCGCCCCTGAGTATGATCCTTTATTTCCACTGAATGTAATCCTGATTGTGAGGGAAAGATGGAAGGGAAGATTTTTCTTTCCCTGAGGAAAATTAAAATTGACCGCTGTCAATTTTGTTTTGTCCCCCCTCTACCTAGGAAAGAAGAATTAGAAAATGTGAAGAAGTGGCATGGGACCATTGCCATCGGCTGGCCTCGCCCTGGTTCTGTGCTTGATATTCCTGGGCCGGGCCCAGCATCCCGTGACGTCCCCTTGCCAGATTGTCTCCAACACGGTCGCTCCTTGCCGAGGTCAGAAGCTGCTCCAAGTCCCTCAGGACCTCCCCAGCACCCTGGAGAAGTTGGACCTTTCCTACAACAAGATCCAACAGATCGGCTCGGCGGACTTCTCGGCCTTGACCCGGCTGAAAGAGCTGGACCTGGGTTACAACCACATCTTCTCGATCGCCAACGACTCCTTCGCGTCCAATCTCCTTCTGGAGAAGTTGAGCCTCTTCAACAACTCCTTGAGAGAGATCCCTTCGCTGGCTTTGAGGCCTTTGAAGCAGCTGACTGCCTTGTCGGTCTCCAACAACCTCTATCGTCTCTCAAGGCTGGATGGGGTGTTCAGCTCCCTGAAGAACCTCAGAGAGTTGTCCCTGGGCGGCCCTGTTGTTTACACAGTGGGACGTGAAGACTTTGCTCCTCTGAAGGACATCCCGCTGAAGAAATTTTTCCTCAAAACTGCTTCCAGTTTGACGGAGTATCAAGAAGGGGCCTTCTCTAAGCTCAACACCACAGAATTGTGGTGCGATATCGCCCTGGACAAGAACCCAGAGGCCTTGCCTGTTATGCTCCATGACTTGAAAGGAAAGCAGCTCCGGTACCTCCGTTTCCGTAACCTCTTCGAGTTCACCTACTATACCAATTCGGTGGACCTCTTTGCCAGCTTGGCTGAGGTCCAGGTGGACGAGCTGGTCTTCTACAGGGGGAAATTCAACGAGAACCTGCTGCGTTTGGTCCTCTTAAACGTCCAGAAGTCTCGTGTGCGGGACCTCTCCTTCATTGCGGTCGATTTCGCTCGCTCTCCCGAGTGGAAGCTTCCGGAAGCTGGCATCGCCAACCTGACCCTCCGCAGTTTGTTGCTGAAGGACATCAGCAACCCCGATATTTTGCGTTTTGACTGGACTTTTACTTGGTTTAGTGGGATAACCTACCTTTCTATCCTCAATGTCAACTTCAACTTTGTGCCCTGCGACGCCTGGGGGGAAATGAGGAACGTGCTGCTTCTAGATGTTTCGAATAACCGCTTGTTGGATGAATACATCTACAACGAAGGCTGTTTGTATCAAGGAATCATGCCCAGCCTGGAGCACTTCAATCTTAGCAACAACGAGTTAACCGACCTCAGCGTAGTCTCCAAGCTGACATCCAGCTGGCCTCGGCTCTCCAATCTAGATCTAAGCCACAATCGAATCAGGAACTGTAAGGATTTGCCGTGCGTTTGGAGCCCCAGTCTTGTTTGGTTGGATTTGTCTTACAACGTCGTCAAGGCGGGGATCTTCCAGTGCCTTCCCACCAGGTTGCAGTTCCTGGATTTGTCCTACTCCCAGTTGGAACGCCTTGAGATGGAATATTTCAAGGTCGCTATGGACCTCCAAGAACTGCGGCTAAGCGGGAACAAGATCAAGTTCATCCCGACCGACTGGAGATGTCCCAGTCTCCGGGTTTTGACGGTGGATGGCAACTCCTTTGGTGTCATCGGCAGGGGTTCCTTCGTGAATATGCCGGAGCTCACGCAGCTGAAAGCGGGGAACAACCCTTACCATTGCGTCTGTGACCTCTACGGCTTCCTTCAAGAGACCCTGACGAAGGGCAAGTTGCAGATTGCGGACTGGCCTGGCGGATGGACCTGTTATCACCCCGAGCCCCTGCGCGACACAGCGGTGATTGCTTACGCCCCACGGCTGACCCAGTGTAGTGTCACGGTGGTGGTAGCCATTGCCGTCTCCATCACAGCCGTTGTGGTGGTGGTCGTCATGGTTCTGTGTTGGTGGTTCAATGTAGCCTGGTACCTCAAGGCCACCGTCCAAATTGTGCGCTCCAAATATCGGGCCAGCCGCTCCCATCCGTTGCGGGATTTCGCCTACCACGCCTTCATCTCGTACAGCTGCTCCGACGCGGACTGGGTCAGGCGGGAACTGCTCCAGAGGCTGGAGGCCTCGACCCCCCCGTACCGCATCTGCATTCACGAGCGGGATTTCACACCCGGCCGTTGGATCATCGACAACATCATCGAGAACATCGAGAACAGCCGCAAAATCATCTTCGTGCTCTCGCGCAGCTTCGTCGACAGCGATTGGTGCAACTACGAGCTCTACTTCGCCCACCAGCGGGCCGTGGGGCTGAGCTTCGAGGACGTCATCTTGGTAGTGAAGGAAGCCATCGACCTACAAGCACTGCCCAACAAGTTTTGCCGACTGAGGAAGATGCTCAGTAAAAGGACCTACTTAGAGTGGCCTTCGGAGCCCGGGCGCCAGGCCTTCTTCTGGGTGCAGCTGACGTCCGTCCTGGGGAGGGCCGAGGTCATCAAGACGGACCCAAAGGAGGCACCGGCCCACGTGACTCAGAGAAAAAGCAACATGGCTGACGACCGCCTCGAAATGGAGAATGTGGCCAATGCAGACGGTGTTCCAGCGTGTTAAACAGGACTGAGTTTAAGCCGAGAGTTTAACATCTGTGTTTAATTGTGGTTTATTGAGGAAGCTGCAATGGCTAGATTCACAGATACACGCACAGGCTGTAAACCATGGCTTGTGAATTGCTATGACTGTGTTCTCACAGCATGTTTCTCTATTTGAATCTTCGCTAAGATAATATTTGTTTAGTTTACGGTTCAATATGTTGTCCGCAATCCTCAAACTGACTTAATTTAGACCCAGATTAAGCGTGTTGTGTAGAACTAGCCTGTCAGTATCATTATACACGGGGGGAATTCCAGTCATCTTACTCTTTCTTGGTTTTCCTTTCCCATGTGCTCAAGGTTAACCGAATGGCAGAATAATTGGAAGGGACCTTGGAAGTCATCTAGTCCACATGAGGGAACTGTAGGCTAAAACATACGATGAATTGTTGCAGGAACTGGGCCTGGCTGGTCTAGGGAAGAGAAGGACCAGGGGAGACAGGAGAGCATCTTCCAGTATTTGAGGGGCTGCCCCAGAGAGGAGGAGGGGGTCAAACTATTTTCCAAAGCACCTGAAGGCCAGAGAAGGATGTAAACTGACCAAGGAGAGATTCAACCTGGAAATAAGGAGGAATTTCCTGACAGGGAGAACCATCAACCCATGGAAGAGAAGTTTCCTTTGGAAGTTGTGGGAGCTTCATCCCTGGAGGCTTTCAAGAAGAGACTGGACTGCCATCTGGTGTAGGGTGTCTTGCTTGGAAGTGGGGTTGGACTAGATGTCCTACAAGGTCCCTTCCAACTCTGTTAATCTGAATCTATCTAAGATCATCAAGAGCCATTGTAAACATATGATGAACGGTTGCAGGACCTGGGCCTGGCTGGTCTAGGGAAGAGAAGGACCCGGGGAGACAGGAGAGCATGTCTCTATATTTGAGGGGCTGCCCCAGAGAGGAGGAAGGGGGTCAAGCTATTCTCCAAGGCACCAAAAGGCCAGAGAAGGAAGAATGGATGGAAACTGACCAAGGAGAGATTCAACCTAGAAATAAGGAGGGATTTTCTGACAGTGAGAACAATCAACCCATGGAACAGAAGTTGCCTTCAGAAGTTGTGGGAGCTTCATCCCTGGAGGCTTTCAAGAAGAGACTGGACTGCCCTCTGTCAGAAATGGTGTAGGGTCTCCTGCTTGGGCAGGGGGTTGGACTAGATGACCTACAAGGTCCCTTCCAGCTCTGTTAATCTGTTAAATTAAGGGGGAGAGAGGCACGCTAGAAACCTTGCATTTGTTTCTAAGATTATAGTACATTGAGAAGCTGTGAATCGTGGTTTACAGACTGCAGGGATGGTTTTACCCTGCACGGCAAACCAGGTTCACTTAACAACCCTATTACTCATTTAAGAACGGCGGTGATTCGCTTAACAACTGTGGCAAAGTCGTACCACTTTCCCCCCTTTGATTTTACTCCTCAAAAGGTCACAAAAAGGGGATCGAGTGCCCCCCGGAACACTATAACCGTCATAAACATGGATCAGTTGCCATGACCGTGGTGGATGCTGCAATGGTCGTAAATGTGAATAAGTATTTTTTTTCCAGTGTTCGTAACTTTGGTCATGAAACGAACTATTGTAAGTCGGGGGGGGGGGGGGTTTACTTGTGTTATCACTATCGTTTGTTTTTATAATTAAAGTTTTTTTTAAAAAAATGTCGTTTTGTCTGGAATGTTCAGCATTTCGCAATGGTTTTAATTTAAGAGCAGTGGTTAGAATGCAGAATTGCAAGCTAGTTCTGCCGACTGCCAGCAGTTCGATGCCGACCGGCTCAAGTTTGATTCAACCTTCCGTCCTTCCGAGGTCAGTAAAATGAAGACCCAGATTGTTGGGGGGGGGGGGGGGGAAGAGGCTGACTCTGTAAACCGCTTAGAGAGGGCTATAAAGTACTGTGAAGCGGGATATAAGTCTATGTGCTATTGCTATCTTCCTTCCTTCCTTCCCTCCCGCTCTCCCTCCCCATTGGTCAGAATGCAGCACTGCGGACTAATTCTGCCCACTGCCAGCAGTTCGATCCTGACCAGCACAAGATTGACTCAGCCTTCCATCCTTCTGAGGTTGGTAAAATGAGGACCCAGATTAATGGGGGCAAGAGGCTGACTCTGTGAACCGCTTAGAGAGGGCTGTGAAGCACTATGAAGTAGTACATAAGTCTAAGTGCTATTCCTTCTCTCCTTCCTTCCTTCCCAGTGGTTAGAATGCAGTATTGCCGGCTAACTCTGCCCACTGCCAGCAGTTCGATCCTGACCGGATCAAGATTGACTCAGCCTCCCGTCCTTCCAAGGTCGGTAAAATGAGGACCCAGAGTGTGACTTTGTGGCTTAGAGAGGGCTGTAAAGGACTGTGAAGCGGGATATAAATCTTAAGTGCAATTGCTATTGCTAATTACCGTGACATGCCAGTGCCAGCATCTCATTGACCTTGCCAGAAATCAAACAATGGAAGGGGGCCAAACGCTGCCTAGGTTCTGGATGAGACCCCTAGAAATCTCAGGGCTGCAGGCCAGGCCAGAAAGTTGTTAAAAAGTCCTCAAAGAAGACACAGGCCCTGCTGTCTTGCTGGCCAATGAAGAGACAGGATGTGCTCCTTCCTTGAATTTGATTCAGCATCTCTTTCTAAAAAGGGAATAAAATGTAAATACGCAATTGCCTCTAAATGTCCAGCAGATGGCAGCAGTGGATAAAATATTGGATTGATTGTGGCGCTAGGACTAATCCCAACCGCAGATTGTCCTCCATTTACGACCATAAGTGAGCCAAAATTTCTGTTGGTAAATGCGGCGTTTGTTAAATGAGCTTTTTACGACCTTTCTTGTCGTAGTTATTAAGTGAATCACTGCAGTTGTTAAATGAGTAACAGTGAATCCGCCTTCCCCCCGCCCCTCAATTTCGCTTGTCAGAAGGTCGCAGAAGGGGATCGCCATCATAAATGCGAGTCAATGGGAAAACGTCTGAATTTTGATCATGTGACTGGGGATGCTGCAAACGGTCGTAAGTGTGAACAATGGTTTATAAGTCGTTATAAACAGCGCCGTTGTAACTTTGAATGGCCGCTAAATGAATTATTGTAAGTCGAGGACTACAAACCCGTATTTTCAAACCTTAAAATGAGAGAGGGAGGAAGAGGATTTACTTTGGTTTCTAAAATTGCTCCTTTTTTTTGGTAAAATTCATCTAAAATGCATTGCACAGGTAGTCCTCGATCTACAACGGTTCATTTAGTGACCAAAATTACGCCGACCCTGGAAAAAGTTACTGTTTTTCACACTTACAACCATCGCAGCTTCCCCGTGGACGTGGTTAAAATTCAGACACTTGGCAACGGGTTCATACTTACAACGGTGGCAAAGTTCCGGTGTCAGGTGATTCCCCCTTTTGTGACCGTCTGACCAGCAAAGTCCGTGGAGAAAGCGGATTCACTTAACGACCGGGTGACTCCCTTAACCATTGCAGTGATTCACTTAACAACGGTGGCAAAAAGAGGCCTTAACATGCGGCAGAATTCACTTAAGAGAAATTTTGGGACCAATTGCGGTTGTATCCAGAGGACTACCTGTACTCACGTTCTATAAAAAGAGTTTTAAAAAAGGAAAATGTATTATAGCGAATAAGCTTCCAACAAGGATTTTATTTTGAAAAGTTTTTTTTATTTTTTATTCTCTTACATACAATTATGTAGTTATTCTTCTTTACATTAGTCATTCTTATACATTTATTATTCCACTTAAAAGATTATAATCTACAGTTTGGGTTGATTTCTTTACCATTCCATCCACCTGTTTTAATACCACTTTATTTTCCCTTTCTTTTCTCCCTCCCTCCCTTCTCTACTTCCTTCCTTCCTCCTCTGCTTCCCTTTCCTTCTTCCCTTACCTCTGCCCTACTCCTACTCTTCCCCTTCCCCTTCCTACCCTCTTTCCTTCTCTTCCTCTCCCTTCCATCCTCCTCTCCTTACCTCTTTCTTCTTTCCCCCGTCTTTCTCTCATTCTCTCCTCTCTCCCTTTCTTTTTCTGTTATAGGTGTCTCTTTTAAAGTTTATGTTTTCTTGGGATGGTATTTCCACAAACCCAAATATAGTTTCGTATCATTTCTTATTCCTTTCCTTTCGCTAATCTAATCCTAACTATATATTTTTCCCCCTTTATATCTCTCTTGAATATATCCTTGTATATTTAGTACTTTCTTTTCTGTTTTCCTCCCTCTTTCCCATTTAATAGTGTATCGTCTGGGTTCTCCCCAAGGATTTTTAAAGGAGAAGATAGAGACCCCACTTCCAGGAATTGTGGGAGGGGATTCAAATATCTTCCAAGTTCTCTCAATCTTTCTTAAAGTGTGGGGCTTGGAACTGAAGACAGATTTGAAGTGGTCTGGAGAGTGTTGGGACCCCTTATTCCGCTCCAGACTCAAACCAAGGAAGCCTCTGAACCCCCCCCCCCAAAAAAAAAAAAACCAAGGGGGAAGTCCAGTATGGTCCTGCCAGGAGGGAAAAAGTATGTCAGGTTTCCTAAAAATGCCTTAATTGATTCATGAGCATCAAGCCAAGTTTCAATACAAAACACGTCATTTATTAGGAGAACCATTAGGCAAGGCCTTTTCACAGTCAGATCTGAGCTTTGTTTGAATTGTAGTTGAACTTTACCCCTGTTCCTTCCCTCCCCTGAGTCTGTGTCATAAATCACATTGCCCAATGAGGTGCACCCCTCCCAAGCCTGCTGCAGTAATCTGAGATCCGACTTTAGCCGAAAGTATGCGTGGAATGCGCTCCCCCACCCCTTCCCTCACCATGGCAACTTTAGGAGTTGACATTCGGCTCCTCTCACTTTCCTAAAGCAACCTGTGCGAAGCAAAAACAATTTGAGTACGAGTATAGGATTTAAGGCTAAACAAACAAAGTGCATGCGTGGAAGTCCAGAGGCATGCGTGGAAGTGCCGTGTGTGCCTGCGCCGAACCAGTGGTAACCAAATGTGAAACCCACTGCTGACAGACTGGGGGGGGGGAGGGGGGGCTTTGGATTGGACTGGACTTGAATTTGGAAGAAAAATAAATGAGTTCAAGACCCAATTTCCTGCTCGAGATCTGAGCTTTGTGGCAAATTCCTAATTTAGGGTTCCGGTTGCAAAAAACCTCTACTTGTACTCCACAAAAAATCTTCAAAACATTTCCCCCCCCCCTCCCCGCACAGGAATTTGCAATTTGAGGATAAATACCAAAGCTTGTCAGCAAAAACACACAAAAATGAGAAGCACAAGTGTGTGTGTGTGTCTGTGTTTTAAAAAGAAGCTTTGCTTTCTTTTCGCCAAGCAAGAGTTATCCCCGAGAGACTTTCTGCAAACTTTGGAGCGGCACAGAGTGGTTTTAACTGGGTGAAGAGACCTGTGTTACTTAAAAGCTTGCGGACTTCAAATTCAGTTCAACACGCAGGTAAAACACCTTGGAAGGTGCTGGGTTTTGTGTGACTAGGCAGCTCAGTGGCCTAAGACACTGAGCTTGTCGATCAGAAAGTTTGGCGATTCGAATCCCTAGTATGGGTCTCCTGGGTCAGCAGGGGGTTGGACTAGATGACTTCCAAGGGCCCTTCCAACTGTTATTGTTACTTTATATGTCTGATCCTCTGATTAGTTTCGTGGCTTTGCCATTTTCTCCTAATCACACATATTGTGAAAAAAGTGCAAATACCCGTAGTCCTTTGACTTACGACCACAATGGAGCTCAAAATTTCTGTTGCTAAGCGAGACATTTGTGAAGCGAATTTGGCCCCGTTTTACAACCTTTCTTGTTGTTAAGTGAATTGCTGCCGTTGCCAAGTTAGTAAGTGAATCATAAGTGAAAAACGGTCGTAAGTCCCTTTTTTCAGTGTCGTAACTTTGGTCACTAACCTGTTGTAAGTCGAGGACTGTCTCTACTACATGTCACGAAATTTGAGTTACAGAGTCAGATAACAAAACTGCTACTTCTCGATTTACAGCCGTTTGTATAGTGACTGTTCAGAGTTACAGCAGCACTGAGAAAGTGACTTATGGCCATGCTTCACACTTACGACTGTGACTTATAACCGTGTTTCATACTTATGGCAGCATCCCCATGGTCATGGGATCAAAATTCAGCTGTTGGGCAACCGACTCGTATTTATGACGGTCGCAGCGTCCCAGGGGTCACGGTGACTTACGACCGCTTTTCACAGTTAACGACCGTCGCAACCTTCCCCAGAGTCACGCGATCCCCTTTTGCGACCTTCGGACAAGGGAACTCCCTGGGGAAGACCGATTCATTTAACAACCGGCTGACTTACCCACTGCAGCGATTCACCACGGTGGCGAGAAACGTCGTCAGACGGGGCAAAACTCTCCTGGATGAGTTTCCATCTGCCGTTTTCTCGTCCCGGCGTTCGGGTCCTTCGGGAAAATAAAGTTTATTAGGAACAACTCGCTCCTGGTGGATGGTTAACCTTCCCGCCCGTTGTGCGTTTGCGGGGCGAAGCATGAGAAATTTGAGACTGCTGTCAAGTTTCTTCGATGGAGATAATGCATTGGGCACGTCGCTTGCTCTGTGATCAGAACAAAAACTTTTGCTTGAGTTGAAGTTTTTAATGCTGTGGTTGCGTTCCTTTTTAAGTTTTAAGTCTTCTCTGCCTTGGCCAGCTTTATAATTTGGAGGGATCCACTTTTGTTATTTCGGCATCTGCAAAATACAGGGTTTTTCCTCCTCTCTCTTTCTCTCTCTCTTTTTTTTTTTTTAAAAAAAACAAGTTGCATCCCACTGAGGGTGGGATGGGGAAGGCTTATTTTTACTGGCCAATCCAAATATTTTCCAAGATTGAAGGAGGGAGAAATTTTTGGGTGGCGTGTTAAGAAAAAACAGCCGAAGACAGTGCAACCTTTCAAATGCCTCAGTTAGAAGCAACGGACGGCTGTCCAGGAATGGCCATGCCCAGATAGCTGTGCCCGAACGGACCTCCTCGGCCACCCTGCGGTGTAAGATGGGACCCTTGGCCAGCCCCCTTCTCCTCCTCCTCCTCCTCCCAGGTAGGTTGCCTGGAGTGCTTCTCAAAAGTTTGGGGTGCCTTTTTCAAAAGTGGGATCCTCCAGTCGGATGAGGCTGTGTGTGCGTGTGTCTTTGTGTGTTTGTGTGTGCCGCTCAGAAGTGGGGAAGGTCTGCCGGCTTCGGGGGTCTCATTGAGAGTGGGGAGGGGGTTACATTCAAAATAATCTTATATTTTTTGCAAAGGAATCTGATTCAAGCTGGAGAGCGTCTTTTCTTTTCAACCTTGGGAGTAAATTTGTGCATCTTTCTCATTTGCCATTTTGCTTAAGGGTGCGTAGCGCCGGGAAAATTGATTTCCTCAATCCCCAGTACAGGGAGTAAGTCCTCTACTTACAGCACTTCATTTAGCGACCGTTCATTTAGTGCCGTTATGACGGCACTGAAAAAAAGGGACTTAGGGCCGTTTTTCACACTTAGGACAATGGGTCACGGGATCAACATTCAATGGGTCACGGGATCAACATTCAATGGGTCACGGGATCAACATTCAATGGGTCACGGGATCAACATTCAAAGGCTTCATATTTATGACGGTTGGAGGGTCATGTGACCTGCTTTTGCGACCTCCTGATGAGCAAAATCCATGGGGAAAACAGATCCGCTTAACAACTGGGTGGCTGACTTACCGGCTGTGGTGATTCACTTAACAACAGGATCAAGAAAGGTCATAAAACGGATAGGGGAAGGTTATTATTTTATTATTACTATTATGATTATGATTAAGATTATTATTATTATTATTATTATTATTATTATTATTATTATTTCTTATTACTTTTTTTTCTTGTGTTTTATTTTGTGCATGCCACCTAGAGTCGCCGTGAGGGAGTAGGCGGCTATATACATTTTCCAAAATAAATAATATAAATGGAGCAAAACTCACTTCGCAAACGTCTCACTTTAACAACTGACATTTTGAGCTCCGTGGTGGTCATATGTCGAGGACTGCCCTGGGGTGGAAAGCCAGCTGCTTTTCTGCTTTTGAACAAACTGGGTTGGGATGAATAGACCGGCCTCTCGGACTGAGTTATTGTAAGGATTATAACACAATGTCAGGAAAATGCTTTATTGTTGGAAAAAGTCCCCAAGGTTTTGGAAATCCTTGATGATTCTTAGGCTTTGGTTGCTGTTTTCTTTGGGAGTTCATGCCCCATGGTGGTCGTAATTCGAGGACTACCTGTAGGCATCTGGATATGGGCTTGTTCATGTGTCAAAGTCCGCAGTAAAAAGTCACCAATTCAATCCAGAGTTTACTCATCCAAATAAAATTTTTGTTTTGATTTCAAGAGAACTGGAGCAAGAGTAGCTACGAATAGATAAAAAGCATTACTTATTTTATAAAGACAGCAACTAAGGTAAAAGGTAAAGGTTCCCCTCGCACATACATGCAAGTCATTCCTGACTCTAGGGGGCGGTGCTCATCTCCGTTTCAAAGCCGAAGAGCCAGCGCTGTCCGAAGACGTCTCCGTGGTCATGTGGCCGGCATGATTCAATGCCGAAGGCGCTCGGAACGCTGTTCCCTTCCCACCAAATGTGGTTCCTACTTTTCTACTTGCATTTTTTACCTGCTTTCGAACTGCTAGGTTGGCAGAAGCTGGGACAAGTCAGGGGAGCTCACTCTGTTACTCGGCGCTAGGGATTCAAACCGCCAAACTGCCAACCTTTCTGATCGACAAGCTCAGCTCCTTAGCCCCTGAGCCACCGCGTCCCTCTTAAAACAGCAACTATACAGTGACTATTTCCTCCCCCCCCCCCCCGCCAAATATAATGCTCAACCAAAGGAGAACTGGAGGGGAGTTTCTTTTTCTTTTTCAAAAAACGGACTCCAGTTGGGATCCATTTCTCTTGAAATCAAAACCGGGACTGAGATTTTTTCCTCTCCTCCTTCAACAAGGCAATTTAGAATTGAAGGTTTGCACAATGTGAGCAGGCCAAATGGAAGCAAATCTTGTTTTATTTTTCATATAAAATGTTATAGAAAGGCCACAGATCCGCCGCAACAATGTGGAAAACCCCCAGTTGTCAGGAAAGACGTTCCAAAACCTCTCGCTCCTGCCTGCCCACTAGTGGCTGCCCTGATTTATTACAGCTGATACAAATCTGCCTGCCCACTAGTGGCTGCCCTGATTTATTACAGCTGATACAAATTTATATATATATATATATATATATATATATATATATATATATATATATATATATATATATATATATATATATACATACATACATACATACATACATACATACATACATACACATACACATACACATACACATACATACACACACTACTGAAACAGGGTGGCCAATTTATGTGTAACTTCAGTGATGGCGTTCGGGAGTTTTAAGAAAAATATGTGCATTAAATCTTTGATAATGCACTTTCAAAATTGTTTTTTTGTTAAATGAACCCTAAAAGCTTGGTGAGGGCAGAGGTGGGATCCAAACCAGGAAATCAAAGAAAACATTCAGGAAGAAGGTAATGGCTGATCTATAAACTAGATGGGTGTGTGATGGGGCTGCCTAGCCAAGAGTGAGTAGGAGGTGGGGGGGAGGAAGAGGAGGAGGAGGAGGAGGAGAAGAGGAGGAGGAAGATAAGACTAGGAAGGGGAGGAGAGGAGAAGGAGGGGGAAAAGAATAGGAGGCGGAGTGGAGGAGAAGGATAAGAACAATAGGAAGAAGAGAGAAGAATAGGAGGAAGGGGTGGAGGAGAAGAGAAGGAGGAAAATAAGACTAGGGAGGGGAGGGGAGGAGGAGAAAGAAGGGGAGGGTAAGAATAGGAGGAAGAAGAGGGGTGGAGAAGACTAGGGGGAGGGGAAGGAGAGTAAGAGGAGGAGGAAAGGAAGAGGAGAGAAGAAGAGGAAAAGGAAGAGAAGAGAAGGGGAGGGGGAGAAGAATAAGAGAAAGAAGAGAAGAGGAAGAGAAGGGCGAGGAGAGGAGGAAGAGGAGGAAGAGGAGAAGAAGGGGGAGAGAATAAGGAGGAGAAAGAAGAGGAAAAGGAGAGAAGAGGAAAAGGAAGAGAAGAGAAGGGATGAGGGGGAGAAGAGAAGAAGAAAAAGAAAAGTGGAGAGGAGGAAGAGGAGAAGAGGAGGAAAAGGAATAGAAAAGGAGAAGAGGGTGAGGAGGAAAAGAATAAGAAGAAAAAGAAGAGAGGAGGAGAAGGGAGAGGAGAGGAGGAAGAGGAGAAGAAAAGGGGAAAGGGAGGAGGAGAGAAGAGGAGGAGAAAAAGAGGAAAAGGAGAGAAGGAGAGAAGGGAGAGGAGAGGAGAAAGAAGAAAAGGGGAAGGGGAGAGAATGAGGAGAAAGAGGAGGAGGCTGCTTTCATGCCTATCGTGGCCACTATCGTGACTTCTCTGAGCATCCCCCCTCCTCCCCATAGTTAGTGTGGTCCCCGAGGGTCTATAAGCGGTGGACACATACCTCATTTGCAGCCACGTTTGTCTAAGAGATTTTGGGCGCTTTCCCCCTCCTGTTCGGGGAGGGAGCTTATGTTGCACTGAGCCACTTTTACTCAGAATCTATGCATGAATGCCGCCAAATGGCCTTTCTATTCACAAAGCCTCCTCCAACGTTGTGGAGCCTCAAAGCAAAGGCAACAACACACTTCCCCCCCCCCCTAGCAAGCTCCATTTCTCCCGGAATGGACGGGCACGATCCTTCCCTCGGAGGTGCCTCATGGTGCTGAAAACAGCTCGAGTTTTAGTGAAAAAAAGGGACTTAGGGCCATTTTTCACACTTCATTTATTTTATCTTATTTGGTTTGTCAAACATGTACAACAGGTATAAACATGGATATAAACAGAAGAAATGAATACAAATAAATGGGGACGGTAGGACAGGGACGGTTGGCACGCCGGTGCACTTTTGCACGCCCCCTTTAGGGACCTCTTAGGAATGGGGTGAGGTCCACGGTGGACAGTTTGAGGTTGAAGTTGTGGGGGGTTTGAGGATGTAACCACGGAGTCGGGTAGAGCATTCCAGGCATTGATCACTCTGTGGCTGAAGTCGTATTTTCTGCAGTCGAGTTTGGAGCGGTTTACCTTGAGTTTGTATCGATTGTTTGCCCGTGTGTTATTGCGGTTGAAGCTGAAGTAGTTGTTGACAGGTAGAACATTGTAGCAGACTATTTTATTTACTACGCTTAGGTTCGATCGTAGGCGGCGTAGTTCCAGATTGTCCAAGGCCAAAATTTCGAGCCTGGTGGCGTAAGGGATTCTGTTGTGAGCAGAGGAGTGGCGGACTCTTCTCGTGAAATACCCCTGGATCCGCTCAATCGTATTAATAAATCGCACTATACAGTGTGGATTCCAGGCAGACGACTGTATTCGAGGATTGGTCTGGCAAAGGTTTTGTAGCAGTGCAAAGTTACCGGAGAAGCAGCTTCGCAAAATTAGCTGAACAACTCTTAATGCCTTTTTGGCAATGCTGTTACAGCGAGCTCTGGGGCTTAGGTTGTTTGTGGACTTCTACGTCCTTGACAGAGTGAGGGTCGGTTTGGTACACTTAATGGCCATTGCAGCTTCCCCACAGTCACGTGGTCACAATTCAGACGCTTGGCAACTGGCATGTACTTATGATCGTTGCTGCGTCCCAGGGTCACAGCAGAGACCTTCTGACCAGCAAAGTCCACGGGGAAAGCCCGATTCACTTAACATCTGGGTTACTAACTTATCAACGGCGGGGATTCACTTAACAACCGTGGCAAGAAAGGTCGTAAAATGGGGCAAAACCCTCTTGTTTTGTTACTAACCGAATCTGGCTTCCTCCATTGACTTCGCTTGTCAGAAGGTCGCAAAAGGGGATCACGCAGCGTTAAGACACAGCAACGGTCATAAGTATGAATGAATTGCCAAGCACTTGAATTTTGATCACATGTATGATCATGGGAATGCTACAGAGTGGTGCGGTGACCTAGAGGTTGAGCTCTCGCCTCACAGTCAGGAGGCTGTGAGTTTCATCCTAGGTAGAGGCAGATATTTCTCTCTCTCTCTGGGCACAATGAGAATGTATCTGCTGAATATAACTCCGCATTGGCAATAGGAAAAGCATCTGGCCAGTAAACATTCACTTGCCAAGACTTCACCCCCAAGGGATTATGGGGTCGTTAAAAGGTGATGATGATCGTGGGGATACTATAAAGATTGAAGGTGTGAAAAACCCTCCTAAGTCACTGTTTTCAGTGCTGTTGTAACGTTGAATGGCCACTAAATGAACTGAACCCTAACCCTAATAATTTGCCCCCCTTCTCTTTATGGCAGCCCCTCAAATACTGGAAGACTGCTATCATGTCACCCCTAATTCTTCTTTTCTTTAGACTAGCCCAACCCAACTCCTGCAACCGTTCTTCCTATGTTTTACTCTTTAATCATCTTAGTTGCTCTTCTCTGAACTTTTTCCAAAGTCTCAACATCTTTTTTTTGGGGGGGGGGGTGTAGTATTATGTCTTTTAATGACCCCATAATCCCTTGCATCGGGGCAAAATTGGGGCAACTGAATAGAACCTTTACTGGCCAGATGCCCTTCCTGTCGCCAATGCAGAGTTCGCAGCTGATATTTACTCATTCTGTTTACCCATTGTGCCTTTAAAAAATTTTTTTTTGCAAACATACCAATGCGTGAACAGTGTGGCACCTGGGTGTCAGACATTCTAATACAAATAAAACTAATAGCATTAGTCATAGTTATTACTTACAACCAACTTATATATATATATCCCTAATAGTAGTACATATTTATATAAAGTTGCATTCTGCCATTATTCAATTATTCCATGTTTTCTCTTATTATTGCTCTTATTTTATTATATAAAAGTGTACACACTAATATTCCCCCTTTCCTTTTTTCCTATCTCTTATTCTAACTTTTAATCATGTCGTCCTTTGTTCAAAGACATTTTCTTTCTATCATACCTAACTTCTATTCATGTCACCTGCCTACAAAAAAAAGAGAGAGAGAGAGAGGAAAAGCAAAGCAAATCAAAACACAAAAAGCGAAAAATCATCTCTCCATCATCGCTTGCCCGCTTCAATACTTCAATTGCTATGCATTTTTTTTCTTTTGGACGTCTCCCATATTCCTCTCTAAGATCTTTTATCTCTCTTTTCATCTGCTTCTTGGCCATTGTGCCTTTTTTTTTGTGGTATGGTGATCAAAATTTGTTGCAGTATTCCAGGTGTGGTCTTACTCAGGGTTTTATAAAGCGGTACTAATACTTCACGTGGTCTTGATCCCGTGTCTCTATTTATACAACCCAGGATTGTATTAGCTTTTTTGGCGGCGGCTGCTTCACACGGCTGGTTCATATTCAGGTAGCAGGTAATCCCTTAACCAAGTCAGTAAAAGACCAGATATATAAGTTGTTGAGTTGTTGTGGCTTAGTGCGTTGGGTGGATGCAGCCCATGGTCAGTCCTCTTGGGCTCTCTGCAGCTGAACGTGGATGCGGACGGTCAGCGGGCTGGCCCCCTTTTGAAATGGGTTTCCTAAATTAAACTGGGGCTTCGCTTCCTTCGCCAACATTTCATTCCCTCCGCAGAGAAAATCAGTACTTTGTGGGAAAACCATCACGGGACATGCAAAGCGAACAGCAGTGGCTGCATACTTAATAGCTCTCTGTGGTTAGCTTTGGAAGGAATCTGTATTTTCTTTCTTTCTTTTTTCTTTCTTTCTGGGGAAAGCAATACAAAAATCCTTAATTCCATGGAGCGCTTCTGAAAGCATGATTGTATAAAGCGGGGAGAAGGCAGTTCATTTCCCCAAGAGGCCACGGGAGAAAGTAGGACGGTTGCGGAGGGCCGAAGTTAATTCTGCTCAATGTTAATTTTATTGCTTTATAAGGAAAGCATTAAATTGTGTAGTGTTTTTTTTTTCAAGAAGTTTTATTGGTTTTTTTAAAACATTTATGCGGAAAAGGGTAAGTGGAATGGTTACAAATTTTGGCAGTTGCAAGTGTGGCAGACGCCCCCTCCCTCCAGACTCCTAGGTTACATCAAAATATCAAACCTTAATACATAATCATAAAAAATCAGCATATTAATTCTAGAAAAAATAATTTTCAATCAGTTTATATAGTTATAATATATAGTCTAGTTATAAATTCATTATTACTTTCGGTCTGTTTATAACATTGTGGTTTTCTTATTTATTTTTGTGATCTGAGCTTTCTTGGTGTTGCCCCTTCACCCCCCGCTGGCAGAGCTCCGGCCCCTCCCGTGTCCTGTATGACCGTTGTAGTGTCTTCTGTTTTTTCTAGGTTCGCTTTATTTTTTTCCATAAAGGCCTGTGCCTCTATGGGTGTGTTGATTCTGATTCTTGTCTCCTCCCAGAATATCAGCATACCTTCAGGCATCAACCATCTAAACCACACCCCCTTCTGGTATAATTTATTCGCCAATTGCGAATAGCTTTTTCTTTTTTCCCTAATTTTTTTGGGAATCTGCTTCAGAATGGTTATCTCCCTGTCGTGGTATGTCAGTGTTTGCCCCCTTTGTACACCCAGAATTTCATCTCTTGTGGTTTTCCTAAGGAATTTAATATGAACCTCCCTGGGTACATTATGTGTTCTGGCATATGCTGAATTCACTCTATAGGCTAGGTCTATCTCCCATTCCATCTGCTGTTTATCTTTGTGTATGTATTCAGCTAAAATATTAGTCATAATGTCCCTTATATTTTCCCCATCTGCTTCTATTACATTTTGAAATCTAAGATAAAAGGACATTCTCTCAAACTCTGTTTTCATTTGTTGGATGTCGAGTTCTTTGTTCCCCTTCTGTAAAGCCTCTACCCCCCCTTTCGCCTCCGCCACCCCACCCTCCACAAGGTCCAGTCTCTGTGAGTTCTTAAAGATTTGGGCTTGATTCTCTTTAATTTCATCTTTCATTTCCCTTAACTGTTTCTTAATTTCCTCCTGGCCCTGTAAAATTTGTTGAAGCATTTGTTGAAAGTCTATCTCTGTAGTCTTGGGTTGCATCAGTTCTGTTATCTTTGACTGTGTAGCTGGACTAGACGTTGCAGACGTTGGGGCAGAAGTAGCAAAGCCAGGCTTTCCAGGAGGTGGTCTTTTTGGAGACATGGTTTATGAAGCAAGGAGATCAGTCAGAGTAGAAACTGGGCAGCTGGAGAAGTAGAGCAGGCAGGCGAATTCAGAAGGCAGAGGATCCAAACAGGTGGGAGTTTCTTTAGTCACTCTAGCGATAGATGAAAGTTTTTTCTCCAAAGAGTTCAGAAAATAACAATCCACAAGAGATTCCTCTGGCTGACTCGGAGACAAAGACCGGAAGCCTGAATTTTAAAGGTGGAGTCAGGTTTCACAGTTCATGAAGACAACGGAAGTGTGCCATCTTGCCCTGCCAGCTTTGGGCTCAGAGGCATAATAAAATTTTAAAAGTTCAGAAAGTTCTCAGTTCACCCATAAGTTCTGGAGCTAAGTCCAATGAAAGTCACTTTTATGGGGGTGAGGCATCATTAGTTGGCTCTCCCCCCTCCTCCTTCCCCTGGGGGTGAAAGCAAAATCTTCTCAAGCCGCTTGTCCAAGGGAGGGGGGGAAATCCCCCTCCCTCTAGCCGCACCTCTAGCAAGGATCTGAAAGTTTAACTTTTTAAAAGTGCTGAAAAGTCCATCAATTCAAAAGAGAGGGAATGAAGAAAGGAAGCCTCTCACCATACTGCCGCTGCTTCGTTCAAGAGTGCGTTCTCCGATCGGCATGGAGCGAGACGCACGCGCGCCCTCCAAAACTGCTCCCCGATGCCTAGAACGAAGCGGAGGAGCCCCCGCCAGCCGACGCCGACGCCAGGACCCTCCGCGAGCCGTTCCCTCGGCAGGACGCCCCTGTGCCCCCCCAGAAGCGGGGGAAGCCCACCGGGAGAGCGGGAGCAGGCAAAGGCTTGCCTGTCGCCGTAGCCGCCGGAACCGGAAGTTCCTAAATTGTGTAGTTTTGATTACCGTGAAGGTGCATAGGCACACACACAAGTAAAAGGGGGGAGGGAATAGTAGTTCTCTTCAAAATAAAAGCAATGCAAATTGTACTGCATGGATAGTGTACATTTATTTATTTTTGATGTCTAAATGACCTCAACAGAGGGATAGAATCAAGATCATGTGATGTGTTAACAGCACTTTATAATCGGTGGGTTGCTACCGGTTCGGCCCGGATCGGCCGAACCAGTAGTAGCGGCGGTGAGGCGCTGTCCACCTGCCCAGATGTTTCTGCGCATGCAAATGTTTAGGTGTTGCTCTTTTGGAGACAGCCACTTGAGTATTAGGTTCTCTCTGAGTTGGGTGATTGAAAACTGTGGTAAACAAACAAACAAATAAAACAAATAAATAAATAAATAATTTATAAATAAATAAATAGCAAAAGTTTGGGTGTTGCTCTTTCAGAGCTGGCCACTTGAGTATTAGGTTCTCTCTGAGGGAGATGGGTGGTTGAAAACTGTGGTAAATAAACAAATCCATAAAATTAAAAATAAATAAAAATTTAAAATAAATAAATAAGTAGCAAAAGTTTAGGTGTTGCTCTTTCAGAGCTGGCCACTTGAGAATCAGGTTCTCTGAGGGAGATGGGTGGTTGAAAACTGTGGTATATAAACAAGCAAATCAATAAAATTAAAAATAAATAAAAATTTAATAAATAAATAAATAAATAGCAAAAGTTTGGGTGTTGCTCTTTCAGAACGGGCCACTTGAGTATTAGGTTCTCTCTGAGGGAGATGGGTGGTTGAAAACTGTGGTAAATAAACAAACAAATCGATAAGATTAAAAATAAATAAAAAATTAAAAAATAAATAAATAGCAAAAGTTTGGGTGTTGCTCTTTCAGAGATAACCACTTGAGTATTAGTGTTAGATTGGGTGAACAGATGAGACAGGCTCAGGCTTCAGTGACAAACAACAGCTCCTTATTAGACAACTATTTGCAGCCCGTTTGACAGCTAGCCCTTTTATAGGGAGCTGTCAAATGCTCGGCCAATCAGCATTCAGTATTTTCCCGCCGGAACGGAGGACCTTGGTGGAGCCTACCATTTGGCTGTCAGTATGCAACAATTAGGTTCTCTCTGAGGGAGATGGGTGATTGAAAACTCTGGTAAATAAACAAATCCATAAAATAAATAAAGATAAATAAATAGCAAAAGTATAGGTGTTGCTCTTTCAGAGCTGGCCACTTGAGTATTAGGTTCTCTCTGAGGGAGATGGGTGATTGAAAACGGTGGTAAATAAACAAACAAATCAATAAAATAAAATAAATACAAATAAATAAATAGCAAAAGTTTAAGTGTTGCTCTTTCAGAGCTGGCCACTTGAGTATTAGGTTCTCTCTGAGGGAGATGGGTGATTGAAAACTCTGGTAAACAAACAAACAATAAAATTAAAATAAATAAAATTTAAAAAATAAATAAATAGCAAATGTTAGGTGTTGCTCTTTCAGAGATAGCCACTTGAGCATTAGATTCTCTCTGAGGGAGATGGGTGATTGAAAACGGTGGTAAATAAACAAACAAATCAATAAAATTTAAAATAAATAAATAGCAAAAGTTGCTCTTTCAGAGCTGGCCACTTGAGTATTAGGTTCTCTCTGAGGGAGATAGGTGGTTGAAAACGGTGGTAAATAAACAAGCAAATCAATAAAATAAATACAAATAAATAAATAGCAAAAGTTTAAGTGTTGCTCTTTCAGAGCTGGCCACTTGAATCTGGCTTCCTCATTGACTTTGTTTGTCAGAAGGTAAGAATAGAATAGAATAGAATAGAATAGAATAGAATAGAATAGAATAGAATAATAACAACAAAATGAATATAGAACAGAGCAGAACAGAACACAATGTAAAATGAATGGAATGGAATGGAATGGAATAGAATTAGAATAGAACAGAATAGAATAGAATGTAAAATGAATGGAATGGAATAAAATAGAATAGAATAGAATGTAAAATGAATGGAATGGAATGGAATAATATATTGAATGGAATAGGAGAATATATAGAATAGAAATAGAAATAGAAAGAAATAGAAGAAAATAGAAATAATAGAAATAGAGCTGGAAGGGACATTGGAGGTCTTCTAGCCCAGCCTAGGTTGCAAAAGGGAATCACACAACCCCTCCAACACTGCAACCGTCATAAATGTGAATCCGTTGTCAAACATCCTAATATAAATAACATGACCATAGAGATGCTGTAATGCTCATAAGCGGGGAAAATGGCCACAAGTCACTTTTTTTCAGTGTAATTTCAAACGGTCATTAAATGAACCGTTGTAAGTCGAGGACTCCCTCTATTTGACCGAGACAAACAGGCATACAAGATTTTGGAGTTTCATTAAACTTTGGGGCTCAGGGCAGTGCTTTGAGGCTGTGGGTTTAAGAGGCAGCCAAAGATTGATTCCCGACAGCGACGATACATTCAGTGAGACGAACTCCTTACAAAGCTCAGTGCTCAAATTTGCAGTGGAAGTTCAAATGAAAATAGGCCTGGGTTTATATACAAGAATCCCCAACTATTTATATGTAAAATTTAGATTTTTCAAGCCGCAACCCTCCTCCCTTCTAGCTCACTTCCCTTGTTTTCCTCTGGAGTTTGGAGACTGTGGCGCTGTGGACAGAGGTGGCATTGTGAGGAGGGGAGGGCTACACCCTTTCCTTACACATCCTTTTTGCAGGAGCCTTAGACGTTGTGCTCTTTTCCAGACACTGGGCTGTTGTTGAGGAAGCGAGCGGTGGATGAGCTCAGTTGGAGATCGCCTCAAATGCTTTTATGAAAAAGAGGAGTTAGAGACACAGAGAGAGAGAGAGAGAGAGACAGAGAGACAGAGAGACAGAAAGACACAGAGAGAAAGACAGAGATAGAGAAACAGAGAGAGACCGAGACACACAGAGAGAGAGAGAGAGAGAGAGAGAGAGAGAGAGAGAGAGAGAGAGAGAAAGACACAGAGAGAAAGACAGAGATAGAGAAACAGAGAGAGACCGAGACACACAGAGAGAAAGACGGAGAGAGAAAGACAGAGAGAGAGACAGAGAGAAAGAGAGAGACAGAGAGAAACACACACAGAAAGACACAGAGAGAAAGACAGAGATAGAGAAACAGAGAGAGACCGAGACACACAGAGAGAAAGACGGAGAGAGAAAGACAGAGAGAGAGACAGAGAGAAAGAGAGAGACAGAGAGAAACACACACAGAAAGACACAGAGAGAAAGACAGAGATAGAGAAACAGAGAGAGACCGAGACACACAGAGAGAAAGACGGAGAGAGAAAGACAGAGAGAGAGACAGAGAGAAAGAGAGAGACAGAGAGAAACACACACAGAAAGACACAGAGAGAAAGACAGAGATAGAGAAACAGAGAGAGACCGAGACACACAGAGAGAAAGACGGAGAGAGAAAGACAGAGAGAGAGACAGAGAGAAAGAGACAGACAGACACACAGAGAAAGACACAGACACTCAGAGAGACAGAGAGAGACAGAGAGACAGAGAGAAAGAATTGTTTCAAGCTAATGCATTTATATTGCTTTCTTTTGCAAAGACATAATGCAATGTGCTGGTTTTGATTAGCAAAGCATCTTATATACTTTTGTACATAAAACAGAGAGAAAGATCGAGGGAGAAAGAGAGAGAGCGAGAAAGGAAAGAAAAAGAAAGAAACAAGGAAATAAATGAAGAACATGAAAAAGAGAGAAAAGAGAGAGAGAGAGAGAGGGGGAAAGAAAGAGAGGGGGAGGAAGGGAGAGAGAGACACATACAGAGAGAAAGAGGGAGAGTTTCACCCAAAAGTGTTTGGGTTCAGGGGGAAAAAATCGATGAGTTTGAATCCTGGTTACTTCATGGACGTATCTCTGCCGTTTTCTTCTTCCAGATTCTTTTCTTTGACTTCTCCTTCTAGTCCAGATCCAATAACTCACCCAGTCCTCCCGTTTAGCTTTTGGGAATCTGCTCAGCTTGACCCACTCACTTTGCACATTGCAAACAATGCGTAAATGCATTCCCTTCCAATGCCCCTCTAAAACCTATCGTCTGAATTAGCGTCTCCTCTTGTGCGTGAAAGGAAAAAGAAAACGGCGGCGAGGTTTCCAGCTCTGTCTTTTTTTCCTCCCTCAAGGTCGGATCATCTGCTTTAACATTGATGTGAGAAGACCTCAGATCTTCCGTGGGCCTCCGGAAGCTCAGTTCGGCTACAAAGTCCTGCAGTTCACAGCGCAAGGGCAAAAATGGTGAGTCCCTGCAGTTTTCTTGTGGTTGATTTTTTTACTCTTTTGATTGTTGTTTTCTGTCCCCCCTACGCCAAGAATCATAATCTTCTTCTTCTTCTTCTCCTTCTCCTTCTCCTTCTCCTTCTCCTTCTCCATCTCCTTCTCCATCTCCTTCTCCTTCTCCTTCTCCTTCTCCATCTCCTTCTCCATCTCCTTCTCCATCTCCTTCTCCATCTCCATCTCCTTCTCCTTCTCCTTCTCCTTCTCCTTCTCCTTCTCCTTCTCCTTCTCCTTCTCCATCTCCTTCTCCTTCTCCTTCTCCTTCTCCTTCTCCATCTCCTTCTCCTTCTCCTTCTCCTTCTCCTTCTCCTTCTCCTTCTCCATCTCCTTCTCCTTCTCCTTCTCCTTCTCCTTCTCCTTCTCCTTCTCCTTCTCCTTCTCCATCTCCTTCTCCTTCTCCTTCTCCTTCTCCTTCTCCATCTCCTTCTCCTTCTCCTTCTCCTTCTCCTTCTCCATCTCCTTCTCCATCTCCTTCTCCTTCTCCTTCTCCTTCTCCTTCTCCTTCTCCTTCTCCTTCTCCTTCTCCTTCTCCTTCATCTCCTTCTCCATCTCCTTCTCCTTCTCCTTCTCCATCTCCTTCTCCTTCTCCTTCTCCTTCTCCTTCTCCATCTCCTTCTCCTTCTCCATCTCCTTCTCCTTCTCCTTCTCCTTCTCCTTCTCCTTCTCCATCTCCTTCTCCATCTCCTTCTCCTTCTCCTTCTCCTTCTCCTTCTCCTTCTCCATCTCCTTCTCCATCTCCTTCTCCTTCTCCTTCTCCTTCTCCTTCTCCATCTCCTTCTCCTTCTTCTCCTTCTCCTTCTCCTTCTCCTTCTCCTTCTCCTCTCCATCTCCTTTCTCTTCTCCTTCTCCTCTCCTTCCCCTTCTCCTTCTCCTTCTCCTTCTCCTTCTCCTTCTCCTGCTCCTTCTCCTTCTCCTTCTCCTTCTCCTTCTCCATCTCCTTCTCCATCTCCTTCTCCTTCTCCTTCTCCTTCTCCTCTCCTTCTCCTTCTCCTTCTCAATCTCCCTCCTCTCCTTCTCCTTCTCCTTCTCCTCCTTCTCCTTCTCCATCTCCTTCTCCTTCTCCTTCTCCATCTCCTTCTCCATCTCCTTCTCCTTCTCCTTCTCCTTCTCCTTCCTTCTCCATCTCCTTCTCCATCTCCTTCTCCTTCTCCTTCTCCTTCTCCTTCTCCATCCTCTCTCTTCTCCTTCCTTCTCCTTCTCCTTCTCCTTCTCCATCCCTTCTCCTTCTCCTTCTCCTTCTCCTTCTCCTTCTCCATCTCCTTCTCCTTCCCTTCTCCTTCTCCTTCTCCATCTCCTTCTCCTTCTCCTTCTCCTTCTCTCCTTCTCCTTCTCCATCTCCTTCTCCTTCTCCTTCTCCTTCTCCTTCTCCTTCTCCTTCCTTCCCTCCATCTCCTTCTCCTTCTCCTTCTCCTTCTCCTTCTCTCTCCTTCTCCTTCTCCTTCTCCTTCTCCTTCTCCTTCTCCTTCTCCTTCTCCATCTCCTTCTCCATCTCCTTCTCCTTCTCCTTCTCCTTCTCCTTCTCCTTCTCCTTCTCCTTCTCCATCTCCTTCTCCTTCTCCTTCTCCTTCTCCTTCTCCTTCTCCTTCTCCTTCCTTCTCCTTCTCCTTCTCCTTCTCCTTCTCCTTCTCCTTCTCCTCTTCTCTTC